>NC_052944.1:77412457-77740790 GCF_013358895.1 Oreochromis aureus | reverse complement strand
TTCTGTGTCTGCATTTATCTCTTAGAATAGATCATTATCTGTAGAGGAGGCAAACAATGTTCTTAAGATGCAAATAATGTGCTTGTAAACGCAAGAGGGGGCGTTATAATACCCTGATGGTATAAAAGCAATCTGAAGTGTATTTTCGGACGGGGATTTACAACTGATGTTTTGCAGTTTACATCTCCCCACGCTGCGTGTATTCATTAAAATCAATTGTTTGACCGACCTCTTCTGGACCATCATTGTTTTACTCTCGTCCTCAATTTCGGACCCATAACACCGTTTATTCAGGGGAGAGTGCTCTCATACAACCCCCCACTCCAGCCCCGCACAGTCACACACAACAACAACAACGAGGACCCCCCCTCCCCTTCCTGCACACATTAACTCCCCTTTTCCCTGCAGCACAACCAAACATGAATCTTAAAGAAATAACAACAGTGTGCAGAGATAACCAACATGTCACTGTAAAATAACATTTAACCATCGTTACACTGCCCCCCCAGCAATAAGTTCCTCGTCCCCGAGGGAACAACACAGTCTCTGAGGTGGGGTGGTAGCCTACGTTCCCTCCTTGACCTCCTGAGCCCCTGGGGTGTACACAGAGCTTCGGGGCTTTGAGGTGAAGAGTCCGAGGGAGGGGAACGCAGCTCCGGCCGGGGGTCCCTCCATGCAGGGTCATGGGAGCTCTGTACACGTCCCTCAGGGAAGGAGGGGAGGGACTGCCCTCTATAGGGGGCCATCCGGTCTCTGTGCAGCGCCACTTTCCTCCCTCTAGGAGGCAACTGCACCCTGTAAACAACTTCCCCCACTCGCTCCAGGACGCTGTAGGGCCCCACCCAGCTGCTATCCAGTTTAGGACACCATCCTTTCTTTCTCTTTGGGCTGTAGACCCACACCAGCTCCCCAGCACGGAAGTGCCTCCCCTTAGTGGTGATGTCATAATTCCTCTTTTGGCGCAGGCCTGCCTTCGCCAGCTGCTCCCGGGCGTAGGAATGTGCAGAATCCAGCCGGTCCTGCAGCCTCCTTGCGTAGTCCCGGTCTGGTGGTAACTCTGGCGCGTCCGGGGGCTTCCCAAGAGCCAACTCTGCAGGAGTTCTCAGCTCTCTCCCTAACATGAGCAGGGCAGGTGTACATTGGGTGGAGTCTTGCACTGCCGACCTGTAGGCCATGAGGATAATGGGAAGATGGTAGTCCCAGTCCCGTTGGTGTTCTGAGGTAAGGATGGCTAGCTGCTGGGCCAGCGTCCTGTTAAACCTTTCCACCAGTCCATCGCTTTGGGGGTGAAGTGGGGTGGTGCGGGTCTTCTTAATCCCAAGGTGTTCACACATGGCAGCAAATACCTTGGACTCAAAGTTACGCCCCTGGTCACTGTGGAGGGTCTCTGCTGTTCCAAAGCGGCTGAACATCCCCTCCACTAATACATCAGTGACAGTCTCAGCCTCCTGATCCGGGATGGCATATGCTTCCGGCCACTTGGTGAAATAGTCCATGGCCACAAGGACATAGCAGTTTCCTCTGTCTGTACGAGGAAATGGGCCCATCACGTCCACAGCTACTCGCTCCATTGGAGCTCCTGCTGGTTGCTGCTGAAGCTGAGCCTGGGACTGGTCCTGTGGCCCTTTGTGCAAGGAACATGCATCACAGCTGCGGCAAAAGTCTTCCACATCCCTCCGCTGCTGGCCCCAGTAGTAGCCCTGGCGGAGGCGGCGGAGGCGGCGGAGGGTCTTGGAGACCCCAAAGTGGCCGGAGCCAGTGCTCCCATGGCAGGCTTCCAGCACAGCTGACCTCAGCGACCTTGGCACCACAACCTGCCACCTCTCCTCCCCTGTGGCAGGATCCTTCCAGGCACGTTCCAACACCCCCTCCTTCAGCCTGAGAGCTGTAAACTTGGCCCACAGCCCCCTGGTACAGATGGAAAAACCAGTGACCTCATCCCAAAGGGGTCGCTCCTCCTTCTCCAGCCACTGCAGGACTGGCAGCAGGTCAGTGTCTTGTTCCTGCCGTGCCCTCCACTCCACTGCATCCACCACCAGAAGAGCCCTGCAGGTGAGCTGTGCTGCTCCATCCATTGTTGTGAGTTCCCGCTCTGTCTCCTGTCGCTTCTCACAGTAACGGCAGCCAGCTGCAGCACATGGGCGGCGAGAGAGGGCATCTGCGTTAGAATGGTGCGTCCCTGCTCTGTGCTCCACAGTGAAATTGAAGGCTTGGAGCTCTTCCAGCCAGCGAGCCACCTGTCCCTCTGGCTCCCTGAAAGACATCAGCCACTGGAGGGCGGCATGATCAGTTCTGATAACAAATGATGTGCCACACAGGTAGTACTTAAAGTGTCTCACCCCTGCCACCACGGCCAGCAGCTCTCGTCGTGTGACACAGTAGTGCTGCTGCGGAGGGTGTTGAAAGCCTGCTGACAGTCCTGGGTCCAGATGAAGTCACGATCCTTCTGCAGCAGGCGGAAGAATGGTGCAGCTATAGAGGAAAAGCCCTTCACAAACCTCCTGTAATAAGACGCCAGTCCTAGGAAGCTTTTGAGCTGTTTCTGGTCCGCTGGTGTGGGCCACTCAGTAATGGTGTGAATTTTCTCCTCCAAAGTGCCGATGCCCTCCTGACCCAGCTTGTGGCCCAGAAACTCCACCTCCCTCCTCATGAAGTGGCACTTGTCGGGGTGCAGTTTCAGGCCTGCAGCCGCCACCCTCCCCAACACTTGTCTCAGGGCATCCAGGGCAGCATCAAAGGAGCTCCCGTGTACTAGAAGGTCATCCAGGTAGACCAGACACCGTTGCCGTGGGACACCAGCCAGCACACTGTCCATCAGCCTCTCAAAGGTAGCAGGAGCGTTACAAAGACCAAAGCTCAGGATTTTGAACTGCCATAGTCCCCTGTTGGTGCAGAAGGCTGTCTTCGGTCTGGACTCAGGGGACAGTGGCACCTGCCAGTAGCCACTCCGCAGGTCAAGGGTGGAGAACCAGGAGGATCCGGCTACTAAATCGAGAGACTCGTCAATCCTGGGAAGGGGGTAAGAGTCCTTTTTTGTCACTTTGTTGAGTGGTCTGTAGTCCACACAGAAACGCATCCTTGGGCTGTTTTTCTTAGGCACCATCACCACAGCGGAGGCCCACGGGCTATCAGATGGCTCTATGATGCCCGCCTTCATCATTTCACACAACTCTCTGTCAGCAGCCTCCTGATGAGCCAGGGTCAGGCGGCAGGGGCGCACTTTAATAGGCTGGGCATCCCTGGTCTCAATGACGTGCTCTACCAAGTGTGTCAAGCCAACATCACTTTCTTTCAGGGCAAAAATGTCACTAAACTCTCTTAGTACCTGCCATAGACTCTCTTGCTGCTGTGGAGTCAGCCCCTCACAGTTCTTGGACCAGATGCTCCTCACTGCTGAGAGCCTCTCCTCCTTCCCCGCTTGCTGTTCTGCTGGCGGGTCTGCGGGGCTCTCCGAGGTGGAGGTGGATGCTGCGGCAGATGCTGGGCAGACCGGGGGAGGAATAAGCTGCACCTTCTTCCCATCAGGGAGTATGAGGAAGCCTTTGCCCAAGTCCAGTACACCACCAATGGCTCGCAAAAAATCCAGCCCAAGGATGCAGGCGTCCTGCACGTCAGCCACCCAGGCAGCATAAGGCACACCGAGGTCCCCCACCTTAAACTGGAACACTCCCCTCCCTCTAATTGGGGCCAGATCACCGGTCACAGTCTTAAGTTGCACATTAGTCGGTTGCACAGCAGCCCCGGTTGGGACGACATCGGGTCGGACCAGCGTTGCATTGGACCCCGTGTCTAGAAGGGCCGTACAGGACACCCCCGCAATCATCACTGGAACATGGCAAAAGTCGCCAACCTGGGTCCAGCCCATAGCGATGACCGCACTGGGTGGAAATGGCGGCGGTGTGGGGATATCGTTCTCCCTGGCCCGTGTACTCCCACCTACACGGGCCCGTGGGCGTTTCCCTGAACCGCTGCAAGCTTGGGGCACTGCCTGATGAGGTGTCTGACTTGTCCACATCCCCAGCAGCTCTGTGGTTGGCGGCGTGGGCCAGCCCGAGGGGAAGGCGACTCCAGAGAAGCCGTCTGAACCAAACTGCACGGGCCCGCCGGCATCTCCATCCGCTCTGCAGGTGCTGACATAGCCCTCACCACAAGCGTGTCATCAGCGCCCCCAGAGGATCCTGCAAGCATCTCCCTCTCCAACGCTAGCACTGAGCGTGGCCGGTCGAGCAAGCTGAGTCTGCATACGGAGCTCTTTAGGGCTCAGGGCCTGCAGGAACTGGTCCCAAGCTAACTCCGCCTGCACTGATGGTGGCATGCTGTCATATGCCCTCCGGCAGAGACACTCGACTTTATGGGCCAAAATGCGAAGGGGCTCTCCTGGCAACCTGCGTCTGTTGTGGAACTCCGACCTCAGCAGCACCGGTTGGTTATACTGCCCGAAACGTCTCTGAAGGGCCCCAACCAGAGCATTATAATCTCCCCTTTGCTCCTCGGTCAGCAGCAGCAGGCATGCAGCTGCATCCTCACACAGGCACAAAGCCAATTGGAGAGCTTTATGTTCCTCAGACCAGCCAGCTGCAACAGCTAACAGCTCAAACTGTGCAATAAACACTTCCCATGGCGTCTTGCCGCTGAACTTAGGCGTTTTTATGTTCACGGCAGCTTGCTGGGCGCCGCCATGTTTGTTTACATCACGTGACAGCGCGCCAAGCGAGGTCGACTCCCTCCCACCGGAATCGCGGCCACGGTGCGAAAATGTCCCGAGCCTAGCCAAACCTGGAGAAAATCCAGCCTCAGCAGACAGCCGCAGCGCCGTTTCCCTCACTCTATGGGCAGGCGAGCGCGGCCTAACCTCCCTCTCCTCCGTCTCCCTCTTAATCTTGTCCGGCAACATCCTCCGGTCTCGTGACGGTCAGCGTCGCCAGCAACAGGGTGTCAGGCGGTTCAGGCGGTCGTTCTTCACTTCTGACACCAGTGTAACGTTCTCAAGAACCAGACGTTGGTCTCAGTTTGTCCGTTTATTCAGGGGAGAGTGCTCTCATACAACCCCCCACTCCAGCCCCGCACAGTCACACACAACAACAACAACAACGAGGACCCCCCCTCCCCTTCCTGCACACATTAACTCCCCTTTTCCCTGCAGCACAACCAAACATGAATCTTAAAGAAATAACAACAGTGTGCAGAGATAACCAACATGTCACTGTAAAATAACATTTAACCATCGTTACAATATCAAACTGATCACTTGACCCATATTACGTTACTTGCTCTTCAAGTGAATCAACAAATGGCAAAATAAAAAGCCGAACAACAACAACGCTGTTTCTTTAGAGAGTCTTAGCTTACATGTGTGTTTATTTCATATTTTCAGTTGTTACCCTCCACGGCTAAATAAATCGGTTTCAGTAATGTACTGATATGCAAGAATGGACATAAGGTGCTTCTTTCAAAAAAAAAAAACTAATGTAGATGTTATTTTATATAGTATGCTTTGTATTTTGTTCAGTATATTTCTATGCAAAACAAGAGGAATTTCAATACACAGTAGTATATTCAGTTTAAACCAGATGTTTACATACATTTTATGGAAAACACAAGAACATTTTTTACTGTACATAATGAGTTTAGAGTAAAGTTGTTTTGTTTTGGAGAAATAAATGTTGAAATATCTTTTGAATTAGTTAAATGTCAGAATAAAGAGAGACAGAGCTGTCTATTTGTTATCACTTTCATCAAATGTAGGAGTACATATACACTAAGTTTATTGTTAATTAATAAGAAAACTCCAGACGATTCCATTCTGAGCTGAAGAAGCTTCTGATAGGTTAGTAGAGTCCATGTGAGTAAATTGGTGGCACACCTGTGGATGCATATAAGGCAAAACACAGAGCCTGTTTCTTTGACATGGGAAAATCAAGAGATGTTAACCAAAACACCAGGAGGAAAAGAATTGAGCTCCATAAGTGTGGATCAATTTTGAATACAATTTGGTGCCATTTACAATTAAGAAATACAGATAGTTTCTCTCTTTACTCTTAAAGTTAACAAATGTGTTTTTTATATTTATCAATCTAAAAGAATAAACATTTAGTCTGATTTGATGTTACAATTAAAAAAGTGTTTGTGTTTTGATCTGAAGAGTGTGTAAATATCTGGTTTCCACTGTGTATTTGATGATGTTGGTGTTTGGCTTGACTGTCAGCACAAAGAGGGAGAGAGAGGAACAGAGAGGAGAGAGAGGAACAGAGAGGGGGATGGAGAATGAGGACAGAACAGAGATGGAACAAAAGCAGGTGAGACACACATGTTAGTCAAATGGTTGTTTACCAAAAGTATCACCGTATCATAGGTACTCATGTATCTCGTACCTAGTGTTTCTTTTTAGGTTTGTTATTTTTCAAATTCTATATTTATTAAGTTATGCAGGCTTGTTTGCACAACAAGGCTAAATAATTATATAAACTTTTCTGAATCTAAATACTGTACTTTGGTAGAATTAAAAAATAAGTGTAGTGCAGGTCTATGATGATTTTTAGTGCTACTATCATCTAGTTTTGATTTTCTGTTTTGGTTAAGTCCTAAGTAGTCCTGATTTTGAACTCTCGTAGTCAGGGCCGGCCCGTGGCATAGGCCGTATAGGCAAATGCTAAGGGCGCCGTCCATCAGGGGGCGCCACGCCAGTGCCACAAATGTTGAAAAAAAAGAAAAAGTTGGTACTATTATTTCTAAATACAAAAATAATCCCACGTTAATTAAAATGCAAAGTAAAGCTTATTTAATAGAAATATTATTTGTTACAACATTACGCCCCCAAGACGGTGCCCCTCCCTTCCCGTATCATGGTTCCTTTTGGATGTCACCACATCAAAAAATCAACACAAGATGTCAAAACGGCCAAAACTGTCAGGTGCCCAGGGAAGAAAAAAGAGAAAAGAAGAGGAGGAGAAACGAGAAAAAGACAGAGGTAGGTAACGTTAGCCTACATGAAATTATTTGTCTGAATGTGATAGTAACCTAAATTTTTAGCATTAAGCTAATGTTACATGATTCGCTAATTGCTAATCAATAAATAGCTAGTTAACTGTTTTAACGTCAGTTAATATTGTGGAGGGGGCTAAATTGTTATGGAAAATAATAATGTAACGTTAGGTAATTACAGTACTCCCACCTTTCCCACCATTCCTCATTTGTATTCATCTTTTAAGCAGGTGTTTTTTGTTTACATTGTTATTGCCTTCTGGTTAGCTAACGTTTACCCTGCAGGTAATAGTCACTTTTCCACCCCTGTATATATTGTAACCCTAGTTGTTAAAGTGCACATCATTAATGTTAATTAAGCAATATCACATGAGAGGGAATGCTGTTTTTTAATATGAGCACTGCTGTGATTCGGTCAAAGATAATCATAACATAACATTCTCATATGATATTATACTGTTACTTTGCATTCTGCTATTCAGCATTTCACTGTAATGATGACAATAAATTGAATCTAATCTAATTTGCATATCAGTTAACATCATACATATATCTCTTTGGGTTTTTCATTTATATTATATCATTTCATTTTATTCCTGGAATCATATGTTTTTATTATTAGACTTTAATACTCAGTGGTGTCACATACTCCTCTCTTCAGATGCACTGTTGAAGTTTCTAAATCCCACCCCTGGGCCATCTACCGCTGCTGCCTCCACTTCAGCAGCACAACCCACCAGTGATGCAGCATCAGCAGCACAACCCAGCCATGATGCAGCAGCATCAAGCGGTCTTCCTGTTGCCTCCACCTCAGCAGCACAACCCACCAGTTTTGCAGCAGCATCAAGCGGTGTTCCTGTTGCCTCCACCTCAGCAGCACAACAAGTTTGGAGTACTCCTCAATTTCCACAACTTACAAAAAGAAGAGCTGCTACAGCAGTGCCAAACACTGAGTACTACTCTGACCCATGACAGCCAGCCGGACATTAATGGCACAGAACTTGCAATGGAAATGCAGAATTTCCCACCATTGCCATCAAAGAACATGACAAACATGGAACTCTTGACCTTCCTGCATGAGAAGAAGCTGGCAGAAATTTACCCCAACATGTGGGTTGCTCTGAGAATCTTTGCCACTCTTCCTGTTACAGTGGCTGCTGCTGAAAGAAGCTTCTCTAAGCTCAAACTCATTAAAACCTACCTGAGATCTACTATGATGCAAGAACGTCTCAGTGGACTTTCCATCATAAGCATAAATCATGTGGTCTCAAATCAGTTGTCATATGATGATGTTGTAGATGACTTTGCTGCAAGAAAGACTAGGAGAGTAAGGCTGTAGCAGGTGATGTGAGGTTGATGAGGGGGTGGTGTACAGTAATTTGTAAGTCATTCTAGTTAATGCAGTATTAAAAAGCACAACTAGAGAACTCTGTAGGATCCCCTTTTTTGTAATATAGTTGTTAAAGTCATACTGGTTTATTTAATATCTTGTTTTGTGCAGTGCCTTATTTATATTGTATTTTTAATTTATTTTATCCAACTTGTTGACACGTTTTATTG
Source organism: Oreochromis aureus (assembly GCF_013358895.1). Lineage (NCBI taxonomy): Eukaryota > Metazoa > Chordata > Actinopteri > Cichliformes > Cichlidae > Oreochromis > Oreochromis aureus. Next base: position 77,732,249 of record NC_052944.1, on the reverse strand, counting down.
TGTTTATGTATGTAAAATTTATTGTATTTCATATATTCATTTTTATTTTTGTATTCATTTATTTATTCATATATTTTTTATCTTGTTAATTATTCTGATTGTGAATTTGCTTTCTTTAAGTAAAAAAAAAAGGTCAAAGACAAAGCTATTCGGTTTCTTGTGAGTACATACACTACACTGCCGATGTAGGGGGGCGCCACCTAAAATCTTGCCTAGGGCGCCAGATTGGTTAGGGCCGGGCCTGGTAAAATATTAATATTTATTTGACTGCTATAGAAGTGAAGGAGATTTTCCTGTGAGATGAACAGTTTGCAGCAGAGTTACTTTCATACTGGTTCAGTTTGTCCGTGTGTGCAGAGACTGGATGGAGTCATTCAAAGTCTAATAAAGTCTTTCTCTTGTATATTCTGAATAATAAATTCAGTTGTCAGGACTTGATTTTATTCCGTGGAGCTGGTTAAAGAACAGCTGCGTGTAGAAACACTTTTAATCGTCTCTTTTTGGTGTTGCACATTTTTTCTACCAGCCTGCTGCTCTGTAAGTCACAGAATGGGGGATCGGCGAGATCCGTTACTGTCATCTGTCATTTTCAGCTTTACTGGAAACTTTCTTTTCAAATCCCACGGACACAGGTTTGAAACTCGGGTTTTGTCATTCACTAAAATACCAAAAAAAAAAGGGGGTTTATGACAAAATAAGAGTCAGATCAGCAGAACTCGAGAACACAGATACGTCTGTAATTGCGTAATTGCTGTAATTACGTCACTCCGCTCTGCTTTTCTGTTTGTCGTGTTTTCTTTCTTGTGTTGAGATTTAACTTCTAGAAACTAAACTGTCTCCGAGATAAATACAAATAAACATCAGCTGGTTTGCATTTTACTAACAAAACCATTATTTTCATATTGTTTCAGTGTGTGAAGGAGACACGAGGCTGGGTGGAGTCTGTGTGGACACTTAACATCTGTAGTCCAGCTGTGACAGAGACAAAGAAGTGTGATGTGTTGTAGTGTCAGGAGTCAGTATACAGCTACAAAGCTTTTTGTTCAGTGTATACAAACAGCTGTAGCTCCATAAAGGCAGCATGCAGAGACTCACAGTGTCTTATAATGAGAGGCTGCTTTCTCTCACACATTATGTTCACTTATTATCAGCACATGTTGTTGTTCTGTGGAAGCTAACATCTTGTATTTTCTGTTACTTTGCATGTTTAGCATGAGGCTAAAATTCCACCTCAGTGGGTCACTGGTGACCTGCTGGATGTTCAGAGATTCATTAAATCCAACATGACTAAAAACTCAAATGTCAAAGGAAATAAACAAAATATTTAAAGTCAATCATTCTGATCATAATTGTACTTTGACCTTTAACCTCTCTGCTCTGTGTTGTTTCCTCTTTCAGATCAGGAAATGATCACAGCTGAGTCTGGACAGGACGTCACTCTGCAATGTCGAGTTCGACACAGTAACATCACCATCCTAGTTTTAGAGTGGAAAAGAGCTGATCTGGGAGATGAATATGTGCTTTTGTACCATGATGGTTACTTTGTTCCACAAGTCCAGCATCCATCTTTTAAGAACCGGGTGGATGTCCAGGACAGACAGATGAAGGATGGAGACGTGTCTTTGATTCTGAAGGATGTGACGATTAATGACACTGGAACATACGAGTGTCGTGCACTCGTTCTAGAATCACTCTCACGGGAGGTCAACATCATCTCCCTGAATGTTGTTCCTCCAGGTGAGTGAGTAGAGTTGAGTGTGTGTGTGATCAGAGGTGAAGCTGCTTCCTGGTTGTTGATGTTTGTTTGCAGAATGGATGACCTGGTGGATGTCAAAGCAACAAAAACATTTTGTGCTATAAGAAGAACAAAGAGAAAAGAACAAATTTAGAGCTGGTTCTATTTTTCTCTATGAAAGCAGGTGGATTATACTTAATTATTATGTTATCATATTTAATTCACTTGACTATAAGTTACATTTACAGCACAGTGCTCCTCTCTCTCTTGTCGACAGTAAACATTGAAGTGGTATTTATTTAATTTCACTTATGACCTCTTTGTTTAACTGGATGGATGATTGCCCCAGAGCGATTGTAATGGAGGGGGATCGGGAAAGAAAATGTAGCACTTGGGGGGCCACGCACAGAAGCTGCTGCGGATTATACTTAATTATTATGTTGTTATATTTAATTGCACTTATGATCTCTTGGTTTAACTGGATGGATGGTCTGTGTACAGTTGTTGTTTCTGAGAATTGAAAATTGGTCCTGGAATCAAATAAAAACTCTTAAATTGATCTGGTGTCTGGAGTTTAAAAAATGGAAGTGTTTGCTGGGATTTTACAAATTATTGATTCCAGATAAACAAACAAGTTTTGGTACATCTTAAAAAGATGAGAGAAGTCTGTAATTTTTAGCATACACTGTTAAAAAATAAAATACTACTACCATAAAATAACAGAAAATAACTGTCCTATAAAAATACGGTTATTTTCAGTAATGAAAATAGAGTTTGCTGCGCTAATGTTACATGGGATTCTGCCTTTTCCAAGTGCTTTTAGATGTTAAATTAGGAACATTTTAACGTGATCAAACAATGAAATTACCTATGAACAAGGTCAATGAATGTGGCAATATGAATCATAATACGTAAATGTACAGAAATATACAGTTAACAGTTGGTTTAAATAATAATGGATTGATTGCATGCTCTGGGACAGAGGAGAGGCTGCCGTATCGCGCCATCGGCCCCTCTGGCCATCGCCAGCAGGCGGTAGATGAAGTGTCTTGACCACGGACACAACGACCGAGAGGGTTCGAGGATCGAACCGGCAACCTTCTGATCACAAGGTGAACCGCCAACTCTTGAGCCACGATCGCCCTAAGTAGCAATGATAATAATACTTATGTGATGTCACACAAGCTTATAGGGATCATGTTATATACTTTTCCATAGCATTACATTTGAATCCAACAGTTCAGTCTTTCAAATAACGGACAGATATTTGTGAAACCATGATACATTTGTGAATGTATTTTAACAATCTAAATATGCATATGTACAGACAGATACATTTAATAATCATGGAAATTATGTTTCATTACATTACAGTGATTTGACGTTAATTTACATTTGAAATGTGAAGTCAAAGTCTATTTACGTAACTTTAATGATATTCTAGAAGAACAGAACAAAACTGTAAAATGCACGATTCTTTCCTACGGTCGCAGCTATACCCGCGACATTGTTGTTGTTAGTTCACATTCATTGGCCGATGCTTAGCGTCATGTTATTATGTGTCCCAACATCCAATGGCATGTCACATTGTTTTCATGGCCACACCCTCACCCCAGGTGCAGAGGCCTATTTCTGTTCAGGAATGTTGTGAATACTTTGAGATTTATATTAATTGCAATTCCTACCTCTACATTTATTTTTGAAAATGTATAATTAGCACAGCGTGGCCGTGCAATGTTTTATATGTTTTGGGTTTTTTTTATTCCTATTAATTATATTTTCACTTGTTACCTCTGAATTATTGAATCAGACCCAGATGACATGAAATTTTCAGCAAAATTTTAATTCAAATACTCCTTTAATTATTGATTATTCTCATTCATTTTCGATCTTTTTATATATCTTTCCATAGTATTACATTTGAATTTAACAGATCATTCTCTCACATAACAGAAAAATATTTGTGAAATTATGATACATTTCTGAAAGTATTTTTACAATCTAAATATGCATATATACAAAAAAATATATTTAAAAAACAAGTAAATTGTGTTTTACTATATTTACAGTGATGTTATGTTATTTTACCTTTGACATGTAAGATCACAGTCTACTTATGTGAATTGAATGATATTCTAGAAAGACAGTACAAAACTGTAAAATATGCAGTAAGATACTTTGACATTACTATTTTTTGGAACAGTGTAGGTTCACTTCAGCTGTGAGAAACAGAATGTAAAAGAGAAATCCAGGATATCACATTGTCTGATTTTTAAAGAGTCTCTCAGAAAGAGAGCTCATATGTTTTGAGACTTTGTAGAAAGCAGCTGGTCTGAGTGATGTGATCAGAGTGCAGTAGATAATGTCTGACAGCAGTTTGAAGAGGAAATGGATTCTGTTCTGTTCTTCACTCATCACCTACCTGACAGCTGACACCTCACACCTGTTTCTCACCTGCAGGTCAGACAGGAGGATCTGTTGGACTGATCGTTGGCTTGTCAGTTACTGCTGTTCTTCTTGTTGCTTCTGTTTTTAGTTTTTTTGATCTACAGAAAACAGTCTTGAGGTTCAAACAAGCGTCCTGCTGATCAACAGAGTGCACATCCTGATTCACACAGTCAGATTTACGAGCATCTATCATGAACATCCAGCAGACGTCTGTACATGTCAAGCATCCAGAGTTTGATGTTATTTCTCATTTTTCTGATGATCAACATGTTCAGATGCAGACCAACAGTGTGTCTGTGCTGTCTGTCAAGGACCCTGAACTACAGTCTATTCATCTCCAGGCTGTTCCTAAATTTTTACATGAATTTATGAACTATGATCTCATGATCAGTACATAATCTTTGAGTAAATCCAGTTTACCAGATCTTCCAGCTACAACACTAATATGTAAATATATGCAGTCTGCAGAGAATTTACTTTACAGTGACCCAACTGTGCAGCCAGGCAGCGCACTTCAAAGAAGTCCAACAGGAAGGACTGTCTGTGTCTGCAGCAGAATCTAATCCTGGCTTTGTAGATACATACAGATATATGAAGCTGAATGATGTCAACTTCTTCATGCTCTGCTTCTCTTCAGGTTTTCTGTGTCAATAAAGGTTTTTATGTAAACCTCCTGAATGCTCTTTCATTTCACTGTTTTTAATGTGCACAAGTGAACGTGTGTTTCCATCGTCCTCAGTCTCAGATCTCAGATGTAACAATGATTTCAGATCATTATGATATTTACAGGAACTCTGGGCCTCATTTCTCTGTGTAAAACACTGAAAACTACAGAGACAAATTCAAAGAGCACAGTGTAGAACAGCTGACTGCAGACTGATGTACACCACTGTAACATATGAACATCTGCAGCTGCTTCTAGGATCCTTGACATGCTGGTCAGTCACAGGAGCACGTTCAGTGAGAGACTGAGATTACCGAAAAGCACCACTGAACGACACAGGAAATCATTCCTGCCTGTGGCCATCTGCCTGTACAACTCATCCACTTAACACACTGTTTACTGCAACAGCTACACCCTTCTTGCACATGTTCTTTTTCAGCTATTTATTAATAAGTGACTTTTATTGATTCCTGGTTCACACTGAAACACAAGGAGTCGGAGGGCTTTTCTTCTTCTCTGATGTGTTTGTGTCTCCTCGTCTGAAGGAGGAGATAAGAGGAAGCTCAGATGTGTCCTTAGCAGCAGAGTTTAACCTTCAGTTTTACTAGAAGGCCACAGCTGGAGGATGAACACGTCTTCCTTTTTATTACAAGTTTATTAAACAAAGATTTCTTCTTTTCTTTAATGAAACTTTGATATTAGTAAATGACACATGAAACATCAGTCAGTAGTTACAGTTACGTAAACACTCACTGATTGTTTTAAATGCTCCCTTTTCTTTTTTCCTACAATGCATCCTAAACTAATCACGACTCACTCCTTCTCAGATGTAAGGAGAGGAGTAAAGGAAACAAGGATCTAAGTGGAAAGCAGGTGCAGCCCAGCTGCATACAACCTCTTCCTCCCTCCATGGTTGTATGCTGTACCTGTGTGTCACACCTCTTTGATACATTAAAGAGAAAAGAAGCTCCATAACAGCAGCGTCCCTGGTTTGATTGTTTCAGCTCATATCTGCCTCTCTCACTGAGGGGGACGTCCACTAAATTACTCAATTACACCTCCGTGGGTCCAGCTTGCCCGCTGACCCCAGTAGGCAGCCCCATACCCTTGAATCCACCAAGGCAAGGGGGCCCAGGCTCATCTGGAGCGGGGCTCACAGCAGCAGCACCGCCCAGCCCCACAGAATCTGGGGCAGCCCACCCGACCCCACCGCAGAGAAAACTGCATCCACTCATCTCCCAGACTACAGAAGACAATAGACGCCCAGGTTGAGTTCATTCTCCATCTCTCCTATATTTCTCCCAAACCTGCAGAGTGAGTTCCTCGAGACCAGAGAACGTCTGCAGGGTTCATTTATATTTTTACTTGTAAATCATAATACATAGTTATGAACTGAGTTTTGTAAACCTGTAAAATATCTCAAAATGTTATGTTTGTGTATTTATAGATGAGAATTTGTGTGTGTAAAAACTATTTACATAAGTTATTTTTTGTTAAGATCTGCTTACAGATATAAAAGCAAAAAGCTATGTGTAAAACTCTGCACTCAAGTTCCTGGGTTCTGTGTCAGTTTTAACTTAGTATGAATTTCGGCCCAATTTTTCTTCCTTTCAGCAGATTGGTCAGTGTCATGTCAATCACAAATGTAACACTCCAATCGGAGAACAGATGGATTTGGCTGTCAGCGGGGCAGAAGTAACAAACTCAACGTAAGAACTGAAGCTGAGAGAAAGAAACCCTAAACCCACACTACAAGAAATCATGTGATCAAAGTTAAAGATCAGCACAGATCTGTGGGCTCCAGGTTTGAAGAAGCAGTAAAAGTGTGAGCAGTATGGAAGCTGTGCGATTTGTATCTGAACTGGTTCCCAGTAAAGCTTGAAATCATGTTCCCTGTTGTTTGAACTGTGTGTTTGTTCAGACTTTAAATCAGAGCCACTACAGGGAAACGTTGAAAATGTCATCAGTGTATTTATTTCAAACTGTCCTGTTTTACTTACTGTCCCTCCCTCTGAAAAATATTCAGTTTCTTAGCCAGTAGTTTGAGACATAAGCACAGAGGTGATGAATTACAAACTCATGATGAACATGTGACTCAGACTGAACTGAACCAGCTCAGAGCTCATCCTGTTCAACCTCTGAGTGAAGCCTGAAGCAGACACAAGTCACATTTATTAAACACATTAATTACATTTATTAAAAATGGTTATATAAAAACCATTATATGTTGTTATTTTGTTCACATTATGAGTTGGAGACATTACTACTGGGGCATCAAACCTCAGAGGATTAAAATGTGCTGTCATCTACTGGTGAAACTGGATGTTACAGTGGAAATGGATCCATGTGCTTTGCTCCATTTCTAAAAAAAGACAGTGTAAATCAGGGAATTCCTTCAACGTTTTTATCCTGAACGTCGCCTGAAATAAAAAGCATCTCTGCCAACGTGCAATTACGTTTTACTATTTACACTATAACACTGAGCTTACTGGACTTGTTCCAAACACTCAGGTTACAATTACAAGATAAAACATATATACATCCTCACAGTAACTGCACTTCTAGAGTTACTTTCTTGTGTGGATCTGTTGGTGTTTCTTCAGCTGATGTGGAGCTTTAAAAGTCTTCTCACACAGGTCACTTTTGTAAGGTCTCTCCTCAGTGTGGCTAAACATGTGTTGTTGTAACTGTGCATCTGTTGCAAACAGTTTCCCACACTGATCACAGCAGGAAACATCAATTCCAGTGTGACTCCGCAGGTGAATATTTCGGTAGTGTTTGTCGCTGAACCTTTTTCCACAAAAGTCGCAGCTGTACGCCTTAATTCCAGAGTGGGTAACTAGATGCCTCTGTAAGCTGCTATTTTGAGCAAAAGCCTTACCACACAACTCACAGCTGTAAGGTTTAACTCCACTGTGGATGATTTGGTGTAATTTTAAGCCTTTACGATGGGTAAAAGACTTTCCACACAAGTGACAGCTGTACACTTTAAATCCACTGTGGATCAGTTGGTGTCTTTTTAAGTCTCCAGCCTGGGTAAAAGACTTTCCACACTCATCACAGCCATATGGTTTAACTCCACTGTGGATGAGTTGGTGTGTTTTTAAGCTTCCAGCCTGGGTAAAAGACTTTCCACACAAGTCACAGCCGTACGGTTTAAATCCACTGTGGATGAGTTGGTGTTTTTTTAAGGTTCCAGCCAGGTTAAAAGACTTTCCACACAAGTCACAGCTGTAAGGTTTAACTCCACTGTGGATGAGTTGGTGTGTTTTTAAGCTTCCAGCCTGGGTAAAAGACTTTCCACACAATTTACAGCCATATGGTTTAACTCCACTGTGGATGAGTTGGTGTGTTTTTAAGCTTCCAGCCTGGGTAAAAGACTTTCCACACAAGTCACAGCTGTAAGCTTTAACTCCACTGTGGATGAGTTGGTGTGTTTTTAAGTGTCCAGCCTCGGTAAAAGACTTTCCACACAAGTCACAGCTGTAAGCTTTAACTCCACTGTGGATGAGTTGGTGTGTTTTTAAGCCTCCAGCCTGGGTAAAAGACTTTCCACACAACTCACAGCTGTAAGCTTTAACTCCACTGTGGATGAGTTGGTGTTTTTTTAAGCTTCCAGCCTCGGTAAAAGACTTTCCACACAACTCACAGCTGTAAGGTTTAACTCCACTGTGGATGAGTTGGTGTGTTTTTAAGTGTCCAGCCTGGGTAAAAGACTTTCCACACAATTTACAGCTGTAAGGTTTAACTCCACTGTGGATGAGTTGGTGTGTTTTTAGGTTTTGAGCCACAGTAAAAGACTTTCCACACAAGTCACAGCTGTAAGGTTTAACTCCACTGTGGATGAGTTGGTGTTTTTTTAAGTCTCCAGCCTGGGTAAAAGACTTTCCACAAAACTCACAGCTGTAAGGTTTAAATCCACTGTGGATGAGTTGGTGTTTTTTTAAGCTTCCAGCCTCGGTAAAAGACTTTCCACACATGTCACAGCTGTAAGGTTTAACTCCACTGTGGATGAGTTGGTGTGTTTTTAAGCCTCCAGCCTGGGTAAAAGACTTTCCACACAATTTACAGCTGTAAGGTTTAACTCCACTGTGGATGAGCTGGTGTGTTTTTAGGCTTTGAGCCACAGTAAAAGACTTTCCACACAAGTCACAGCTATAAGGTTTAACTCCACTGTGGATGAGCTGGTGTGTTTTTAGGCTTTGAGCCTGGGTAAAAGACTTTCCACACAAGTCACAGCTATAAGGTTTAACTCCACTGTGGATGAGTTGGTGTTTTTTTAAGCTTCCAGCCTGGGTAAAAGACTTTCCACACAATTCACAGCTGTAAGGTTTAACTCCACTGTGGATGAGTTGGTGTTTTTTTAAGCTTCCAGCCTCAGTAAAAGACTTTCCACACAAGTCACAGTTGTAAGGTTTAACTCCACTGTGGATGAGTTGGTGTCTTTTTAAGTGTCCAGCCTGGGTAAAATCCTTCCCACACTCATCACAGCTGTAGGTTTTCTCTCCCTTTCTTCTGTGACGTTTGTCGGCCTCCTGAGAGCGCTGACTTCTCGCTCCATGTTGGTCCTACAGTGACAGAGATACAAACAGAGGCAGTGAGTTAAATGCAGTCGTGGAACAAACTGAAACTCCCTCCATCAGTGGAATCAAACATGTCAACAAACACATTGTAGGTGTGTTTCCACCACCTTCTGGTGGCAGTATCACATTACAATGATGTGACACAATGAGAGGTATAATTAAAATGACATTATTGAAGAAATATTGATCAATGAAGAAAATCTTTTCTGAAAATCTTTTACGAAATTGCAAGTTCAACTGATGATATTGTTGTTTCAATGTGTGCTTATAAAATATGATCTTTGTATTTTCTTGTAACTTCTGTCGTTTCTGATTTTGAATGTAGATTCTGTATATATGGATGAGCCCAGGATGCAAAAGATAAAGCTGCTGTTAACGGGTTTTTAAAAACCAACCAGCTGTGCACACAGTTTCAATAACAGTATAACTGTGATATTTTTCTCACCTTCTGTGTTGAAGTCATTGTTTCCTCTGTAGTGGCTGAGCTGAGTCCAAATGGCTGAAATTGTTCCTCTGTTGCACCACCAGACTCTCCTCCTGTTACTCAGCTGGGACACACACACACATATGTATGTATATATACGTATTATATGTCAATCAATCTTTAATCAATCAATCTTTATTTATAAAGCACTTTTCATACAAAAAATGTAGCACAAAGTGCTTTACATGGTTAAAAGCAGCCCACACCACCCCACCCTCCCACTCACTCCCCACACTCTCATTAACATAAACCATCATGAAAACACCCCCGCCCCCCGCACACACAGACAGACACCTCTGGTCTTCGTCAGCACACGAGCTGCAGAGTTTTGCAAAAGTTGCAAAGGTGAAATATTCTTTTTGGGGAGACCAGAGAGCAGGGCATTACAGTAATCAATGCGACTGGTAATAAAAGCATGCATCAGCATCTCCGTGTTGGCCCGAGAGAGAATAGGGCGGACTCTGGCTATATTTTTTAGATGATAAAATCCAATTTTGGTTACATGTTTAATATGTGAGATAAAACCAAGCTCAGAGTCAAAAATAACACCCAGATTTTTCACTTGTAGCGAAGGGCATAGTGAAAATGCCTGTAATTTAGACAAGAGTTTCTCTCTCTGAGCCTCAGGACCAATGATTAAAACTTCAGTTTTGTCCTGGTTAAGCTGTAAAAAGTTTTCTGCCATCCAAGATTTTATATCTAGAATACAGTTAAAAAGGGCATCCATTGGTCTGGTGTCATCAGGAGATACGGAGATATACAGCTGAGTATCATCAGCGTACCTGTGGAAGTTCACTCCATGCCTCCTGATGACGCCACCAAGAGGGAGCATATACAAATTAAAAAGTACAGGGCCTAAAACCGACCCTTGAGGCACACCACATGTCATTTTATGGATCTTAGAGGAGCATGTATCCATACACACCATAAAAGTTCTGTCTGAGAGATAGGAAGTGAACCAGTTGTGTACAGCACCAGAGAGGCCCACCATGTGTTTCAGTCTGTTTAAAAGAATAGCGTGGTCTACTGTATCAAAGGCTGCGCTTAGATCCAGTAGCACCAGGACTGAGAGCTTTTGGGAGTCCCAGTTACATCTAATATCATTTAATCCTTGAGGAGAGCAGTCTCTGTGCTGTGGTTCACCCTGAATCCAGACTGAAATATCTCCAGGATCTGTCTGTCATTCAAAAAATCATTAATCTGAGCAAAAACAAGTTTTTCTAAAATTTTACTTAAAAATAGTAAGTTGGATACAGGTCTGTAGTTATTAAAATCATTACAATCCAAATTGCTCTTCTTCAGAAGGGGCCTCACCACCGCCGTTTTAAAGGCAGCAGGGAAGACACCCAACTGAAGAGAGCAATTCATCATGTATAAAAGCTCAGCTTCAAAAAATCCATAAAGTGTGTGTGTGTGTGTGTGTGTGCGTGTGTGCACCTAGCCACACGAAAAGTCCGGTCACTTTCTTTCTAAGCTTCTTAGACTCAGAACAAAAGCTGTCCAGCTTTGTGTTTATCAAAACTCTTTTTACAAATCATGCTGGAATACGTCAGGTTACAGCTGCAGTCAAAGCAAGATGGATCATCTTCTCCCAGCATGCTGAGCTAATGATTAGTTGGTGTTTTTCTGCAAACAGTTTCTCACTATGTCAACGTGTTCACAATAAACTGTGAACACACTTCGCCGATTTCACGGATTTTTGATGGTAGCGACCTTTTGGAGACTTTTACTTCCAGGTGAAGAATAGGACGTCTTTATTTGCGCTGGAAGAAAATAAAAAAATGATGCATCTGGAGATCATCCTATGAAGTCCTATTCTAAAGGCTGATTGTCCTCCCCCACACTTGTACCTGTGGCTTCCTGTCCTGGGGGTTGGCTGTTCTCCTGCCCTGCACCCTTTGTTCATATTCAAAGACTATTATTCTGTATGTATTCTTTCCCTCTAGCAACCGCCGTATTATATTGTTGCAGACAATCACAAACTCTACAGTCTGTCTAACTCCAGTGTATACCAAGCAATCTATTATTCTCAACAGAGCTAAACTCAACATAAACTGAACCCACATTAAAGTTAGCTCGATGCTTACCTTTAGATGAGCCCACAAACCGAGAGAAACTCCGTGATGAAGCTGGAAGTCTTTCCAAACAGGAAACAGTTGAGGGAGCAGAGACCCACATGGTTCACGCTGATCTCAGCTACAATCCAGGAGACAAGGGTGCAGATCGATGCAGATATCGATCCAAACGTTGGTAGTGGTATATGTTCCTGTAAGTTCACTACTTTACTCCCGTTTCATGCAAAAGCAGCTCTCTCTGCTCGAGTCCTCTCCTGCACACACACTTCCTCCGCCCCCTTTTCCTGGCTCTGTGGCGATTTGTTACTGTGCGGTCACGTGACTCAGCTACGCAACGTAACCACGTGGGGTGTTATTTCGAAATTAGCGCCTATCTCCTTTTCCTAAACTCTTTTCCTTGGCCTCGATGAAAACGTCATCGTGAGAAGGAGATTTGCTAAGGACTCAGGGAAAGAGAGGAGCGGTGCCTTGCTAATTTTTTGAGACAGGAATTTTGGGTTTTCATGAGTTATGTATGCCAAAATCATCAATATTAAAACAATGAAAGGCTTGAACTACTTCAGTTGTGTGTAATGAATCTAAAATATATGAAAGTCTAATGTTTATCAGTACATTCACTGGCGTGCACAGATAGAGACGAGGTGGTGCTGAAGCACTTGCCCTTTTGCCCTCAGTCCAAAAAAGTGCCCTTTTGAAAGACGTGATTTTTTTTTTTTTTTTTTAAAGCTGCGCGATTTAAAAAGGTGTGAAAATAATGGCTTGATTTGTGCCCCTTCTTCAAAGACACCCGAACCCTGTCGCTTTTCACTGTCACCGTGTCACGTGAACACGCTTGCAGTTCATTTGTTGTGAGGCGTGTAGCAGCGGCATGACATAGGACTACTTGGAGTAGGCATAGTAGGCTAACTATAGCGACTGGGAGCCACGGTGGACAACACGGCAGCTCTTTCCCTTCCCAACCAGTCAGGTAACCCATGAATCGAGTGAAATTATTCTGTTTGCCCTCTAAGACCAACCTGCAATTGTTTTGTTGTGAAGTAGCCTGTCAGAAACTGCACATGACAAACTTTGCCAGCTTGCCCCCTCCATCCATCCATATGGATAAACAAAAAAACGACACATTTAAAATGTAACCTAAACCATTTAGGCAACCCCACTCTCCATCAATTCCGACCTTTTTGCATACACTATTGAAAATATCACGTTATGCTATAGGCTACATGCCGTTAGGCAGAGGGCTCTTTTGAGCCCATTTTTCGTTACAAATTTTAGGATGATCTCACGGAAATCTGTGAATAAATACAAAGTTTTCAAACTGAAGTCAGTGACGGGAAGACATCACACTTTTTAGAGATGGAACTGCAGAAAAACCTAAAACCTTGACATGATTATGAATAATAGAATTATGGACGTTTCTCCGTTTTTGTGGATTAGCCTTTCCATAACTAACGTCAACTACTGTCCTACTTTGGTAAGATTGAAATTAATGTCTTTGACTGTCTTTAGTAGGTGTCTCCTGTGAGAAAGTTAGAACACCGTCCAACTGTCTAAAGATGCAGTCTTTAGCCTAACTGGTTGTTACTGACTCAGCGATGCTCGCAGACATTTACGCACTGTGTTGTGACCTGATTGTGACAGAACAGTGACGTTGTTATTGGTAGTTTGAAGGGTACGGTGTTGGGGGTGGTGCATGTTAAAAGTTTTGAGAAGCACTGGTTAGACATGTTAATTTTTTTTGGTGTAACATATTGGCAACATTAACACATTAATTTGCTAAAGGAAAAATAGGCAGTTCCCAATTGCCTGTGAAAACGACCATTCTGCCCTGTTCTTGTAATGACCACAGTCAGTCTTATTCGTTCTCATACATTTTGGTCTATTTATTTACTAATTTCAGCAAGCATAATGCCTAGGAAAGAGAGGCTGAGAAAGGAGAAAGAAAGGGATCTACAACAGGCAGCCCAGGGAAGCAGTTCTCTGCTCTCCTGGATGAAAGCAAAGGAAAATGAAGATGAAAGGTCAGAGTCAAGGGCAGAGTCAGGTTCTATTTTAATGTTTTAATGTAACCTGCTCCTTGCAGTTAATTCTATTGAAAAATCTTAAAAGCTGTTCACACTTAGTTTTTAATGAACTTAATCAGCAGGCATTGAGCTAACTATTATTTTGTACCTACGAAAGTTATTTCTATGTTACAAGACTTGCAGTATGGGTTATTATTAAAACTATCTGTTTAAGCTTATTATTATGATAAATAATAATACTATTATTATTATTATTGTTCCATTGTAGTCAGTCACAGCAGGGAAGCAGCTCTATGCCATCTACCAGCATAGCAGAAGAGGGAGATATAGAAACAGATGAAGCCGCGACCAATGCAGCAACAGGTTCAGTTAGGCCTACAGACACTGATGTAGTGCTCTCTGAAGACCACAGTGAGGAAGAACAGATCGATCACATAATGTCAAAGTTAGCAGCTTTACAATACCCAACAGATCCAACACACATCCATACATTTAAAATAAAGCGCAATGACAGATACGTTTCAATGTGCTGCAATGTGGGCCCATGTCAGCCTGATATACCTTACCCAAAAACTGAGGGGAGATCATTCCAGAAACAGTGGTTTTCTGCTAATGTGTGGCTGGAATACTCACCCACTGCTAATTCAATGCATTGTTTTAGTTGTCGGCTTTTCCTCTCGGATGAAAAATATAAAAGCAGAACAGCCTGGACAACTGATGGCATCAGAAAGTGGAGTACTGCTCTTGAAAAATCAAACAACACTCCAGCGCAGAGATGCACATGACAAGCATGGTTAGATGGATCAATTTCAGAAAAAGGCCCTTCAGTCTGCATTTGATGTTTCAGACGTAAAAGGGTGGAAGTTAGAGAGCGAGAGAGGCAGACAAACAAAGAAATCCTGACAAGATTAATTGACCTAACAGTGTATCTTGCACGTCAGGGACAAGCATTCGAGGTCATGATGAGAGTGAGTCCAGTGATAACCGTGGCAATTTTCGTGAATTAGTCAATGTATTTTCCCGCTACGATAGTGTGCTGAAAATGCATTTGGAAAAAAATTGCCACAGTTAAAGCCACCAAGACAAGGCCCCAGGTGTCACTGCTTTCCAACAGAAGTCAAAATGACATCATTGCAGCACTAGGAACTTACATCAGGAAGGAGATACAACGTGAAATAAAAGAGGCTGAAATGTATTCCATTCTACTTGATGAAACCTCTGATGTTTCACACAAAGAGAGCAAGTGTCATTTGTTGTGCGATATTTTCATCATATGCAAATAAAGGAGAGATTCATCGAAGTGTGCAATGTTGATACAACTACAGGCCAGGAGCTGGAGAATACAGTGTTCTTGCTTATGCAAAAGAATGGCCTAGAGATGAAGAACATGTATGGTCAAGGCTATGATGGAGCAGCCAACATGAGTGGCATGTATAAAGGTCTCAAGCTAGAATCCGTGCACACAATAAGAAGGCCCTCTATGTGCACTGCAAAGCCCATTGCCTCAATTTGGTACTAGTGGAGGCATCAAAGTCCAGCAAGCATTTTGTGACATTTTTCAACTTGGTGGAGAAATTGTATGCCTTTTGCTCAGGCTCCCCAAAGCGTCATGCTGCCTTGGTCAAATTTCAGGAGTCTCTCTTTCCTGGACAACGTGTTATGGAGCTCCAGCAGCTGTCAGATACTCGATGGGCTTGCAGGGAAAAAGCACTGAAGGCACTTCAGAGAAATTTGAAAGCCATTTTGATGCTTCTTGATGACATCAGTGACAGTGACCCACCTAACCTGGCCCAAGGTGATGCTCAGATGTACAGAAATGCCATTAATTTTATGTTCATTCTCTGCATGGAAATCACCACACCAGTATTCGAAGTCACTGCTTTGGCATCAGATTCTCTGCAGGAAGAAGGGTTGGACCATTCCACTGCCTACAAGGTAATTGATGGTGTGCTTCACACATTGCAAACCATGAGGTCTGAGGAGAAATTTGGAGAGATATTTAGATGTGCATCAGAGAAGGCAGAGAGTTTCAACATTCCAGTACCTACCGTGGTGCCTGGTCAGGAGAGAAAGCGGAAAGTTCCAGTGCGTTTCCAACACAGCACCACAGTGTCTCAAGTAGGTGCTCAGTTTGAGTCAGTGGAGGCATATTTCAGGAGTGGTGTATATTTCACCTTTCTGGACATCATGACTGGGGAACTGAACAGGAGGTTCAAAGGGGACAATACTGGAAGCCCAACGGCCAGAATCATTCAGTCCTTCCAGCCCTTAACTGTGCATGCTAACTGGGTAGGCCCACCAAACCCAGAAGCCATTGAAGCTGTCCACATCCTCTGTGAATTCTATGGAGAAGATGAGGACCAGCTCAAAACAGAATTAAAGGTCTTCAGTGGCGTGCACAGACATTTTGGGGGGCAAGTGCTCCAGGGGGAAAAAAGGGCACTTTTTGCATATGTGGAAAACCTTTTCTTTTTATAATAAAAAAATCGCACAGGTTAAATGCAATTTGACTTTTATTTCAAAACATTCTCTAAAAATCAAAAATCACACCACAAAAAGATAAAATCTGTATCCAACTCTAAACTATATACATACATATTCTCAAGTGTCCATTAAATGGAGTGTACTGCTCTAAAGAAGCATCCTTCTTGGTGCCATGTCTTTGTAGATGTTGATGACCTCGTTGTAATTGATCTCCACATCTTTCTCAATGGCCAACAAGAGGAGATCAGACAACCTTTCTTCTCCACATAAACTTCTTAGTTTATTTTTGATTATTTTTAGCTTTGAAAAGGATCTTTCAACTGTCGCAGTTGTCACTGGTAGTGTTGCGTAGATCTGAATCATTTTGACAAAGGCAGGAAAGATCAGCTGGCCATTGTTTTCCCTCAGTATCAGAAATATTTCTCTGAGGTCTTTTGAACTAAAGCTGGAGTGGAAGACCTTTAATTCTGTTTTGAGCTGGTCCTCATCTTCTCCATAGAATTCACAGAGGATGTGGACAGCTTCAATGGCTTCTGGGTTTGGTGGGCCTACCCAGTTAGCATGCACAGTTAAGGGCTGGAAGGACTGAATGATTCTGGCCGTTGGGCTTCCAGTATTGTCCCCTTTGAACCTCCTGTTCAGTTCCCCAGTCATGATGTCCAGAAAGGTGAAATATACACCACTCCTGAAATATGCCTCCACTGACTCAAACTGAGCACCTACTTGAGACACTGTGGTGCTGTGTTGGAAACGCACTGGAACTTTCCGCTTTCTCTCCTGACCAGGCACCACGGTAGGTACTGGAATGTTGAAACTCTCTGCCTTCTCTGATGCACATCTAAATATCTCTCCAAATTTCTCCTCAGACCTCATGGTTTGCAATGTGTGAAGCACACCATCAATTACCTTGTAGGCAGTGGAATGGTCCAACCCTTCTTCCTGCAGAGAATCTGATGCCAAAGCAGTGACTTGAATACTGGTGTGGTGATTTCCATGCAGAGAATGAACATAAAATTAATGGCATTTCTGTACATCTGAGCATCACCTTGGGCCAGGTTAGGTGGGTCACTGTCACTGATGTCATCAAGAAGCATCAAAATGGCTTTCAAATTTCTCTGAAGTGCCTTCAGTGCTTTTTCCTGCAAGCCCATCGAGTATCTGACAGCTGCTGGAGCTCCATAACACGTTGTCCAGGAAAGAGAGACTCCTGAAATTTGACCAAGGCAGCATGACGCTTTGGGGAGCCTGAGCAAAAGGCATACAATTTCTCCACCAAGTTGAAAAATGTCACAAAATGCTTGCTGGACTTTGATGCCTCCACTAGTACCAAATTGAGGCAATGGGCTTTGCAGTGCACATAGAGGGCCTTCTTATTGTGTGCACGGATTCTAGCTTGGAGACCTTTATACATGCCACTCATGTTGGCTGCTCCATCATAGCCTTGACCATACATGTTCTTCATCTCTAGGCCATTCTTTTGCATAAGCAAGAACACTGTATTCTCCAGCTCCTGGCCTGTAGTTGTATCAACATTGCACACTTCGATGAATCTCTCCTTTATTTGCATATGATGAAAATATCGCACAACAAATGACACTTGCTCTTTGTGTGAAACATCAGAGGTTTCATCAAGTAGAATGGAATACATTTCAGCCTCTTTTATTTCACGTTGTATCTCCTTCCTGATGTAAGTTCCTAGTGCTGCAATGATGTCATTTTGACTTCTGTTGGAAAGCAGTGACACCTGGGGCCTTGTCTTGGTGGCTTTAACTGTGGCAATTTTTTCCAAATGCATTTTCAGCACACTATCGTAGCGGGAAAATACATTGACTAATTCACGAAAATTGCCACGGTTATCACTGGACTCACTCTCATCATGACCTCGGAATGCTTGTCCCTGACGTGCAAGATACACTGTTAGGTCAATTAATCTTGTCAGGATTTCTTTGTTTGTCTGCCTCTCTCGCTCTCTAACTTCCACCCCTTTTACGTCTGAAACATCAAATGCAGACTGAAGGGCCTTTTTCTGAAATTGATCCATCTAACCATGCTTGTCATGTGCATCTCTGCGCTGGAGTGTTGTTTGATTTTTCAAGAGCAGTACTCCACTTTCTGATGCCATCAGTTGTCCAGGCTGTTCTGCTTTTATATTTTTCATCCGAGAGGAAAAGCCGACAACTAAAACAATGCATTGAATTAGCAGTGGGTGAGTATTCCAGCCACACATTAGCAGAAAACCACTGTTTCTGGAATGATCTCCCCTCAGTTTTTGGGTAAGGTATATCAGGCTGACATGGGCCCACATTGCAGCACATTGAAACGTATCTGTCATTGCGCTTTATTTTAAATGTATGGATGTGTGTTGGATCTGTTGGGTATTGTAAAGCTGCTAACTTTGACATTATGTGATCGATCTGTTCTTCCTCATTGTGGTCTTCAGAGAGCACTACATCAGTGTCTGTAGGCCTAACTGAACCTGTTGCTGCATTGGTCGCGGCTTCATCTGTTTCTATATCTCCTCTTCTGCTATGCTGGTAGATGGCATAGAGCTGCTTCCTGCTGTGACTGACTACAATGGAACAATAATAATAATAATAGTATTATTATTTATCATAATAATAAGCTTAAACAGATAGTTTTAATAATAACCCATACTGCAAGTCTTGTAACATAGAAATAACTTTCGTAGGTACAAAATAATAGTTAGCTCAATGCCTGCTGATTAAGTTCATTAAAAACTAAGTGTGAACAGCTTTTAAGATTTTTCAATAGAATTAACTGCAAGGAGCAGGTTACATTAAAACATTAAAATAGAACCTGACTCTGCCCTTGACTCTGACCTTTCATCTTCATTTTCCTTTGCTTTCATCCAGGAGAGCAGAGAACTGCTTCCTGGGCTGCCTGTTGTAGATCCCTTTCTTTCTCCTTTCTCAGCCTCTCTTTCCTAGGCATTATGCTTGCTGAAATTAGTAAATAAATAGACCAAAATGTATGAGAACGAATAAGACTGACTGTGGTCATTACAAGAACAGGGCAGAATGGTCGTTTTCACAGGCAATTGGGAACTGCCTATTTTCCTTTAGCAAATTAATGTGTTAATGTTGCCAATATGTTACACCAAAAAAAAATTAACATGTCTAACCAGTGCTTCTCAAAACTTTTAACATGCACCACCCCAACACCGTACCCTTCAAACTACCAATAACAACGTCACTGTTCTGTCACAATCAGGTCACAACACAGTGCGTAAATGTTCTGCGAGCATCGCTGAGTCAGTAACAACCAGTTAGGCTAAAGACTGCATCTTTAGACAGTTGGACGGTGTTCTAACTTTCTCACAGGAGACACCTACTAAAGACAGTCAAAGACATTAATTTCAATCTTACCAAAGTAGGACAGTAGTTGACGTTAGTTATGGAAAGGCTAATCCACAAAAACGGAGAAACGTCCATAATTCTATTATTCATAATCATGTCAAGGTTTTAGGTTTTCTGCAGTTCCATCTCTAAAAGTGTGATGTCTTCCGTCACTGACTTCAGTTTGAAAACTTTGTATTTATTCACAGATTTCCGTGAGATCATCCTAAAAATTTGTAACGAAAAATGGGCTCAAAGAGCCCTCTGCCTAACGGCATGTAGCCTATAGCATAACGTGATATTTTCAATAGTGTATGCAAAAAGGTCGGAATTGATGGAGAGTGGGGTTGCCTAAATGGTTTAGGTTACATTTTAAATGTGTCGTTTTTTTGTTTATCCATATGGATGGATGGAGGGGGCAAGCTGGCAAAGTTTGTCATGTGCAGTTTCTGACAGGCTACTTCACAACAAAACAATTGCAGGTTGGTCTTAGAGGGCAAACAGAATAATTTCACTCGATTCATGGGTTACCTGACTGGTTGGGAAGGAAAGAGCTGCCGTGTTGTCCACCGTGGCTCCCAGTCGCTATAGTTAGCCTACTATGCCTACTCCAAGTAGTCCTATGTCATGCCGCTGCTACACGCCTCACAACAAATGAACTGCAAGCGTGTTCACGTGACACGGTGACAGTGAAAAGCGACAGGGTTCGGGTGTCTTTGAAGAAGGGCACAAATCAAGCCATTATTTTCACACCTTTTAAATCGCGCAGCTTTAAAAAAAAAAAAAAAAATCACGTCTTTCAAAAGGGCACTTTTTTGGACTGAGGGCAAAAGGGCAAGTGCTTCAGCACCACCTCGTCTCTATCTGTGCACGCCAGTGAAGGTCTTCCACTCCAGCTTTAGTTCAAAAGACCTCAGAGAAATATTTCTGATACTGAGGGAAAACAATGGCCAGCTGATCTTTCCTGCCTTTGTCAAAATGATTCAGATCTACGCAACACTACCAGTGACAACTGCGACAGTTGAAAGATCCTTTTCAAAGCTAAAAATAATCAAAAATAAACTAAGAAGTTTATGTGGAGAAGAAAGGTTGTCTGATCTCCTCTTGTTGGCCATTGAGAAAGATGTGGAGATCAATTACAACGAGGTCATCAACATCTACAAAGACATGGCACCAAGAAGGATGCTTCTTTAGAGCAGTACACTCCATTTAATGGACACTTGAGAATATGTATGTATATAGTTTAGAGTTGGATACAGATTTTATCTTTTTGTGGTGTGATTTTTGATTTTTAGAGAATGTTTTGAAATAAAAGTCAAATTGCATTTAACCTGTGCGATTTTTTTTTATTATAAAAGAAAAGGTTTTCCACATATGCAAAAAGTGCCCTTTTTTCCCCTGGAGCACTTGCCCCCAAAATGTCTGTGCACGCCACTGAGTACATTACAGGAAATAATGAACTTTATCACAATATGCTAATTTTTGAGAAGGACCTGTATATATATATATATATATATATATATATATATATATATATATACATATGTGTGTGTGTGTGTGTGTGTGTGTGTGTGTAAATTAACCGTAACAATAGCCACTTCTTAAATTCGTAGTATTCACAGACTGCAGTGTAATTGTTCCAAACTTAAACACTCACCTGATTGTTCGCGCCAGCAGTGTTGTTGGAAGACGACGCCATCGTTCACTGAGGGACAAGTTTGCTTTCAGTTTACATATTTTCGATTTCAAATTTTTCTTTTAACTACACAAACATTATGGCCCTGATTTAACTCCATAGGGGGACCCCTTAACCATTTTTTTTTGTCCACCAGGCCACGGCAGAAGCAGATATGGTGTGTAAACACTGGTTTGTTTTTTTTAAACCCTCTGGTTAAGGTTAATATGGGCATGTGCAGTGAATATCAGCGCTATGTGGCCGGAAGTGTGATAATATAATTTATTTTGTGTAATAAACAACTGCAAGGATAGATGATTACAACAAATAGATGACTAATACATAAAAGTAATACATAGATGAATAATGATGATGAGTTATGATGTGTAATCATGGGAACAAGCAGGTTTACAAACGGGAGCAAAAGCTGAAATAATACCTCTACTGAAGCCAATTGCACTAAATACACTATATGTGCACTGTTACAAGAATGTTTTTTGTTCTCTTGTTTTCTATTAATTTATATAATTTTAAGTTAAGCAGGACAGAGTTCTTTTAAAGAAAGATTTACTTATATTCTCAAAAGTTAAGCATGACAGGCTTCTGTTTAAGAAAGACACCTGTTTTATTGTGTTAATGTTGTCATTTTGAGCTAAAAATAAATGGCTAAATGATCATTTGTTTCCCATGTGTTCATATCACAAAGAATATGCATCTACTTAAATCAAATTCAAGTCAAATGGTTAAAAAAATAATTTCACACACAAAACAAAGAGCTACAAAATTCACCACACTGGGAAGGGTGAAGACAACTGGGTCGCCCGGCCCTGGCCACGAGGTGTCCCTTATTTATTTTTCAGGGAGTTGGCAACCCTAGCCACAGACTTTATGTCTGTGAAGGTTCTTGGTCATCCAGGTCATGGTACTTTTAAGCAGGGCTGGACTGGGACAAAAAATCAGCCCGGGCATTTTGACTAGAGACCGGCCCACCAGGATAGAGATTGAAAATGTGACGTCATTCAGGGGTAAAACCGCAAAGGATTCTGGGAACTTGAGGCAAGAGGTACTAGCGCACGCAGGCTTTCAGTTAAACTCAGTTACACAGCGATAAAAAGAAACCCCAAAAATGGCAAGAAGCTGTTGTATTATTAACTGCAAAAGCCGGTCGCCTGACAGCCACGGGAAGCCGACGGGTAAAGAGATCGTTTTTTTTTTTATCGGATTACGTCATTGAAGAGAAATTTTTTAAGCCATGTTTCTGAAGTAAGAGCCGACGGATGGTCTGGATATACCAAATATAACGTCTCAGAACACTCCTGCTCACATGTTAGTCTGCTCCAAGCATTCCCACAAAGGTCAGTGTTTTGTAGTAGTTAATATGTCATTTTTCTTAACATAATTGGTGATATAGGTTACAATCAAGTCTGTCGCTGAACAGAAATTGTCGCGCTATGCTTCTTTATTTATTGTGCATAAATAGTGAATTGTCCTGACACAATATTGCGTTTCGCTTCTGTTATTACCACGGTACACTGACAAAAACATATACTTTTATTCACAGGATAAAACAGTTGTTTTGTATCACTAATTGTCCAGTGCGATTACAACATACAATATTATTGTCACTGCTACATTTCTGTAATGCGTACCAGAAATTATTTCCACTACTAATTAATTACCGTTGAGCTCAAAGGTTATATTAATAAACGGTTAACGAATGTGTATTTATGACGACGATTTGTGAGACTGGTAAACTTACCTTTGTTCTACGATGGTCTTTCGTTCTACACGGTGCATTTCAAGGTCCTGTACCCATCCGTCGGTAAACTGTACCTGGGCTTGTTGCAGTGACCTGAAGTTACTAAACTTCATGAGTGTATGCACTCACTCCAAGAACCGTATAATTATAAATCTGAGCGTGGTGAAAGTTGGGCAGCAGGCTAACGTCTTTTGTCCACTCTGTGTGCTCGTAAGGGTCTGACCCTTTCACTCCTTTGATTTTTTCCTCGTATCTTTTCTTTGCCTTTTTCGTCGAGTCTGTCTTTTGTACGGTCCGGCATTGTTCTCCTTAGTTTTGTACATTCCTTTTTGTGCGGCAAAAAGAAAACCAAGAAGGTATTGGAACCGGAGAATGAACGTTTTGCGGTGCTGCAAATGCTTGCATTTGATGCGGTACTTGGATTGTTTTGCCTCGAGTTCCCGGCATGCAATGCGCGAAAGTCACGTGATCTGTCAATCGCTAGAAAAACCTTAAATTAAGACCAAGAACACTAGAGGTGAGACATGATCATTAATTAATATTAAAATTAATAAATGACAGATTTAGTGATATTTTCATAAACACCTCCTTTCCTTTTTTTGTTCTCCATTTTCTTTAGTTCGTCTATAAGATTGCTAAACAAGGGGGCGGGTGCATCCGGCCTCCTCGGCTGTAATTGGTCCAGCCCAGAGTCGATCATGACCAATTGGCCAATCCAACACCTTTCATTATATATACCCTTCCAAAAAAAAAAAAAAAGTCCATCGGCCCATAAAAACAAAAAATCGCCAGCGGCCCACCGGGCAAATGCCCGGTATGCCCGATGGCCAGTCCAGCTCTGCTTTTAAGAGTTTGAGTTGAAGACAAGTGGACCTTTTCTTAATGTACATGAAGATGCTTCACCTCTTTAGTTTTGACAGCTGATGGAGAGTCTCGGGTATTTAACCCCTAGTAAGGTTGTGAGCTGGCGGTGGTCCTGAGAGTGGCTGACCCACCCTGCTGTCAACTGAGTTACTGAGGTCACATGGGTCAAGGTGTGAGTGGGTAGTTGAATGGCCTGGAAGGGATCCCAGGACTGTGTTGGAAGTAGCCAACACTTTTTATGTGTTTGAACTTATTGTGACCACTAGATGGAGGTGTGTGCCTGTTAGTGCTGTGAATGCGTCATGATTGTCAAGCTTAATTATGTTTGTACAGTAGTACAAACCAATATTAACCAATATTTACCTGGATAAGTCAAAATCTAACTTCCTGTAGTCACACACCTGCTGGTGTTGTGCCAAAGAGTGATTTTTCCTGTTTCTATGTTTTACTGTTGACTACAGTAGTTACCAACATATCTCATCTCTGACAGAGCTCCCATGCTCCCTATCACACCGAAGTCACTCAGCCTCTCCGGCCAGAAACCCTTATTAAGTCTTTTCCTTGTAATAAGCCTCTTTTAGTTAAGAGCCTTTTGTGTGCTGAGTCTTCTTTATGGGTCCAGCTTCCGCAGTAATATGACATCGTGGTGGAGTGTTTTTATGCTTGAAAGATTCATGGTTCAGTCTTAAATAAACACCTTCCTCTGTCAGCTACAAGGACTGAAAACTTGTGGAAAAAAAGCCAATGTCCAAAGAAAAACTTTGAAAGAGCCTCAGAAAGCTGCCGCTTAAGATCACTTTAAAAATGAGAAAAAAAAAAGGCTGTTTCCTTGGAAACAAAACATAAAGAAGTCACGGGTGGTTCAAGACTTTTGCACAATGATGTGTTGTTTTCATAGTATTTTAGCTGCTGACTTGTTCAGAAAATCACATGAGGTCAAAGTGTCTGCAAAGCACAAAATGGCCTCAGCAGCTGTTTATCAGTTTATCAACTGGAAGAAATCAATTTCTAAGATGTTGCAATTCAGATGCTTACAGTGATGATGAGCCTAATTTCTGTTAAGGAAAATCACACTGCCTCCACCAATCAGCAATCTGCACCTATCAGTGCAGCGATCAGCGCTCTCCACGTCGTCTCCACACTTTGACTTCATGACCCACCTGCTCTAGTCAGAAGGAGTTTTCTGTTGTTTTTGATTCAGGGTAAAGGAGAGTAACTGAGTAACTTTTCTTCTTTATGTTGTGTCAAATAAAGTCTGACAGTAACAGCTCCCAGTTTTCAGGTCAAAACAGCTTTGAGCAGTGATCAGCAGGATTCTGGTGCACAGCTGTTCAGGTTTAGGACGGAGCTCAGACTATCCTGGTCACACTGAGCAGTGACTGTTTGCTGATCTGGACTCTTTGTGTTGCACGTCCTTTGTTGCAGCAGCTGTTGTCATGATGTTACCTTCTGTACATGTTTATTAATGTTCAGGTTATTTTTCATGCTGTTGTTTCCATTCATGTGTTTATCAGGAGCTCACAGACAGCCATGAGTGAAGGTGTCCTTCACAGTAACACTCCATGAATCCTCCAGTGATCACACTCCACCTGTCAGCTGGTTACAAATAATCTAGTTACTGTTAATCTGTGAGACTGATAACACAGATTTCATCTACAACTCTGTACATAATAAATAAACAGATAAACTGATGCAACCAGCATCTGTCTCTGCCGCCTCGCCTCAGCACTGTCTGTGGGACAGTCCACAGTTGGTTTTGAGTGTGGATCTGTGACCGTGAGAATCAGCTTCCTGACGAGAGCCTCTATCTTGAAGAAACACACAGACTGGAAGTTGAGGTTCCATCAGCATCAACAAGTGTGAACATTTCACAGATTATTGTGATTGGTTATTATCAGGATGTCCTAAAATCTCCCTGAAACACCTTCAGCTGATCCAATGCTGCAGTAGAGTCCTGACAGGGACAAGAAGGAGTGAGCAGCTTTCTCCTCACTGGCTCCCTGTTAAATCAACTATTTAAAATCCTGCTCCTCACATACAAGGTGTTTGATGATCAGATCCATCTTATCTCAGAGACCTCAC
This sequence comes from Oreochromis aureus, assembly GCF_013358895.1. Lineage (NCBI taxonomy): Eukaryota > Metazoa > Chordata > Actinopteri > Cichliformes > Cichlidae > Oreochromis > Oreochromis aureus. Next base: position 77,706,019 of record NC_052944.1, on the reverse strand, counting down.
AGTACCAAATCTCCATATCATGGGTCAACAGCAGCTAGGTGGATGTCAGCAGGTTACATGGTGGAAATAAATCCAGGGTTTGGGTTTGCTTAGTTATAAACTCGGCTTTTAGAGACTTTAACATAATTACTAACAGATAACACACTCGGAGTAGAAACACACGGTGTACAGGACTGTTTGTTTTTTGCACAGATGAAAATTATGCAAACTGCTGAGCTGTTGAACCAGCTGATCCAGCCTTTTGTCTGAGTTGGAGTCAGTCATGCAAACAGATTGAACAGGATGTGTTCTGTGCAGCAGCTGCATGTAAAACAGAAGCAAAGCTGTTCCTGTGAAATGAAACTGAAAGCCTCTCTGAGCGTCTCCCTGTAGAAAATGGAGGCTGAGCTCAGTCAGATCACTCAGCCTGCAGACAAATGGAGGAGTGTTTGAGACGTGCAGATAAACAGTCACAGCTTTGTGTTGATCTCTGAGGGCTCAGGGCCGTCCTGTTGTCATGTTATCAAGTGCATGACGGCTCTCTGCACACACTTTGAGTCCTTGTTCACATTTTCTATAAGTCCTCATCTCTGTGGACCTGAGGGATTACCCACAGTTCATAGTGCTGTGATGGTCAAAGCATTAAGAACAAGAATGGAAATAAATAAATAACAAACATGGAAGGAAGAACCAAACCAAAAGTTCAGAGGACTGTAGCTCATTAAAAACTTGCTTCATGATGAAGTTTTAACCATAATGAATAATTTGATTATTTTACAGTTTCTTCGTGTAAAGTTAGAGCCTGACAACAAACAATAAATGTCAGATCACATGACGAGGTCTGAGGGACCACGACAGTTAACATCACAGCATAGGTGACTTTTTGTGGCCTGTTTATCTTCAGTTCTTTGAATTTAATTAGACATTGAGCAAATTCATTTCAGTACATTAAACATTAGCAGAAGGATGGAGAGCGTGCTATATGCAGCTCTTCTTTCTGTTGTCATTGAATCCAGAACAGAATTTAGATCAAGAACATTTCATGATCATTATGATTTTATTTTATAGGAAATGCAGTTTGACATGTTTCCAATACTGAGGATGAAACTCATGCTCTGTACAAAGATTTTAAAGCCACTGTAAATTTTCCTGAATGCGTTGTAACAATAACATTTTTGTTAATTCACAGAAAATGACGGGGTTTTTTTTCACATTTCTTTATACTGTTACTTTTTTGTTTTGCTGAGGTTAAAACGATGCCACCTTAAATGAAACTGAAAAATAATATTGTTGAGTCTGTGTTTCCACAGGCCCCGCTAGTTTAGAGACTTATTCCTCATGAAGAACAAAACCAAGAAAGAACATCTTCAACCAGTCTTTTACTTGCTAACGAGGGAGAGCTTGGTCATACGTGTGTGTGTGTGTGTGTGTGTGTGTGTGTGTGTGTGTGTGTGTGTGTGTGTGTGTGTGTGTTGTATCCTGTATTGGTTCAGCATACACAACACAGGTGAAGCCATAACAGGGCAGGAAGCTTATCAAACAACAAACAAACCTTCACAAGGGATGTGCTTGTGTCACCATCGACATGCTGGGGAGGGGGACAAAGGAATGCCTTTGACCACAGTGTTTGAAACAATGTAGAGATGGTAAGCATAAAAATGACAACTTTTAACAATTCACTTTAACAAATATGTCACGTGATGCCAGGGCAAGCCGTGTGAATTACTAAAGGACCCAAAATGCAGGTGGCTTCTGAGGTGAGCGAGATTTATTGTGACAGTGATGTACAACACAAAAGAAAGGGTGGCGAGAAACAGAACTGAAAACACTCTAAACTGGGAAAACTAAAACAACAAAACCTGAACATGAATGAGGGAGAACAACGTGGGGAGAAGATGGAGGAAAATACACAGAATGACGGAGGGGAATAACACAGATGAACCAGCAACAAGGACGAGGGAACACACACTATAAATACACACACCAGTATTCAGGGGATGGGAAACAGGAGGGAAACACACCAGGGAGACATAACAGCTGACGAGGCAGGGAAAAATAAACAGAACACACTGACATCAGACAGAGACCTTCAAAGTAAAACAGGAAACACACCGACTGAACACAACACACACCAACTAAACACAGACTGGGGGACACAGACATAGGAACAAGAAACGTGAAACAGGAGAGTACAAAAACCCAAGATAACCAAAACCACAGAATAATAATAAACTTAACATAAACACGGAGTCACAGACTCCGGACCATGACAAAATATTGTAATTGAAATGTATTGAACATTTGTCTTGATGTTAAAAAAAAAGATTAATTGAAACTGTAAATATTGACATTAAAACAAAAAAACTCATAACTAAGTTTTCACAATTACATCTTTTTTTTCGCTTACAGATTTGTTTTTTCAGTTTCCATTTGCTGGCATTGTTTTGGCGTCTGTGGGCTCGATTGTCAAAGACACGGATATTAAATCTTTTGAATCTGTGTTCACATGTGACATGATGATGATATTCACATGATTTAGCTTCTCTGCCAATGAAACAAATTAAAAAATGAATAATTTAAACCAAAGTGACTGAGACTCATTCATGAAATAAGAGGATCAGAATTATCCAATAGTTTATTGTTCAAAATACAGAGACACCCTTCACACTGATCTTTGTTCTCTGTCCTTCATGCAAACATTTGGAGCTCACAGACTCTGTAAACAGTGAGTTTTCAAGCTTTTCTAATGCTGTGTGTGAGCAGCAGGAAAATACAGTCAGAGCACAAACATACATACATGGTCAAACATACAAAACAAGTAGCTACACTTTTTAAACACAACTCAGACGAAGAAATAACTGATCACTGATGTGAAGTCAGGGAGTATCGAGGTAAACTTTTCTTATCTTTGAGAACTACTGAAACAACTACCAATGACATTAAATTGTACTGCTGAGTGACAAATGTACATGTAGTAAATACATTACAGGGTTACCCAAGCGACCAGGAATGCCTATAACCATCTGTCAGCAGCAAAGTGATGCATGAAGGATGGAATCAGTTTATACTTGGATGTAATTTTATTGAAACAGCTGATTGAGGATTAGTGTTGTTGAAGTTTTGTGGTCCAAAGCTCACACTCACATAATGAGGTCATATTTGATCTTATAAACAAAAACACTGATCCCAGGTCTGTGACACTGTTCATGGATACTGAGGGTAAACAAACCACACAGCTCACAAAGATAAAGAGAAACTGAAATCAGATCTTGATTGAAACATTCAGGTGTGAAAATATTTCATGTTCAAGTGTTGCCTTCATTTGTTTGAAGATGTAAAAGTTCTTTTTGCTGACAGCAGTTGTAGAGAGCTGTCTCTGACTGCAGTTTCAGGTTTAGTTGAGCCAGCTAACACAAAGACAGTCTGACTGTGTTGAAGCTGATTTGTAGTCACAGCCCTCTGGATGTTCCAGTGAACTACAGAGCGGAAATGTAAAGACTGTTTTTAAAGATGAAACTCTTCCACTGAGATGAGCTGTCAGCAAAAACAGAAGCAGCCGTTAAAGATAAAAATGAAATAAACCTACAGTACTGTGGGCCTGCTGTCTGTGCTCAGTTCATCTGTTTCTGCAGATTTTAAACACTGACAACACCCAGAACTGTGAACAGCAGCAGCAGAATCAACGCTGGAAAAACCTCTGAGAGATTTAAACCTGCTGCACTTCAACAGGAGGCTGATTTGTTTCTACACTCTGTTGTTGTTTACGTTTGTAGATCAAAAAACCAACAACAGCAACAACAACAAGAAGCACAGCAGAAACTGACAGACCAACTTTCAGTCCAGTCAAACTGCTGTCAGACATTATCTACTGCACTCTGATCACATCACTCAGACCAGCTGCTTTCTACAAAGTCTCATCAACAACATCTTTAGAAACAAACATCAACAACCAGGAAGCAGCTTCACCTCTGATCACACACACACTCAACTCTACTCACACACCTGGAGGAACAACATGAAGGTGGATGATGCTGACACCCAGATTAGCTCCCTTCCTGCGGTTTGTTCCTGTTGTGATTACACGACACTCGTATGTTCCAGCATCATTAATCGTCACATTCTTCAGAATCAGAGACACGTCTCCATCCTTCATCTGTCTGTCCTGCAGATCCACCCGGTTCTTAAAAGATGGATGCTGGTCGTCTGGATCAAAACGATCATTGTGGTACAAAAGCACATTTTCATCTCCCAGGTCAGCTCTGCTCCACTCTAAAACTGTGATGTTGTTGTTTGGACCTCGACATGTCAGAGTGACGTCCTGTCCAGACTCAGCTGTGATGGTTTTCTGCTCTGAAAGAGGAAACAACACAGAGCAGAGAGGTTAAATTAACTGCAAAAGCAGCCAGTGAGACAGAGACCACTGAGCTCTGCTAGAGATCTTAGAAACAACTATACTGGAATAACCAGATACACGGAAACTAAACACCATTCCAGATATGTTTCACTGCCCTAATACAGACTGATTTAAAGCAGTCCAGAAACAGAGCCTGTTTAAATTAGGTTTTAAAATTATTTTAATCTCACCTGCAGAGACGAGCAGGAGGCAGACAGACAGCAAGGTCCAGCAGAGAGATGCAGAAGCTACAGCAGACATTTCCCACAGATAACCAAAGGGTGCGACTGTTTGAAAATGTCAGAGATAAAAACCTGACCAGACCACAAGTTAGTGAATAAAATGAATTTGAAAGTAATTCAGAGTTTTACCAGTTGTAGTTGTATGTGTGGGTGGGCGGGTAGATGCCTTCAGCTGATCACTCTGAAAAGAGAAAAGTGAAGTCAGAGTGATGACAGCATTTCAGAGCCCTGAGGCCTGATTAGCATGCAGCGATTTTCATCACACAACCAGATCGGTTTTTAATACAGTGTTGCCCAAGAGCCTGCGTCACAAGTGATAGTCAGTCCGGTTTTGTAGCTTTATCCTGGTATGCAGAAATTTTCCTACATTCTCTGAATCTTTGAGTGACACTTGAAGACAGAAGGCTAACAGATCACCAGTTTTTCATTTTAACCCTCACAGCTCGTCCGACTGTGAGTCCCAGCAGCTCAGATCTTCAAATTAGACTTTGCGTCTCTGAGCTGTGACGAGGACGACAGCTCTGCTGGATGGACTCTGAGGAGAAACACAAGTAAACAACACAGGACTCAGTGTGGAGATGGGTGGGGAAAACCAGCTCCTCCCATAATATCAGTCAAATTTTCATATAGTACACTGGAGTTTACTGGTGTGAGCCCAGAGAGGTAACATGGTTAACCTCACAGGTAACCTTAACCTCACTTGTAAGCTGAGTGTGTGGAGTTTCTCATTATAATTCATTATATGATCAGGTTTTTCAATTTTCTGTGAATACAAAGTAATAGTTTTGACTGTTATTTAATGAAAATAGAAAATAACCATTTGAACATGTTTGAGAACATAGACTCATAGTTTTATTATATATTAGTTGCACCAATTCCAATTATGTGGTGTAACAGAAAGAAGAGTAAAGCTATGCTATCAGTTTAGAGATCCCTGTCTGGGTGAGGCTTCAAGTGATCCGGATTCACATTTAAAGTCTTCTGCCACCTATTGGTAACCTTGGTGTATTGCAACAGAGCTGCATATTTTTGCCACAAGAAGAAACTTAAAAGTTATTTCTAAATACATTGAAAAATTGTAACCTCAAAGAACTTGACGTGACACATAAGTTCACATTTGACATTTTTATTTTATTCACAATGTCACTGTTTGCACTGTGCAGCGCACACTGCTGCGACTCCAGATCTGCGCCGGTGCTTTTCTCCAGCAGTTTTCCTCCTCTCTCACCCGGCCGCTACTCAACTAGGGAAGGCATGATTAAATAATGCTCGCCGGCTATGAAAACCAGCCTTCCCTGACACCACACCCTGAACCTGCTGCTTTACTCGTTCCATGCAGCCGAGCCACCAACCACACCCCGCCTGTCGTGGTCCTGGGCCACGTTGGCCCAGTATTTTTAGTTTTCATGTATTTTGTTCCTTATTTAGGCCATGCTTCCTGGGTTTGCTCTGTTACGTTGTTTCCTTATGTGTTTTCCCCTTGTGACTCTTACCCCCTGTGTGTCCCTCTGGGTCCCTCTGTGTATCTGTGAGCCCTCGTCTCTCCTTGTGTTTTATTCCATGTTTTCCCCTGCCCGTTATGTCTGTGCTCTCCCCGTGCTCTCTCTCTCCTCCTGTCTGAACCTCTGTACTTCCTGTTTTACTTTGACAGTCTCCCGTCAGTGTTGCGTTCACTCCTGCCGTGTCTTTTTATGATTATCAGTGTCACCTGTGTTCCCCGTGTGCTCCCACTTCCCTCATTAACCCTCTGTGTATTTATGTCCGCGTCTCCCTCAGTTCTGTGTCGCGTTCTCCCTCATGCTGTGTGTGAGATTCTCCCTGTGTTGCCTAGTGTACATTATAATTAGCTTTTCCCAGTTTAGTTTGTATGGTTTTTTCTGTCCAGCAATAAAGCTGTGTTTTCAGTTCATTCCTGCCTCCTTGAGCTTGCGTTTGGGTCCTCATCCTGCCTGCACACAGCCTAACCATGACACCGCCACAAAAACATTTTACAGATCATTTCATGACCATGTTTGGTTGTGGATCAGTGATGGTCTGGGGAGGCATATCCTGGGTTCCTCCTGGTGCACAATAATGCCTGGTATCATGTAGCAAGAGTATTTAGGCAGTTCCTGAAGGATGAAGAAAGGATGGATACCACTGACTGGTAAAAAAAAAAAAAAAAAAAAAAAATCCAAATAAACACCTCTGTGACTTTATATTTGGGTCGATCTCAGATGATCCAGGAGCTCAGTGATGCCTTGGACCATGTCTTAGAGGAGATCCCCAGGATACAATCCATCATTAGCATGACCTGATGTTGTCAGGCAGACATACAAGCACATGGTATGAGTTACTAGTACTCATGCTATAAAATTGACTAACCTGCCAAATCTTTTTTTTTACTTTGATTTTCGGCGTGTCTTTACATTTAGCCCACTGTAGGGTGATTGGTTTTATCACTATCAAATTAAATGGTAAATGCCCTGTATTTGTATAGCGCTTTACTTGGTCCCTAAGGACCCCGGAGCATTTACACATTCAGTCATTAGCACTCATCAGGCAATGTCTATGGGCCACTGACTGCACTCAGACCAAAGGGGGCTGAATAATTACACACACCCCACTTTTCAGTTATTTATTTGTAAAAAAAAAAAAAAAAATGTTTTGAATCGTGTATGATTTTCGTTCCACTTCTCATGTGTGCTGCACCTGTGTGTCACACCTCTTTGATACATTAAAGAGAAAAGAAGCTTCTGGAAAGGATCACCTGTGCAGCCTCCTCTGTCCTCTGTCCTCCACATGTGTTTCTAATACATCCTTCAACATGATCTTATGAGCCTGATTTCTGGGTCACAGCAAGAGAAATTAGACAAGCATCACTGATGGTCGGTTGAAGGGGTGGCTGCTCAAAGTTAAAAAGGGGCACATAGAACCAGGTTGAATAACAACAACCCATATTCTTTAATAATCTAATATGGAATTGCATCATACTATATCACTGTCATCAGGTGCGGACAAAGCAAATGTAGACTATGTCTTACCCACAATGTTACTGTTGAGGGGTTGCTGCTGCTCTTCAATTTGTTTGACTATCCTCCCTGTGCAGGCAGAAATCTTTAAACTGTGGAGATACAATAATGTTGCTACTGTAAAATCAGCATTTTGTCCTATTTGAAATATAAATCTAATATAATCTGTTTCTTAATGAACTTTTAATACAGTGTTCATAATATCGTAGTTATAATAATCCATATTTATGTGCATATGCATATTAGATCGTTTTTAGTGAAATATAATACCTCCAGAAAGGCAGGAAAAGCCCTGTAACTTCCTTTAAAACTAAACCTAAACCAGTGGACAGAGTTACAGACCCATGACATCCTTACCCAGTACTGCTAGCAGCTAATGACCAGGACAGGTAATGTTTTGTTGCACTGTCACACATATGTGCTCATTAGTTTCAAGTAGCCAGTTGTCATACTTTGCCAACATGTACATAACAACCTAATACTGCTGTGTGCTGTAGACTTTAAAGTACGCTGTACACCTACTTACTGGTTTTTGTTGCATCAGTCTAGGTCTCCCAATTAACTTGTTTTTCTCCTACTGCTCCGCACCTCTCAGACGGCAAAAAAATGCGTGTGGTCTTTGCAAACTTGTTCCCAGTTAGTAACCAGCGTGCTCTACTGTCAAGGGCGGACATAGTAATAATAAAAATAAAAAATAAAAAATTTGCCACAAGAAAAGGGCACTTTCTTCCCCCCCCCCTTTCTGCACATGCCTAGTGTTTAAAGTCCAACATCTCCCTCTAGTGGCCATATATAAACCATGTGTGAGGATGGTGTTAATGTAAAATGTGAATCATAGTGTCAAGTGATCTCTGTCTGTGAGGTGCCCACACTTTTGCTTCTTGGAAAGCTCTCCTTACCAGGATGGCACCCTTCTGTTTGACAGGAGTCACAAGACCGAGTGGGTCATATAGGCCGGAGACTTGGCTTAGCAGTTCTCGCCTGGTGAGTGGATCAGGTGTTTGCTCTCCGACTTCTTCTCTGAGCAGGTCTTGACCAAGGCGCATTTTCCTCCTTTTCTTTGAAAAGTTCACTGCAACCATGACATGAAGTTTGTCATCATTGATGGTGTAGCCAAGGCCAAGGGCTTTGTTGTCATCTTCCGTCAGCTGGTTTGGCAGGATCATAGTCTTTGGCTCTGATCGATGCAACTCTTTCTTTGACTCCTCCCTCCCACTTTGACTGGAGTAGACCCAAGGCTTCATGTAGAATCCTCTAGCTCTCAGGATGTGCTCAATGTTGGCCGTTAGGCATCTCAGATGGTCGAGGTCATTGTGTCATGTCAGGATGTCATCGACATAAGCATCTTCTTCCAGCACACGTTTCTCTTCTTTGAAGTGACTGAATGAAGGTAGGTTTGCAGTTTCTCTCATGGCGACTTGGCCTACGCAACCAGCAGGTTTGTCTCCAATGTTGACTCTTGTTATGGCATAGTCTTCTATGCCTGCATCTTCTGTGTCACGCCACAAGAATCTGTGCAAGTGGACCTCTCGATCTTCCATCAGTGTGTCTCTGCACAGCTGTAATTAAAATGTGTTCAGAGGGCCTCAGTGTCTGAATGGTTCCAGTTCAGCTCCATAACAGCAGCGTCCCTGGTTTGATTCCTGTGTTTCAGCTCATATCTGCCTCTCTCACTGAGGGGGACGTAACTACATGGAAAGGGATTTGTTCATCAACCAAACTACAGATCACTGAGAGCAGAGGACATCTGATTGTTTTTAGTTTTTCCTTTTCATCTGTAGGAACTCGTAAATGTCTGATGTATGTCACTGTGTAAAAATTATATGTTTAAGTACTAAAAAAAATCACTTATGTTTCTTTTAGAATTTAGTCCCCCACCTCTGTGTTTGAACCAATAGAAAGCTGGTGCTCAGAGGAAGAGGGCGGGCTTTACTTGGTGTCAGTGAGAGAAATGAAAAAGCTGAAATGAGTGAGAAGGACGATGAAGGAAACATCTGTGCTGTGTCTGCTCTGTAAGTAGAATCTCTGTGTTTGTTTGAATTCTTGTACTTTGACTGTCTGCTCTCCTGATAACTGATGATGGAGGAGAAGACATGAAAAACAAATCAGGCTGAATTCAAGTTCAAAACACCACGAGGACCAACTGCAGGTCTGAACTGACTCTTTATCTTTGCTCTGGAGTCGAGGAAACACAGCAGGCAGTGAAAAGATCAAATCATTCACTCATTATAATCAACACAGCTGCACAGTTTAAGAGAAATATTTATAATTAGTGCATATTTTGCCTTATATATCTCCACAGTGCAGTCAGTGCACCTACAGTAACAATAATGATGGTTTAAAGAGCTCTTTAGGTAAAAAGGAGCAGAGACTGTTTAACATTTGGTTTCTCAAACAGAAAACTTGGTGTAAAACGTTAAAACATGTTCACTTATTGTTTGAGGTTAAACAGGTACTAAATCAGGTTAAGTTGGACTGAGGTGTCATTATTGTTATTGTGTTTTATACATTGTCAAACCTCCATTGGACTTTAGTGAAGTGTGACATTAAGGGTTAGCTGTCACTGCTCAACCAGTGACAGCTGGGCTCCAGCTTTGAAGACCCGAAGATGAGAAATTAGTTAAGAAGATGGATGATCTATCACATGTTCTTTCTTCTGCTTTGTTCGACCTCACACACACTTTTCAGTCTTTTGTCAAACTTTATTGAAACATGTTGCTGGCATTAAATAGAAAATGACCAGATATTTCAGACAGAGACAGAAGAAGTCACTTTGATGAGTGACGAAACGTTTCTCCCATTGAAAATGCTACGTCTCGATGAACAGAATCAACCTTTTAGGATTTACTTACCTGGATGATGCATGCATCAAGCCAGAGAGTGTATTTGTCAGCTGTTTGTGTTGAGTTGTTCTTTATGTTGACCTCAAATCAACCTGAGTGTCATTTCTCTTTAGTTCTGATCTCACTGCTGAGCTGCACAACAAACCAAGGTCAGTAACCTTCTTCTGTCACAGTTTAAACCTGAGAAATGCTCACTGATATGACCTGATTCATGTTCATGTTTCACAATGTAAAGTCTAACAGATCATCAGTTTTTCATTTTAACCCTCACAGCTCGTCTGACTGTGAGTCCCAGCAGCTCTCAGTTCTTTGAAAGAGACTTTGTGTCTCTGAGCTGTGAGGAGGACGACAGCTCTGCTGGATGGACTCTGAGGAGAAACACAAGCAAACAACAGAGAACTCTGCATGGAGATGGGTGGGGAAGAATAGCTGGTTCTTACTGTAAGATCAGCTACACTTATCCATTAGACAGTGGAGTTTACTGGTGTGAGTCCAGAGAGGGTCCCATCAGTAACATGGTTAACCTGACAGTCACTGGTAAGCTGAGTGTGTGGAGTTAGTGTTGATGAAGCTGTGTGTAAATGGATGAAATGCTGTAGTTTGTCTCTGTGTTGAGGTGGATCAGTGATCCTGCAGAGTCCTGTCCTCCCTGTGATGGAGGGAGATGACGTCACTCTGCTCTGTAAAACAAAGACCACTCCCTCCAACCTCCCAGCTGCTTTCTATAAAGATGGCTCCCTCATCAGGAAGCAGCCTACAGGTCACATGACCATCCAGCATGTTTCCAGGTCTGATGAAGGCCTCTACAAGTGTGACATCAGCGGTCATGGAGAGTCTCCATCCAGCTGGATCACTGTCACAGGTGACACACTCACCTGTCTGTGTTTCTGCAGCTTTCAACATTCACAATGTGACGACAACTTAATGACTGTGTTTGCTTTATTTTAGACAAACACACCACCACACCTCCACCTACATCCACACCTCCACCTACATCCACACCTCCACCTACATCACTCTCTCGTCCTGCTCTCTCTGTGTTGTCATTTGTTGGTTCAGTCTGTGTTGTGGTTCTACTGGTGTTACTGGTTCTGTTGGTGAAAAAAGATGTTCATGGGAAATCTGAAGGTGAGACTCAGACTTTCTGATCTTTCATGTCTGAGTTTGTTTAGTAGAATAAAGTTGAAATTCATTATGATCACAGTAACAACTTTCCTAAATGCAGTTTCTGTTTAGATAATTAATTTTTATTATTATTAATTATTTATCATTTCAGCAAATCAAAAAGAAGCTGGAGAAGATGACATCATCACTCATGTCATGTACATTTCAACATCAGGTCATCAGCAACATCCAGTCGGACAAAGCAAAGGTAGTATTGTGTTTCCTTCAAAGTATTGTACTTACTGAGTGTTGTTCACTGTGAGCTGGACTGTGTGTTTGTGGTCTGTGGTTAACTGAAAATAACAGCTCTGCGGTCGTCCAGCATCCTGTTTCTGATAGAAAGAAAACACTTCAGCTGCAGGTGTTTCAACACAGGGCTGTTCATTTTAACAGGAAGGAACATGGAGACATCATTTAGAAACTCTGCAAACAGACATTTATAATCATATTAAGAACTTTCTGATGGCAAGAAAAACACTCCAGCTGCAGGTGTTCATTTTAAACACAGGAAGGAACATGGACACATCATCAATCATAAATTTATACAAAGAGAATATTAACAACATTAAGTACTGATAATATCACCTATACTCATAATTCTTTGAATACCCTCACGCACACACAGTTTTCCTTAAAAATTAACCTTTGACCTTTTGAATTTATCAGACGCTAAAATGTAAATTTCTGTCTCAGTGTCTTTACTATAATTCTTAATCTGACTTTTATAAATTCAACAATTATATATTTTCTGTGACATCCTGCGTTGAACTATGTGGCAGTACCCAATCGCAGGGCTGCGAGACATGGGATTTAACTAAGTATGTAGCTTTATTCACTGTTATGCAAAAGCTAAAAGAAGTACAAAAAACAATAAAGGACATAAAGAAAATATAAACAAGAAACTAAGACTCACAACTTGGCACAAACCAGGGAACACACACAAGAACATAGCTAATGTGGAGAACACAACAATAAACAGAGAGATCCTGAAGACTTAAATACACAAGCACAGTGATCAGAGAAGTGGGGGCAGCTTGGGAACACAGGAAGAATTAATGAGGCATAATGAGAGTAATGGGGTAGCAAACATAAAGACAATGAACACAAGACAAAAGACTTCCAAAATAAAACAGAAAACACAACAAGCATGAAAATTAAGACATGATTGTGACCGGGGGAGAAACAGGCAAGAGGAAGAGAGGGAACACGGACCAGGAAGACCGAGTTATATAGATATGAAGACAAGCATGACAAAATGAGAAACGTGGAACACAAGACACTGTAACAGAAAACAAAAGACTAGAAACTACAGGTGAAACATAAGTAGCAAACAACTAAAAGAACTCAAATCACGAATGACACTAAATCAACAAATATTAATTAAACCAGAAAACACATAAATGCTGGATCCCAGATCCAATACCCCCTGACATGTTGAACCTTCATCCTGATGATGAACTCTTACAGCTCTGTGGTTATTCACTTCTTCCTGTATTTAATTTATTTGTTAAACTAACAGCACTTCCTGGATACTCTGCTTTCTCTGTGGCTCCTGATAAACCCGGAAAATTCATAATCATACAGATTTATACTTTTTGTTTGTGTGAGTCACAGTAACCTACATTGTGTGCTGTTGTAGCTCATAATCATGTTCATGCTGCGAGAACATGTCTGCTCTGAGCTGAAGGAAGTCAAGTCGTCCACTTTTCTTGTTCCACTTCATTGTTCTTTGTGCTCGCTCTGTGTTTCACAGCAGAGATGTTCAGACCAAACCAACTGTGAAGAGCTGCTTAAAAGAAAATAATAAAATGTATTGCTGTCGCTGTATTGTAATAATGTGTCAGTACTGTGTCAGTAATTTTACTGTTTTATTTACAGAGACTGATTCAGCTGTGGTCTACTCAGCAGTGAGAACTGAAGACGTCAGTTATAGATAAGCATCCATCAGAACAAGGAAGCCCCAGTACAGCTGCTCTTTCTCTTTGACTTTATGATCTCAGATTTCTCACCTCTGTCAGAAATAAAGTGTTTCCTGTGAAGTTGACAGTTCCTTTAAAGAGACATGAGCAGCAGAGTTTTAGGGCAGTTATAGATCTGTGTTCCTCTTTGTACTCACACAAAATAAAACTAATTTCTACGCAGAGTTTATTTTATGTCACATCACATGTAATGTGTCAATGTTCTAGAAAATGTGTCAGTTTTTGTCTGTTTTGTGACAATAAGTAAGAAATATTCCACACAGTTTAAACAGAACCTGACAGCAGCCTGTTTCTATTGAGACATGGAAAAAAAAATTGATAATCTTTGTTTACAGAGGACTTGTTTGGTTTTTCTTGTTTGCTGTCATATATCTGTTGTTTCACTGGTGTTTCTATTAAAGGGTTCAGTGTATGTAAAACTCCTGTGAGTCAAAAGCTCAAGCTGCAGAGCGGTCTAAATTTATCCCTAATATGGCTGTTTCTGACACAGAAGCTCTGCCCACTTGTTGATCAAAACCTGAACAAACCTCCAATCAGAACTCAAATAACAGTATCCAAAACATTTATATTTTTTATATGAGGAAGGGTGGTTATCAGATGCAGGACGCTGATTTAGGTTAGAAAAACATATTTAAAAAAACTGAGCTTTATTAGCTGAAAGTCCAAAATCAAAAATCTAACTCAGTCCAAGGAAAGAAAGCCAAAATCCACAAAACACACAAACAAAACCAAAGAGAGGACTAGAAAGAGCTCTCGCTCACACACATACACACCAACACAGTGTGTGATGGGACAGGTGAAATTAATCAGGACAATGAGCCAATAACATTGAACTAACAAGTAAACCAGTAAATTAAGAACAACCCAAACGGACACAAGGAACACATGAAGGATAGAGGGAACACACATCGGTGGTGACTTGTGTGGACTTGGTACAGTTAAATATCCCAGAATGCATTTCGTCCAAAACTCAAACACGGCAATGGTGGACGAATGCGGCTAAAAACTTTTAAATATTACTGTTTCTGGGTCACAAAATAAACTTTAAAGTAATTTTCAAGCGAGAATGTAGCTGTGTAAATTTCAAATATCTGCGTCTCCGGCATTTTCGGAGACGTCTGTTACCCACCAGCTCCATAGCAGACTGGGAGGTCGAGGATTACTAGAGCCGTCGAGAACTCCCGGCACATCGTTTTCAATTTCACTGTTCTATTTGTTCCTGAATAAATCGGTTTGGCTGAGATTAAACTTAAGCTTTATAACACACTAATCACAGTTAAATTAAGAGGGGATGGCAGTAAAATCTCCGGACCTGTGACATCATCAAGTACGCTGTTGTTCCAATTGTACAAATCACGAGTCCGTACTGGCGTTCTCGGCAAGTCCGGACTCGCCGAGAACACCAGTACTGACTCGCGTATAGTGATGTGTCGGTCGCGAACGAAATGGCTCGTAGAGCCGGATCTTTGACGTGAACGACGCGAGCCGGCTCCTAATCGCGAGCCGTGGGTTTTTTTTCCCTTCTCTCACCCTCTCTCTCGAGCCTTGTGCTTTGCGCTGGGAAGAGGGGGGAGGGGCGGTAGTTACACTCAGTAGCACAGGAATAGAGCGGGAGGGAGAGAGAGAGAAAGAGAGCCAGGGACAACAACGTCACATTAGAAAGGTATAGTAATCATCCACAACTATTTTCAGTTGATAAAGGATTCAGAAATTTTATTCATGCAGGCCCATATGACAGAGAATATGTCCATCTTCTTTTTGTTTTCATATTTTAATTTATATTTAATTGTGTTGTGGTTTGCAGTGTTTTGTGTTTGTTTGTTTGTTTGTTTGTTTAAAAGGAAAAAGCTGAAAATTTAAATAGTTAAAAGTTGAACTGTGACTAGTTGGTTTTTGTATTATATGATTTATTTATTACATTTTATGTAGAGTGAATAAATAAAAGTATATTTACGGTGGCCCCTACAGACAAAGCACGTACAAACCTCAAAACACGTATGAACTCTGAAGCACGAACAAACTCCAAAACACGTAAAAACTCCAAAACACGTACAAAACACAACAGAAGTGCTCCAGGATGCTAGGGTGCAGTGTTGAGCTTTTGTTACCTAGTGGCTACACAAGCCAGCAAGTACCAACGACCGGATTTGGTGTGTGGTAGTAACAGGTAAATGTGCTTTTTTTTTTTTTTTTTTTAATTATTTGAATATGTATGAGTGGTTGTGTATAAATACACAAACAATACACATATGCTTTCAATTGTGTAATTTAAGTGAAGAAGTGGACTAACGCAGCAAAGCAGGAACTGCAGGACTGTTTTGACTGCACTGATTGGACTGTTTTTGAAGCTGCATCTGATAACCTGGATGAGCTCACGGACACTGTGACATCATACATCAGTTTTTGTGAAGACGTGTGTGTGCCAACAAAGACCTTTTGCACATACAACAACAATAAACCATGGTTCACTCCTAAACTCCAACATCTTCGTAAGGCCAAGGAGGACGCCTACAGAAGTGGTGACAGGGCCCTGTACAAGCAAGCCAGGAACACACTGACCAAGGAGATCAAAGCAGCTAAAAGGATCTACTCCCAGAAGCTGGAAGAACGGCTCTCAGCCAACGACCCTGCGTCAGTGTGGAGGGGCCTGCAGGAAATCACCAACTACAGACGCCCCCCACCCACTGTTGAAGCAAACAAAGACCTGGCCAACGAGCTAAATACATTCTATTGCAGGTTTGAGACGGACAGACTCCCACGCCTCACCCTCCCCTCCCCAGAGACACTGCTTCAGACACTGACCCCCAACACACCTTCCACCTCTCCCACCTTCACCCTCACCCTCCCAAATCCAGTCTCAACGACCACCCCCACCCTCCCCAATCCAGACCCAACTACCACCACCACCCTCCCCATTTCAGACTCAACGACCACCATCACCCTCTCCAATCCAGATTCAGCGACCTCAATCACACCTCTCACCCCCCCTTCCTCCTCCCTGAAACTCAGAATACACACTGAGGATGTGAGCCGACTATTTCAGAAACAGAAGCCCAGGAAAGCCCCCGGACCAGACGGTGTCTCACCCTCCTGCCTCAAGACCTGTGCTGAACAGCTGGCTCCCATCTTTACGCGCATCTTCAAGAGATCCCTGGAGCTGTGTGAAGTTCCATCCTGCTTCAAACGCTCCACCATCATCCCTGTTCCCAAGAAACCCACCATCACAGGACTGAATGACTACAGACCTGTCGCCTTGACGTCTGTGGTCATGAAATCCTTTGAACGACTGGTGTTAGCCCATCTGAAGGACATTACAGGCCACCAGCTGGACCCTCTGCAGTTTGCCTACCGGGCAAACAGGTCTGTGGATGATGCAGTGAATATGGGGCTGCATTACATCCTGCAACACCTCGACCGCCCGGGAACCTATGCCAGGATCCTGTTTGTGGACTTTAGTTCAGCTTTTAATACCATCGTGCCTGAACTTCTCTCTTCCAAACTCTCCCAGCTCAGCGTGTCTCCAGCTACCTGTCAGTGGATCACCAGCTTCCTGACAGACAGAAAGCAACAAGTGAGGCTGGGGGAGATCACCTCTGAAACTCGGTCCCTCAGTATTGGTGCCCCTCAAGGATGTGTCCTCTCACCACTACTGTTCTCCCTCTACACTAATGACTGCACCTCCAAGAACTCGGCTGTTAAACTCCTAAAGTTTGCAGATGACACCACCGTCATTGGCCTCATTCAGGATGGTGATGAGTCTGCATACCGGCAGGAAGTTGAGCGGCTGGTACTCTGGTGCAGTCAGCACAATCTGGAGCTGAACACGCTTAAAACCGTAGAGATGACAGTGGACTTCAGGAGACATCCCTCAACTCTGCCCCCCCTCATCATATCAGACAGCCCTGTATCCACTGTGAAGATCTTCAAGTTCCTGGGTACCACCATCTCCCAGGACCTGAAGTGGGAGACCAACATCAACTCCATCCTCAAAAAGACCCAGCAGAGGATGTACTTCCTGAGACAACTGGGGAAGTACAGTCTTCCACAGGAGCTGCTAATCCAGTTCTACACTGCGGTCATTGAGTCTGTCCTGTGCTCCTCCATCACAGTCTGGTATGGTGCAGCCACTAAACAGGACAGGAGCAGACTGCAGCAGACTGTACGGGCAGCAGAAAGGATCATCGGCACCCCCCTGCCCTCCATCCAGGATCTGTACCTCTCAAGAACCAGGAAACGGGCAGGGAAAATCATCACAGACCCCTCACACCCTGGACGCAGACTTTTTGATCTGCTGCCCTCTGGCAGACGGTACAGAAGCCTGCAGACCAGGACCACCCGACACAGGAACAGTTTCTTTCCCCTCGCCATCTCCCTTCTAAACAGTTGACCTGTCACGCTGCTCCCACTGCCAGACTGCAACTGCACCTTATGTACATTCTGAAGAATTCATTCCACCTCACTTCATTTCTGTATTTTATGTATATATGTTTAGATTACTTATTTATAGTTGGTTTATACAGCTTTGTGTATGTATGTGTATGCATGTGTAATGTATATATAGACATGTGTGTGTGTGTGTGTGTGTGTGTGATTTACATTACTGTGCTTGAGAGCCACCATCTACCGGAACCAAATTCCTTGTATTTGTCTGCACATATACATGGCCAATAAACACGATTATGATTCTGATTCTGATTCTGATCTAGGTAGCTCTGTTTTGGAAGTTCAGTTAACGCTAGAAATGTGTTTTGGAGTTTGTACGTGTTTTGTCTCTAGGGGCCACCGTATATATTTATATATAAACATATGTAAATATAACCACTTTTTTCTTCATTAGTAATTCCTTTTGTGCATAATTTTATATTATTGTTAATAATAAATTAATTAAAGCAACAAAACAACCTGAAGAGCCGGTTCAGAACCGAAACAGCCGGCTCTTTTTAGTAAGCCGAGCCGAAAGAGTCGGTTCTCCAAAAAGAGCCGGAAATCCCATCACTACTCGCGTACTTGAGAATTGAAAAAGGGCCACGGTGTGAAAGAGAGACAGAGATTAATAACAGGTATGATTCAATGCAGAGAGGTCTATTAACACATAGTGAGTGAGAAAGGTGACTGGAAAGGAAAAACTCAATGCATCATGGGAATCCCCGGTCTATTGCAGCATAACTAAGGGAGGATTCAGGGTCACCTGTTCCAGCCCTAACTATATGCTTTAGCAAAAAGGAAAGTTATAAGATAAGAGGTAAACCAGGTGAGTGCTTTTCCATTGCTGCCAATAAATGCTAATCTGTGAAGAAAGATGCAGTGGGAGATAATATCAAAAGCTGCTGTAAGGTCAAGGAGAATGAGGATGGAGATGAGTCCAGAGTCAGGTGCAAGCTGTAGAAGATCATTGGTCATTTTTACTAGAGCGGTTTCTGTAATGTGACATGTTTTATGTGAGCGGGACTGTCCCTTAATTGGGAAACCGTGGGTTAACCTAACGAGTTTTAACCAGATTTGTGTGGACGCTTATTGTGTTTATGAAGGTTCAGGTCAGTGAATCCAGATTACATAAAGATATCCAGGGTTTGTTGATCTCCTGGAGCGTCCTGGAGCACTTCTGTTGCGTTTTGGAGTTTGCAAGTGCTTTGGAATTTGTATGTGCTTTGGAGTTTGTATCTGTTTTGGAGTTTGTATGTGTTTTGGAGTTTGTACGTGTTGTGGATAGGCATAGCTTTGAGTCACGTGGTGTCTGTAATAGTATTAGCAATTGCTATATCACCTGTTCGCCGCCCGAACAGGTGATATAGCAGATAACAAATAAAGGAGCTTTTAAACTGGAACTTTGACTCAAATGCTTGACAGTCGCCAATAGTACGTGTTTTGGAGTTTGTACGTGTTTTGTCTCTAGGGGCCACCGTACTCATCTACAGGTAAATATATCAACAAACAAAGGCTGTTAGAGCTCATTTAACAGGCTGTCAGTAAAGCACTCAGGGTCAGGGCAACGCTCAGTTTTATATATATGTAAGGACAAGAAAGACATTGTGGACAAAACAGGACACCCCCCCAAATAATCTTTAGTTA
Source organism: Oreochromis aureus (assembly GCF_013358895.1). Lineage (NCBI taxonomy): Eukaryota > Metazoa > Chordata > Actinopteri > Cichliformes > Cichlidae > Oreochromis > Oreochromis aureus. Next base: position 77,686,339 of record NC_052944.1, on the reverse strand, counting down.
CAATATTATAGTTAGTTAAATTGTCTGATTGTTCAAATATGTATTTTCTTTGATTGTTGGAAAATAATCTGTGCCCCAGTCTCCAAAAATGACATAGTGCAGGAAGGGTAGTTATTCCTCCGTTAACCACAAGAGGGAGTTTCGCCTAAAATGAGCAGCTCTAGCGGGAGTAAATAAGCCCAGCCACTAACCATAAGGCAGTGCTCCTATAAGAGTTGTGTGAGACTGCAAAAGGTGTAACGTTGTGCTATGTCTACATATATGTTTTGCAGGTAAGCAGATACGAGATGGTAAATAACTTAAAATGTATCTACAGATGAGTCCACGGGGTTGCAGAGAATGTGGGAAAGTTGGCCGTTAATCCCCATTATGTGCCATTAGTATATAAGTTATTGGTAGCGATGTGAATTAGCCGTGCCGCTAACAATTAGCAGCTAGAGATAATTCATTAGTTTGTGCGGAAACCTCGTGGCGCTTTTGTGGATTTATACCTGTACCGGGCTTTAATCACAGCAGATATAGACTGGTGGATCACACTATCTTTTGTTTGTGTTTATTTCATTGTTGTACTGTAAGAAGTATTAGTGTTTTGAGTTTACAAACTAACCAGAAGGCAGTGCGCCTATAAGAGTTGTGTGAGACTGCAAAAGGTGTAACGTGCTATGTCTACATATATATTTGCAGATACAGTAAAGGCGAACTCACAAAGTCACACTGGTTTCAATTCATTTTAATCCACGTGCAACACACATGTTGCTTTAACATCTTCAGACTTTCTCCAGTAGGTGAAGGTGAAGACAGAACTCTGCACTCAGTCTTTATTTCTTATCCACTCTTTAATACAGTGCACAGGAGGTTTGGCTGCTTTGGCTTTGTGCAAAAGAAAATAAAACTGGTGGCTTGTTGAACCAGATCAGTAACCAGAACAATCAGGAAAACAAACTGCACAAACAGTGTGTGCTATATGAATCATCTGCATGTGAAACTGATTAACTTTTTCTTGTGAAATGAAAATGAAAGCCTCTCTGAGTCTCTCCCTGTAAAGTGGGGTGAAAAAAATCAAGGTTGGGTTCAGTCATGAGGTTGCAGAACAAAGTGGAGTGTTTGAGAAGTGGTGATGTGAAGCAAAGATAAACAAATTATGAAGTCTAGCTCAGTTCCAGTGTCAGAGTCACAGCCCTGAGGCGTGGCAGAGTATCAGCGCTCAGAGCCGACCTGTTGTCATTTTATCAAGAGCCTGAGCCTAAATGAAAAGGTGTGTCCAAACTTTAGACTGGCTCTTATATAGCACTTTTAAAAAAACTTGCCTCATTCACCCATTCACACACTTTTCTATGCTCTTTCTATCTAACATTCACACACTTAACTTGGAGTTAGTGTCTTGCCCAAGGATATTTAGCATGCTGACTGGAGCAGACAGAAACTGAACCACCAACCTTCCAGTTAGAAGGTAATCTGCTCTTCCACCTGAGCTACCGCCACCCCAAAGTGCAGTGTAGTAGTGTAGCTGCCCTTGGTCTTCTGCCATGGCACAGATAAACAGTATCATCTTGATGCATTCTCAATCATCCAGGAAAGTAAATCTCAAAAAGTTGAGATTTTTGATGATCATGAGAATTTGCATAATTATGATTAAGGAACTGACCTCACAGCCCATTGTTCCTTCAGTGGGCTGGTTTCAGTCGTTATGCAAATGTACTGTTTATAAGATTGGGGAAACCTGCAGTCAGCTGAGACTGAAGAAGTCACCTGGATAATTTGCGAAATGTTTCTCCCACTGAAAATGCTACTTCCAGATGAACAGAATCAACTTTTGGAGAGTTATAAACAGTACATTTGCACAATAACTGAAACTAGCCCACTGATGAAACAATGGGCTGTGAGGTCAGTTCCTTGATCATTAACATGAAAACTGTCATGAACATTGAGCAACAACCACTGAAAAAGACCATCTAATTTTTGTGATTCAAATTCACAGAATAAGTTTATAAACAGCTGCTGAACCTGAAGCTACAAGAAAAAAAAAAACACTCATTGATTGTTAGATTATGCCTCATAAATTCCTGTATGTTACAGTTTTAGTTTGTGTCAGTGAATCGCATGAACAGGCTTGATGGATAGTTGATCCTCCAGGTAAGTGAGTAGAGGATGAATAAACAGACAGCACAGACTCAGACCAACAGTGTGCGTCTGTTTCTCATAATCAGAGAAATGAGAAATAAAATCAAATTATGGATGTTTGAAGTCTACAGATGTCTGCTGGACATTTCTCTCTATCTGGAATGCTTATTTGAACAACATGTTCAAACATTTTTTTGCATTTTCTTTGTACTTCACAAAACCAACAGAAGCAGCAGCTACAAGAAGCAGACTAAGAACTATCAGTCCCACAGATCCATCCTCCTTCTCTTTGTCTTCCTTTCCTCCATCTTTGTTGTCTTCATCCTTCTCTTGTCCTCCTGTCTGAGCTGCAGGTGAGAAACAGGTGTGAGGTGTCAGCTGTCAGGTAGGTGATGAGTGAAGAACAGAACAGAATCCATTTCCTCTTCAAACTGCTGTCAGACATTATCTACTGCACTCTGATCACATCACTCAGACCAGCTGCTTTCTACAAAGTCTCATCAACAACATCTTTAGAAACAAACATCAACAACCAGGAAGCAGCTTCACCTCTGACCACACACACACTCAACTCTACTCACTCACCTGGAGGATCAACATGAAGGTAGATGAAGCTGGCACCCACATTTGGGCTCTTCCTGCGGTTTGTTCCTCCTGTGATGACACGACACGCGTATGTTCCAGTATCATTAATCGTCACATCCTTCAGAATCAAAGACACGTCTCCATCCTTCATCTGTCTGTCCTGCAGATCCACCCGGTTCTTAAAAGATGGATGCTGGTCATCTAGATACAACCGCTCATTGTGGTACAAAAGGACATTTTGCTGTTCAGCTCTGGTCCACTCTAAAACTGTGATCTTGTTTTTGTTTGGAGCTCGACATGTCAGAGTGACGTCCTGTCCAGATTCAGCTGTGATGTTTTTCTGGTCTGAAAGAGGAAACAACACAGAGCAGAGAGGTTAAAGTAATTGCAACAGTAGACAGTGAGACCACTGAGCTCTGCTAGAGTTGATGGACTCTGTTGAACTTAAATGTCCACTTTTTTGGCACAAAAGTTGATCTATTTTAATTCAGTTCAGTTCAATTCAATTTAATTTTATCTTATAGCACCTGTTATGTATGTTTGCACTGATTGCCGATCACGCTTCAACTGAGTCGTCCTCGGTCAGAAGGAATGGCACTCCACAGTGATGTAGTTCAAGTAACTTTAATAAGGAGGTGGCAGATGACATCAACAGGATGTACAGCGTCGGTGGGGAAGCGATTGCATTACAGCATTCACATGCAGGGAAAGGGAGTGTGAGTGTGTATATGAGTGTGTGTGGTCATCTGTCAACAGAAAGAACAAACATTTGTATTAACCCCTATGAATAGCAGTGTACCGCTTCTGCAGTACTGTGGGTTTCCAGCGTAATGTTATATGAGCTGCCATAACCTCATGGCCACTAGATGGCACCCTAAGACCATAAATGAATTTCTAGCTGGTATATACATTAGCAAACAGGATCTCTACAGATTACAACGATTCAGATAATAAACACAGTAAATAGTTACATCCACCTCCAACCGCAATGCTTGACCGTAGGTCGTATATTAAATGAGATATCAGCTGCGAACAAGGCTGCCTGTAGTAGGCCAACAACGTAGCTTAGCGATAGCAACGGGACTAGCTTCTTACGTAGCAAATTACACAGAGCAGATTACACAGATAAAGTCAAACAATTATCACTCTCATCTTATAATACTCACATGATAAGCACGCACACAGGGTTAACACACACACGAATGCAAGGAAAAACGTTAATCCTCCGACACCTCCGACACACCTCTCATCTGTGCAGAACTGCGCTGAACACGTTCCCAACCGGAAGTACAGATACCGAGGTGCATCATGGGTAACGTAGTAGTCTAAACAGTTAAAGTGACCAAGCGGACTTTTAACAGCCGCCCCTGTATTTGTATGGAAATACACACATGCTAAAGTCCTTCTATTTTGAAACAGTATCATCTGAGTCCTCAGGAACTTTGGGAAGTTCCACCAGCTTAGTTACCGGGCGAACATAGATACTGTCTTTAACCTTGACTTGACAGCTCGAACAATGCCATCAGTCCCTGGAAAAACTTGGGAAATGGTACCCACAGGCCAAAGGCCTCTAGGCAGATTAGCGTCCACAATCATAACAGCTTGTCCCACGGCCATGTTGTCAGTGGACTTCCTCCATTTCTGTCGGAGTTGCAGTTCTGGGAGGTAGTTCTGTATGAACCGCTTCCAGAAGTGGTCGCCGATGACCTGACTGTGTCTCCATCTTCTGGTTGAAAGAGTGCCTGAGGGGCCGTAAACTGCCTGGGGCAGTGCTGAATCATGCCGCCCCATCAAGAGAAGATTTGGTGTGATGGGATCTGGGTCAGCTATGTCAGCTGATGCATAGCCGAGTGGTTTTGAGTTCAAAATGCCCTCAATCTCTATGAGGGCTGTGAGTAGGACTTCTTGGCCACAACTTGGTCCTTCAGGACTACTTGCAGAGCTGACTTCACTGCTCTGATTTCCCTTTCCCAGGCTCCTCCGAAATGAGGAGAGTGTGGGGATTGAAGCAGAAGTTGATAGTCTGCTTGGCTAGCTGCTGCTTGAGGTCAGGCTCCATGTTTTCAAACGCCGTTTGGAGTTCTCTGTGACCACCTCTGAAATTGGTCCCTCGATCAGACCACATCTCGTATGGCTTTCCTCGGCATGCGATAAATCGGGCGTAATGACATAAGGAAGGAATCGGTGTCAAGACTAGGGAGGAGATCGAGGTGCACGCATCTGGTTGTAAGACACTTGTAGATAATTCCCCAGCGTTTCTCTCTTCTACGACCTATCTTTATCGTGGTACGGCCCAAAACAGTCTCGCCCGTTGACCAGAACGGGGCTTATAGAGTCTCAGCCGTGATGAAGGTAAGTCAGCCATTTTGGGTGTAGAAGGTGAGGCGCGCCATCTCCTACAGTCCACACACTGGTGCTGGTGTTTCTTAATGGCTTGGCGTCCTCTGAGAATCCAATAGGTGCGCCCGTATTTCCATAAACAGCCTCTCTGCACCTGGATGAAGGAGCTGGTCATCATAAGTTTTATGATGAGCTTGGTCAGGGGATGTTCAGCTGCTAACACAATGGGATGAATACTGTCTGGATCTAAGTCGGCGGCTCGACGGAGGCGGCCTCCGACTCTGATGAGACCGGTAAGACTGTCATATTCAGGGGACAGCACGCTAAGACGGCTGTCCGAGCGGACTGGGTGACTGATCTGGAGGGCTTTGGCCTCCTCTGGGAAGCTGTCAGTCTGAGCCGAGCGAAGCAGCATGGTCTTGGTTTCTAGTTGCTCCGCTGCTGTAATAGGAGTGTCGGCCGCCCCGTGTAGGGTACGGTGTGTAGCAGCAATCAGCTCATCTAGTGTGGCATACTGTGTTGGATCCGGTAAGGTCGGGGATACAGAAGCGTGCCCACAGAATGCAGTCTTCCTGAGCTCTGCCTCGCTGCATGCCGGGAACTCTGTTGGCAACTTTGTTTCCAACATAGCTACCGCCTCTCTGTCCTCCTTTGACCGTGTGACCTTCTTCTCTGTCCTGTAGGGGGAAGCGTCTAGTTGCCACAAACGCTTCACATCTTGCTGCAGGGCCTCTGCAGGAGAAAGGCACATGTTCAGGCACTGCAGGTCCCCCTCAGATGTAGGCATACTACTGGCCGGCCCCTGGATGGCCCATCCGAGCTTGGTGCAGACGGCTACCGGCCCTTTGGACGACCCCCGAAGGACAGGACGGACAGGGGTGATGAGATGAGCGTTATCTGAGCCAATCAGCACCAAAGGTTGGACCTGGTTGAATCCTTCAATCTGGGCTTTCTGCAAGTGAAGATACTTCTTCTTCAGCTGGACATGACTGAGTAGCTAGACTCAGCTGGTCGGCTGTGAAGGCATGTGTTACTTTGTGCCTCACTTTGGGCTTAGCCCTTGGTGACACCTGAAAGGAGACAAAGCCTCCCTTCATCTGGATTACCTCTCGACGGATAGTTCTTAGTGAGAGTGTTGCTTCCTCCTGTTCCAAACCTAGAGATTTAACTGCCGCAGGAAGCACAACAGTCTTCTCTGAGCCGTCATCAAGCACAGCAAATGTGTCCAGAGATTTGCCACCATGATGTAGTTGGATGGGTACTACCTTAAGCATAACACGACCTGAGTGACTTGAATAGTCTAGGTAAACCATACTAGTACTCACAGTTAGTATGTTAGGGTCCCGCTTCTTGGCCTCAACCAGGTCATGGAGCACCGACAAATGCTGGTCACCACAGGTGCTGCACGGCTTCTTCAGAGTACACTGCTCTGGAGAATGTTTACGGCCACAGCGCCAGCATTTGGCCTTCTCGGTAATCCAGGTAGCCATAGCTTTGAGGTCTAGCCTTTTGAATCCATCACAGCCATTCAGATAATGCTCTGTCCCTTCACAGTATGGACAATAAGGTTTGAACTTCTGTCTCTTCTTAGGTTGGACTGTCGGATCTGGAGCTGTAGATTCTCCCTCTTGTTTTAGCTTGGCTTGGGCTGGATTTGGGCCGTAGTAGATGGACGCAGATTTGTTGTGTGGCTTGAGCCCTGCTGAGGCTTTGAGTAGGTTCTTCTCTGGACGTGGCCTGTCAGGGGGCATTTGAGAGGCTTGTCTGGATAGCTGAAGGACTTGGGATTTCCGTTCCAGCCATTCTGAGAAGTCGTACATGTTGTACGTTCGGCTGCTGCCAGTGCGGATGATCCCCCGGGTGATACAGTACTCGATGAAGCTGTCTCTGTAGTGCAGGGGGAGCTTGGTAAGCAGTCTGTCCACATGTGAACCACAATGGAGCTCACTGGCTGCTACTTCATCCATGGTACTGAGAAGCCCGACCAGGCTGGACACAGACAGGGACAGGTCTTCAATAGCTTGAGAGTCTCCGGTTCTAATAGGGGGCAGTTTAATATAGTGCTAAGCTCACTTTGGACTAACTGCCTTGGCTGTCCATACCTCTGCTCTAGCGCCTCATTGCACTAGTATAGGGAGTGCGGTCGTGAATGTAGCGCTTGGCTACCTGTAGGGCGCTGGGATGCTCTAGATGATCTAATAGGACCTGAAACTTGTAATCTTCTCCCAGATGAGAATGTGGCCCTAAGGTGCTGTCCAGCCCTTTCTTTAATAAGGCGAAGTCACTCTCTCTGCCCGACCTGAAGATCACCAGCTTAGGCTTTGGAATGCCATATGAAGACGCTACCATCATCTCCATCAGGTTTGGTAGAGGCGTTCCTGCTGGGTAAGTTGTGGCAACCTGTGGATTATGGTGTTCAGCAGAGGAAGATGATGGAAAGTTACTTCCTGAGGGATAAGGAACATAGTATTTGCCAGCTGGATCATGCAAAGCTTCAGGATGCAGTATGTTGGGCACAGGGCCATGAGCTTCTGCCCACTGTGATGGCTGGGTCGCAAGTTCTGGTGGACGTGAAGGTTGGTAGGTAGGATCAGCAGGATGTGGTGGTTGCTGCAAGTACACAGGATTAGCTGGATGTCTGGCTTGGAAGACGGGAGCAGCGGGATGTGGCGTCTGCTGCAGACTCACTGGGTCCACAGCCTGTGATAGCTGGTGTACTGAAAGATGAGCAGGTTGTAGTGGCTGATCAGCTGGGGATGCAGGATGTAATAGCTGCACTTGGTCTGGCCTGCTTATAAGGAGCTGATGTTCCGATCGCTGATATGAGAAGGGTTCAGCAGTGCATCGTTCAGGTCTCCTGAGTGGCGTCGATGCGGCTACATAAGTGGCAGGGTGCAGCACGGGCTGAGTGTGAAGGCGCACTTTACGAGGAGGTGATGGAGCGGATGTTTCCACTGGCGTCAGCATGTTCACAGGTGTTGTGGTGTCCTGCTCTGAGGGTATTACAGGCACAGTTAGTGGCTCTGTGGTCTCATGTAACACCTCACTGCTAGGTTGTAGTGGTGCAACTTCTGTTATGGAGGAACTAGGTTGGAGTTGTTCTAACGCTCCTGTTTCTGGGGGGAGAGGACTGCCAGGTTTAGAAGCCTGCTCCAAACGCTCCACCCGCTTTAGTAATGTCCCACGAGTTTCCTCCATAGATACCTGCAATTGAGTCATGTGACGGAGGACACTGTTCCAGGCTGATTCCATCTTCTGCCATCTCTCCTCCTCTTCATTATCGGAGCTGCTTGAACTACTTGGAGCTCTAGATGGCTCGGATGGCTCAGTTAGGTTGTGCTCATAGTCCACCAGATGTCCCGGAAGTTTCTTCTCCCGCTTTGGACGGGGGCTACTCGATGCACCTCTATCCTGAGGGTTTGCCATCTCATTAACTCAGCCAAGGCAATCCGGCTCGAAGGACCACTTGTTATGTATGTTTGCACTGATTGCCGATCACGCTTCAACTGAGTCGTCCTCGGTCAGAAGGAATGGCACTCCACAGTGATGTAGTTCAAGTAACTTTAATAAGGAGGTGGCAGATGACATCAACAGGATGTACAGCGTCGGTGGGGAAGCGATTGCATTACAGCATTCACATGCAGGGAAAGGGAGTGTGAGTGTGTATATGAGTGTGTGTGGTCATCTGTCAACAGAAAGAACAAACATTTGTATTAACCCCTATGAATAGCAGTGTACCGCTTCTGCAGTACTGTGGGTTTCCAGCGTAATGTTATATGAGCTGCCATAACCTCATGGCCACTAGATGGCACCCTAAGACCATAAATGAATTTCTAGCTGGTATATACATTAGCAAACAGGATCTCTACAGATTACAACGATTCAGATAATAAACACAGTAAATAGTTACATCCACCTCCAACCGCAATGCTTGACCGTAGGTCGTATATTAAATGAGATATCAGCTGCGAACAAGGCTGCCTGTAGTAGGCCAACAACGTAGCTTAGCGATAGCAACGGGACTAGCTTCTTACGTAGCAAATTACACAGAGCAGATTACACAGATAAAGTCAAACAATTATCACTCTCATCTTATAATACTCACATGATAAGCACGCACACAGGGTTAACACACACACGAATGCAAGGAAAAACGTTAATCCTCCGACACACCTCTCATCTGTGCAGAACTGCGCTGAACACGTTCCCAACCGGAAGTACAGATACCGAGGTGCATCATGGGTAACGTAGTCTAAACAGTTAAAGTGACCAAGCGGACTTTTAACAAGCACCAAATCCCAACAATAGTCACATCAAGTTGCTTTATCTTGTAAGGTAAATATCCTACAATAATACAAAGAAACCCCAACAATTAGATGACCCCCTATGAGCAAGCACCCGGCAAAAGGGGGAAGGAAAACCTTATAGCTACTTTACTCTCATTATCAGTCAAAACATACACCAGCTGATGTATTGTAATAATACAGTAAACTAATATAATAGATACATCTAAACATAAAAATATAAAATCTAAGATATACACATTATCGAAATACTGTATTTTAATTGTGTTTATAAATATAACAGTAAAAACTGTACAGCATCTTAGAAACAAATATATTGGCGCAAACAGAAATGCAGAAACTAAACATCATTCTAGATATTTCACTGTCCTAATACAGAGTGATTTAAAACAGCCCAGAAACAGAGCCTGTTTAAATCAAGAGGAAATCCTGTTTGATCTAAAACAAGTTTAATCTCACCTGCAGAGATGAGCAGGAGGCAGACAGACAGTAAAGTCCAGCCGAGAGACAGAGACACTACAGCAGACATTTCACACAGATGACCTAAGGATGGTGTGATTGTTTGAGAATAACAGAGATAAAAACCTGAAAAGAATACAAGTTATCTAAGGAAATGAAAGTAACTGAGTTTCATCAGGTGTGGGTGTGATGGGTTGGGTGGGTGGATACCTTCAGCTGCTCATTCTGACTGGTTTCTGAGAAAGGTGGAGTCAGAGTGATGAGGATGATTCAGAGCTGAGCCCCGAGGTCTGAACCTCCTTCTCAGTGGAGTTTTATCCTTTATCGGGACATCAGCATTTCATTTCCATCACTAATTATTTTAAATGCTATTAATTTAATAATTCATTCTGATTAGAGTGCAGTGATTGACTGGTTAAAAATCCAACTGAACAACTCTGTGACATTATCTTTTGGTCCAGCCAACGCTGCCAGGTTGCACCTCAGATGGTCCAGGATCTCAGTGATGCCTTGGTCCAGGTGTGGGAGGAGATCCCCCAGGATACCATCTTTTTTTAGCATGCTCTGATATCATCAGGCAGACACGTGAGCCATACAAATCAATAAGTATCACTATGAGTTTACTGCAAAATGGACTAACCTGCCGGATCATTTTCTTACTTTGATTTTTGGCATGTCTTTAAATTTAGCCCATTGTAGGGTAATCATTTTCATTTCCATCAAATTATGTGGCATCCTTTAATTCCTAACATGTTACCCAATCCATATCAGCATACCTATCCAGTATGATCTTTAATGTCTGATGTGTTTTTAAAGGTGCTCCTTTAATTGTTTTGAGCAGAATATTTCTAATCCTACCTTGATGACAGTATTTATTAATGCTTTTTTTTTTTTTTTACTTTAAAGCTTGATATCAAGATTATAACTTACAGGAATCTAAAGAATGTCTAACTACCTGATTGTTGGACAGGCAGCAGTGTAATCAGATTAAATTTTATCTTTGGTGTTTTGTCATTTCAAAACTTCTTTTCTTTCTTTTTTTCCTATTTTATGTCATGTTGGCTTGTGAGGCAGATGAACATATAATGAGATCGTTGTAACTGAAAAGCGCTGTTATCCTGCACATCATCCATGTTCTTAATCACACCTTGATTCTGTTCATGGTTTCATGATCTGAAAGAAATAATAAAAGTAATAAATATAATATATAATATAATATATTATATCAGGGGCGATTCTAGGATCAGAGCTTTGGGGGCACCCAGAGAGCTGTCCAGCCAGGCAAGATAAACTTTACTCGTCACGATGAGACGTCTTCCCTGTCTCCGTCAGTCCCTGCATCCTTAAATGTCTCCAGTTGTTCCAGAGTTCCCAGAATCCTATGAGATTTTACCCCTGAATGACGTCAGGGGATTCTGCGCATGCAGGCTCTCAATTGAACTCAGTTACACAGCGATAAAAAGAAACACAAAAAATGGCAAGAAGCTGTTGTATTATTAACTGCAATAGCCGATCGCATGACAGCCACGGGAAGCCGACGGGAAAAGAGAACAGTTGTTATCGGATTACGTCGTTGAAGAGAAATTGTTCAAGCCATGTTTCCAAAGTAACAAAGAGCCGACAGACGGCCTGGATTGCAGCCATTTAAAGACCAGATATAACGTCCCAGGGCACTCCAGCTCACATAGTAGTCTGCTACAAACATTTCCACAAAGGTAAGTGTTGTGTAGTAGTTAATACGTCATTTTTCATAAGATAATTGTTGATATAGGTTACATGCAAGTCTGGCGCTGAACAGAAATTGTCGCACTATGCTCCTTTGTTTATTGTGCATAAATACTGAATTGTCCTGACAGAATATTGTGAACATTGACAAAAACATATACTTTTATTCACAGGATTTATAAGGTCTCTCCTCAGTGTGGATAAACGTGTTGTTTTAACTGTGCACCTGTTGCAAACAGTTTCCCACACTGATCACAGCATTAAACATCATTTCTAGTGTGAATCCGTAGATGAATCTTTCGGTAGTGTTTGTCACTGAACGTTTTTCCACAAAAGTCGCAGGCCTTAATTCCAGAGTGGGTAACTAGATGCCTCTGCAAGTTTCGACTTAGAGCAAAAGCTTTACCACACAAGCCACAGATGTACTCTTTAACTCCACTGTAGATGAGTTGGTGTTTTTTCAAGCATCCAGCCCGTCTAAAAGAATTTCCACACAACTCACAGCTGTACGCTTTAACTCCACTGTGGATGAGTTGGTGTCTTTTTAAGTGTCCAGCCTGGGTAAAATCCTTCCCACACTCATCACAGCTGTAGGTTTTCTCTCCCTTTCTTCTGTGAGGTTTGTCGGCCTCCTGAGAGCGCTGACTTCTCGCTCCATGTTGGTCCTGCAGTGACAGAGATTGATTGATTTTTTGATTTGATTGATTGAATTGAATTTATTTCAGTCAACAACAACAACAACAGATTATAATTTTACATAAAAGTACTCAAACAGTAACCTAAAAAGGAATAGGCTGAAGCCTTGTGGCTTATACTTATCCTATCCCTTACCCCCATAGAAATAATCAAATCCTTAACCAAGAAAATAAATAGCATTGATAAATAAGTTGTATAATAGTTTGAAAAGAAATCAATGATAAATCAAGAAATTAAATCAACACACACAAAAAAAATTCAACAAACCAAATTTCTATAACCTTGTATAATATAACTTTTTAAAATCTTCCTGAAGAATAACAAAGAAAAGTACATGTTCAGTTCATCATTAAGTCCATTCCATAATTTAACTCCCAAAACTGACACACATCTATACTTAACATTGGTTCTCACTTTAGGTATTTCAAACTTATAAGACCCCCTCAAATCATATTTTCCATCTCTTAGTTGAAACATACTTAAAATACAAATTGGAACATTCTTTTTCATCACACGATATATCATTTCTAAAGTTTTCGAATATATAATGTCCATGAATTTTAACATAGATGATCCTACAAAAAACTGGTTGGTGGACTCCCTATATCCAACTTTATTTATTATTCTAATAGCTCTTTTTTGCAATTTAAATATTGAATCCAAATATGTTTTGTATGTGTTCCCCCAAATTTCTGCACAGTAGGTCATATAAGGCAAACAAAGGGAAGTATACAATAAATAAAGGCAGTTCTTATTCAAAAAATCTCTTGTTTTATAAAGAATAGAAATAGACTTGGATAATTTCCGTTTCACATGTTCTATGTGGGGCTTCCAACAAAGTTTATCATCAATAATTACTCCTAAAAATTTTGTCACATATACTCTTTCAATTTCAACATTATTTAAATTCAATTTTACTTTAATATTACTTTTACTACCTCCAAATAACATAAATTTTGTTTTACTTTCATTCAATGATAGCTTATTAAATACAAACCATCTATTTAACTTCATGAGTTCTGTTTCCACTGTTTTCAGTAATTTCTTTATGTCTTTTCCAGAGCAAAATAAGTTTGTATCATCAGCAAACATCACATATTTTAAAGTATCACTGGCTGTACAAATATCATTTATATAAAGTAAAAATAACTTAGGTCCCAAAACAGATCCTTGCGGAACTTCACAAGTTACTTTTCTAAGTTTAGTTATTAATACTCACATATTGGAACCTATTATTCAAGTAACTATTTAACCAAAATTGTACAACACCTCTTAAACCATACCTTTCACACTTCTGTAAAAGTAAAGAATGATCTATCGTATCAAAGGCTTTACGTAAATCAATAAATACACCTATTCCAAACTGTTTTTCATCCACAGCCGTTGCAATATTTTCAATAAATTCCATCACAGCTAGAGATGTTGAGCGATTTCTTCTGAACCCATACTGATGATCATTCAATAAATCATATTTATCAATAAAAGAATCTAGTTTGTTTGCAAATAGTTTTTCAAGAATCTTTGAAAACTGAGGCAGTAAAGATACCGATCTATAGTTTGACACAATCTGTTTATCACCAGTTTTATATAGTGGGATCACTTTGGCAATTTTCATTTTATCTGGAAAAATTCCAGTTTGAAATGATTTGTTACAAATATATGTTAACGGTTGAAGGACACTATAAAGAACTTCTTTAATTAACGACATATCAAGGTCGTCACAATCCATGGATTTTTTACTCTTGAATTTGCTCACCACTTCTACAATGTCACTCTCACAGACTCCACCAAGAAACGTTGAGTTACATTTACAAGAAGTAGAATCTACTTCATCATTTCCTCCTGGTACAGAAATCTCTTTTGCCAAGTTGGGACCTACATTAACAAAGTAATCATTAAATTCATTAACTATGCTCTCAATATTCTCAATCACTACATTACCTCTTTTTACAATGCGTGTTGGAGAACATATATTATGGTGACTTTCTATTATCCTATTTAATACGCTCCAGGTAGCCTTAATATTATTTTTATGTTTTTGAAGCAGCTGTTCATAATATCTTTTCTTTTCATATCGCATAATAGATGTTAATTTATTTCGATATTTCTTATATTTGTCTTCATTTTCCTTTGTTCTATGTGTCAAAAAAAATCCTGTATAACCTATTTTTCTTTTTACAGGCTCTTTCCAGACCTAGTGTAAACCATGGTTTTTTTCTTTTTAGAATTTTCGGAAAACTTTTGAATTGGACAATGGCTGTCATAGATTGACAAAATTATATACAAAAACGCATTATATGCATCATTAGTGTCTTCCACATAAACTTTTTGCCAGTCATAATTTTCTAAGTCTGTTTTAAAAGCCGCAATTTGTTCTGGTGTTTTTATTCTACCACTGTAATCAATTTGCTTTTCCTCTTGAAAATGAAGTTGATTGTTCATTTCAAACACTGAAAAGACAGGCAAGTGGTCACTTACATCTGTGACTAACAGTCCACTATGCATCTTGCCGTCTATCTTATTGACAAAAATATTGTCGATCAAAGTAGCACTATCCATCATTATTCTGCTCGGCTTTAGAATCAACGGATGGAATCCAAAACTAAACATTGTATCAATAAATTCTGAAGTCTTATTATGGTCGTTTGCCTTCAACAGATCAATGTTAAAATCACCACAAAAAAAGTCACCTTCTCCTTGTGTTTTTCTAATATTACAGACATTTCTTTAGTAAACTGATCTATACAGGATGCAGGTGTACGATAAATGCAGCTAACTAATATGTTTTTAGATCTTTTAACCTGAATTTCAATGGTTAAATATTCCATCAAGTTATCAGTCACAGCAGTCATATTGTTAACAACTTTACATTTAAGATACGAAATAACAAACATGGCAACACCTCCTCCTCTTCTATTCTTCCTATTTTGCCAAAACATTTCATAGCCCTTTAGTCCATCCTGCAGTTCTCTGTCATCATTCAACCATGTGTCTGAAATTGCTACCACTGCAAACTTATTTTGGAATTGATCAAGATACGCTTTGATTTTAGAAAAATTACTGTAAAGACTCCGACTGTTAAAGTGGATTAATGATGTCTAATGATGAGATACAAACAGAGGCAGTGAGTGAAATGCAGTCATGGAACAAATTGAAACTCCCTCCATTAGTGGAATTTAATGTGACAACAAACACATTGTTGGTGTGTTTCCACCACCTTCATTGTATCACATTACAATGATGTGCTACAATGAGAGTTTTAATGAAAATGACATTATTGAAGAAATACTGAGAGGTAGAGAAAATCTTTTAGTTCATAAAATATTTTGAGTTCAACTGATGATATTGTTGTTTCAATATGTGCTGATAAAATATGATCTTTGTATTTTCTTCTAACTGCTGTTGTTAACGTGTTTTTAAAAACCAACCAGCTGTGCACACAGTTTCAATAACAGTGTAACTGTGATATTTTTCTCACCTTCTGTGTTGAAGTCATTGTTTCCTCTGTAGTGGCTGAGCTGAGTCCAAAAGGCTGAAATTGTTCCTCTGTTGCTCCACCAGACTCTTCTGCTGTTACTCAGCTGGGACACAAAAAGTATATAGACATATAGAGCAAATAAACATTACTGCACTCCTCAGTGACAACAATACATATGAAGCTTCAAGGTGAAACCCCAGAAGCAACTACAAAAGGAAAGTCATCAGTTGCTTACAAGAACTTGAAAGGGAAAAAGCCACTGACTGTCCTGTATGTCACCGCCTTTACCCAGTGGATACGACACCCTGTGTATATGGACTTCCATAAATCCACAAAGGAGTCCCGCTCAGAACCATCGGTAGCAGTATAAACTCAGCCAACTACAACATTTCCAAGCACCTCATGAGGTTTTGAAAAAACATTTCAAAAATCACTTTGTTAATGTGGAATTCAAAAAGTATTTAACAAATGGAGAATTTATTCTACAATTCATTATTTAAGCACAGAATTCTTTATTTCGATGTGCGTGACTCTTGTGGTCCTCCATATGGGACTAGCAAAAATCATAGAGGAAGTGGCACACATCATGAGGGGGTACCTGTTGACGGTGTTAACAACACCTTTACATCCACTTGGTGAACTCGCAAACGCTTAGGATTTAGCTGTACCTGACTTTAGATGTTTCTGAAACAAGAAGGACATATTGATTTGCTCTCCTGATTTTTAGACTGTTTGGTCTGTTTGCAGCATCCTGCCAATTCGATTGCATTCGTCTCTAACTATGAGGAATAGGGATGGGTACCGGTGTCCGGTGCCATGATGGCACCGGTTCTGACATAAACGGTAGTAACCAGACCGAAAAGCAGCGCACATTTCGGTGCTTTTTTTTTTCCTGAGCCAATTCTAGCCAATCATTTTACGTTTCCGAGGATAGTAGGCGGGCCAGGTGCGTGCACGTTCTTTTAGAGCAGAGCTACAGATTAAAAATGCCCAAGGCGAAGCGATCAAAAGTCTGGCTGTACTTCACAGCAAAAGATGCAAACTCAGCAGCCTGCAACAAGTGCTTTAAGCTGATACTGTGATACTGTCAAAGGAGGTAACACCTCAAATCTGATGAAACACCTGGCGACGCATAGCGCTTTTTTTTAAAGCCGAGAAATGCGCCGTGTTTGATAGCTTGCTGCGAGACCTCACACCGAGCACATCTACTGCGGGTGTGGTGCCTGTTCTCGGACCCGGTACACCGGAGTTAGCAACATCCCCCAAAAACCCGAAGAGTAGAGTCCTGGCCCCTAGCCCTGTCAGTGTAGCAGAAATGATGACGGATGATGATGGCAGCAGCAGCCATTCTTCTCTGCGTGAGTAACTTAATGGTGTTCGTGTGTAATTAACGTTGAGTACGCTAACCACATTATTACATTAATGCATGTAAGGTGAACTAGCAAACACCGTCATAGTTACATGCGGCTGTCTTCTTGTTTGATGGCAGATACTCCCTTCACCCTGGCCAAAAAGGCTAAAATGACCAAAGAAAAAGTGGAAAATAGCTAAAGATGAGAGGTTTTTGGACAAAGTTTGTGTTTTTTTCCATTGTTTAAGCACTGCTTCCATCCAAGAGTGATACCATATATGCCCTATAGCTGCAGAAAAGGCTAACATTGTTATCTTTTTACAAAAAAACAGCTAAACATGAGAGGTTTTTGGACCAATTTTGTGTTCTCCATTCTTTAAGCACCGGTTTGAGCACCGTTTAAGCACCGGCACCGTTTCAAAAGTACCGGTTTGGCACCGGTATCAGATAAAACCTAAACGATACCCATCCCTAATGAGGAACCTTCACGTTAACTTTTATCGAGTGGAAAAGTATTAGCGTTTATCCTCCAGCTTCACTGTTTATGTTATGCTAACATAGCTGTGCCGCTAGCGGTCACGTAGCACATCATTATATACCAGCTAGCCCAACTTCAGTAACCTCACAAACGTCATTGCTGTTTAGTTTCCTGTCTTCATTTATGTTGGAAGTGATAGCAGAGCTGTATGTTTGAAGTTTCTCAGAAATCTCTCAGTCAGAACATGCTACATCATGCTTAGGTAACTGGCCAAACTTCCGCTAACTTCCTCTTAACTTCTAACTCTGTTAAATGTAATAAATTCTGTTTTCATGGATGCCTGGATGTTAAATGTTAAACTTCATAGTTACATCTGATAAAGCAGTAAACCAATTCTGGTTCATCTGTTTCACTGAAAGATCCCCTTTCTCCCTTCTCATTCTCCGTTACCGCCATGCTTTTTCGGCCATGTGCGCACGTGCGTTTTACACATATTCTATCGCGATATTTGATTTTCTTATCGTTGCCTAACATTGTACCGCTATTACAGTAAACGGTATAATATGTTCGGCCCTAGTCCTTACTGCACTCTGCATGCTCGTATGGGTCTGACACTTTCACTCTTTTGATTTTTCCTCATACTTTTTTTTAAATGCCTTTTCGTCAAGTCTGTCTTTGTACAGACCTGCCGTGTTCACAGTCGTTTTGTACAGAATTGTTTTTGGGCCAAATAAAATGAAAGTAGGGATTAAAACTACAGAATTAATGCCCTACCTGGCATTAACAGGGAAAGGGAAATTCTAACAACAGCTGATCAAGCTTAAACGTGCTGCTATTGTTTCATGCGACCTCCGCTGGTTTCCTCTTTCTGGCGCAGAGAGAAAAGCCGATCAGCTGATCACTGATCAGTTTCATGACTGAATTAGCAACTTTCTAGCTGAAGTAGTGCGGGACAAACCGCGTTCCTTTTCACCTCAACTTTAGTTCGACTTCCTCGGATGTAATTGGTCCAGCCCAGAGTTGATCATAACCAACTGGCCAATCCACCACCATTCATTTATACCGTAAAAAGAGAAAAGAAATAAAACCCCATCATCATATAAAAACGATGGCCAGTCCAGCCCTGCCCGTGATGCCGCCGATGATGGTCTGTCAATCTCTTTATGTATTCTTCCCCCTAAAAACCGCCGTATTATAATTTTGCAAGCAATCACAAACTCTACAGTCTGTCTAACTCCAATGTCTACCAAACAATCTATTATTCTTAACAGAGGTAAGATCAACATAAACTGAACCCACATTAAAGTTAGCTCGGTGCTTACCTTTAGATGAGCCCACAAACCGAGAGAAACTCCGTGATGAAGCTGGAAATCTTAAGAAACAGATCAGGGAGCAGAGACCCACGTGGTTCACGCTGATCTGAGCTACGAACCAGGAGACAATGGTGTGCAGATCGATGCAGATATTGATCCCAACGTTGGTAGTGGTATATGTTCCCGTACGTTTACTACTTTACTCCGCCCCCTTTTACCGGGCTCCGCTGTGATTTGTTACTGTGCGGTCACGTGACTCAGCTGCACAACGTAACCCCGTGGGGTGTTATTTCAAAATTAGGACCCATCTCCTTCTCCCAAACTCTTTTCCGTGGCCTCGAAGTAAACGTCATAGTGGGAAGGAGGATTGCTGAGGACTCAGGAAAAGAGAGGATCAGTGCTGACAATTGGAACAGCCTTACACTCGTTTCTCTGTAATAAAGTGACACCGGATGTCCGCCTGTTGAAACTACATTGTGCAGAAGATGGACTACAAAACAAACATCTTACTTCGTCACAATGTGTTTTAACCCTATTGTTTTATGGAAGTCATATAAACGAGAACAAAATATCCCTTTATTACAACGTTTAGGGATGCACCGATACCACTTTTTTGGAAACGAGTACAGAAGCTGCATGTTGCATATAATGATGCGATGAGAATCCTTTCCAGGATACCTAGAAGTGGTAGCGCCAGCCAGATGTTTGTAGCTGTGGGTGTTTGGACTTTTAAAGCACTTTTAAGAAAGTTAATGTTCAATTTTAGAGAACGACTGGATGGTTTGAGTAACAGATTTTAGTTTCCCCTAAACCACTGTGACAAATGCCAGCCATTTGACTTTCTGGTAGTAATAAGGGAAATGTATTTCATATTATATATATTGCGGACCCACCCGGGGGCAACCAGGCCACCAGGCCAGTAACCAACGTCCGCCAGTACAGACCCTCCCCCATCTCCGCTGTACGCAGCCACAAGGAAAACACAATCTACACAGCAAATCCAGCATGTCCAAATTAACACCGTCAGATTTGATTTCAACACTATTAAAGTGTCTATATGGGTCCACACCAGTGAGTGTTAATTTAACTCTTTTTGGAGAGTTGGTACATTAACTCTGATTTAGTGTTAAATATCAAATCTGCCTGGAGTTGAAAATTTAACACTCATTAACACTAACTAGGTGTTAAGAGTTTATATATTAACTGTTACAGAGTATTTTATTTTGACTACAAAAGAGTTATCGTCTAATTAATTCTAAAAAGTGTAAATTTTACTGTTCTGATCTTTTAGAAATTCCTTGGGGAAAAAAATATTAAAAAGAGCCAATGTTCTTCTGAAAAAGATTTATTTTTATATGCACCACAACTTCAAAAAATTTTCTAAAACATGTAACAATATGGAATAATGTATATGTTCTCATTTTCATTAGAATATTGCTTGTCAAAGGGTCTAACATAGGTGAGCTGGTCAATTGAAATAACAGCATGCTCATTACTTTTTTCTTCAATACAGTATGCATGAAAGTGTTCATCAAAGTACAAGGTGTTGACACTACAGCCTATTATGACTGCATGTTGTTCATGTATTATGATATAGCAAATTTTCTTAAAGACTGGTAGATCACTGGACATTCCAGTGCATAAAAACAAACCAACCTGGTATTCAGTGCCATAATTTCTAACCCAATTTGTAGTTGAAACATTTGCACATGAATCTACATTTAATGACTCGCACAACAAATGTCCACCTTCCATGCTATCAACTCTTTTTAATTTTAAAGGACCGAACCGAAATCTTTTAAAACAATAGTTTTCATAGTAAAAGGCCAATTGACGCTGATGTTGCTTTACTAGAGATTTTGTAAGGTTTTTAAAATTTTTGACAGCTCTTTTAAAAAAAAAATGTGTTTTGCTTCGAAACGCATACACCATATGTGGATAAGAGGGCCAATTTTCTTAATACACCTTGGATAGTGAATCATTAGGTGGTGTTTAGGAATTAATTTTCTACCAGGGAATAAGTTTTTAAACATGTTATGGTGATCACAGATCAGATGTTTCAAGTAACATATCATGCCATCAGTAAGGACTGGGGACAACACAATATCAACAATTTGCAACAACAGGAGAACAAAATTCCAGTGGCTATTGTCCCGCTCAACTATGTCTCCAAAAATTAGTGGAGTATTGCGTAGGATACATAATGACTGAATGGCATTTAAACCTAAGTGTTTGCTGTTATCATCTATTTTTAACCCACTTGGTTTATTTTTACGCTCTACAAAACCATAATTAAACGTCTGTATCCTGTCAAGTAATGTGCTACTGGAGATGTAGCCATTTTTGATCATGTATTGAAAAAAAAGTTTGAGCTCATACTGCACAACTCCTTCCAATAAATCGTGCATTATATCAACTGCATAATTGTCAGTGCTGTGAAAATATTCCAATGAATTGAGCACACAAGATCTTTTAACTCCGTAAACGGAAGTGAGAGCAGGGTCTTCACTTAATGCATTACAGTGTTCAATATGAAGTTCTCTGGAGCGCAGAACAATGTCTGAACTGTCTTCATTAAACACAGACTGAATTTCTTCCTTGTTTACTAAACAAAACCTGCACCAGTTTGTTGCACTAAACGATTCAACAAAACCTAGTAAGCCATTTAAAGCAAGATTGTCTCCTGTAACTTGAACAACAGAACCAAACACTGGCTCTTCAGTAAAGGGAAGCAGGATTCCTTTAATTTCTAAAATTTTCAAGTCATCAATCAAAGGCTTTAGTATTTCTTCAAAACCATATTTCTTTAAGTCTTCTGTGTAGAAAAGAGCAGCTAGATGTACATTCATCAGCACAGAGTTAACCTTTGGTGGGAGATTTTTTAAAGTGAAATAAATACAGCCCAGTTTGTGGATCCCTTTCTTCGAACCTAATGGGTTAGCAGTTTCAAAATCATCATAATACAGTAAAATCTGTAGAGCATATTTCTGTTGTGAAAACAGAGGATGGTTTTGGAAATATAATCCATCATTAATGTCTTTGTATAACCCAGCTTGTGTTTGTTTCTCATGCAAGAAGCATTCTCTAATGTCTTTATTCTTGAAAATTGAATGTATCGTACCTAAAATGGGCACATACATGTATTTGTCTCTGACAGGTGTTTCGCTATAAACCCCTGTAGTTCTATGTCTACGTGTATCCAATCTTACACCAAGTACAAATTCTTTAGGCTCAACTATTTCCCATTTTTCATCATAATATTTCTGTCTTTTTTTCTCAGTGTTAAATTTTGAAAAGGGGTTATCCAATTGGTTTAAATTGTGCTCAACTCTTTTGTAAATGTCTGATTCCTTACTATCAGGGGAAAATGTTTGGAGTACTACTTCTCTTGCTTGACTCTGAACATCCCTGACAACTTCCTCAACAGAACAAATTATTGTTTGAACAGCACTTTCAGTAAGACCAGAAGCTTGTAAGTGAGCGACAACAGATCCACACATTCCAACAAGCGAGTCCTGTGAAATAACAGTGGGAACCTGTGATATAGATGCAGAAGTAGATGGTTGATCACAAAAAGAGTCTCCTAGAGAATGTGTTTGTTGGGCAACTTCCTGTTCCGTCCCTACATGTTTATCGTGATAATGACTATGTACATTATGAAGATGTTTTCTAAAGCCATTTAAGTACAAAAAGATGAAAGACATCCCTGCTCTTCACATTTTAAACGCAGATTTTTGTTTGGATATAAACCATGATGAAATTTTAAATGTTGACATAGAGCTGAACAATTTTTTTGGTGCATTTTACAAACAAAGCATTTGAACATTGTCAAACAGTTTTTTTTTTAAATCCTCCTAAAAGCGTGTGGACCTTGCGGGCATTTAACGGTCTCGCAGCAGACGTGCTCTCAGTTCCTTGACTCGAGGGCTTTCTTTTGTGTTTCCAACATCAATGTTGTAGATTGTGGTTTGAATGAAGGTGTAGAAACTGGAAAGAGCTTCATCATATGAGAGGCTGAAGACAAAGTGTGCTTTGAAAAGCCCATCAAAAGCAGCTGCTGAAGTTGGAGCATCACAGGGGATAGCTTTCTGGTCCACAATGATGAAGAACCTCTGAATGTTCTTCTTTTGCTCACCAATGCAGAGAAGGAAGGGCTGCCTGGTGTTAGCTTTCTCCAGGAAAGTAGTGAGGCTGACTCCTTTCTGGAATTTGAATAGCACATTTCAATCATGAGTAAAATTTTCTTTTCAACTGTTTGGCTTGAATATAAGGTCTATGGGCCCAAGCAAGTAACCCATCTTAACACAAATGGATCCTAGTAGAATAAAACAGAGTAATGCTTTATTTTTGAAGTTCACATTCTTCTGTTTGCAGGGGCAATGAGTGTGTGCTGAACCCAAATCTGTGGATTAACTTCTTTTGGAAAGGAAATACCAGATTTTATCTCTTCTGATATCTATAGATACAACATGATTTCATACCAAATACACAAAAGGTAATTAATTTACTGTATCTTTTCTGTTTTTATCTTGTGGCTTACCATGGACCAAAGATCATTAATTACAAATAGTTTTTACAAAAAAATAGAGTAGCGTAATAGAGCATACCTTGACGAATCTCACAAGATGATTGGCTGCCTGTGCAGAGCTAATTTTTGCTGTTTTTGTGTGGCCTTTTGATGTTGGGGGCAGGAGATGCAGCAACAACAGAAGGGCTGCCATGTCACTATCCCAGCCTTAAAGACAAAAAGCATATTTGAGACAAAAGGTTAAACATGAACTAGAAAACAGTTGGAAATTCTGTTAAGCAGTTAAATGATGAGATTTCTGGAAATGCTTACAACCACAAGGATGCATAAATTACTAATTTACTAGTCTATTTCCGCTCAGTTAACTGTATTAAGACAGACAAATGGAAATGTAAGTATTTTATATACTGAAACATTGTCCAAATTTACCCCAGTCATTTGAAGCCTCCGTATCAAAAGATGCTCGTAACTCCTCAACACAAGGACTTGATGGAAGACTTTGGCTTTCGGCGATGATTTTTTGCTTGAAATACGAAGACCACTTTGTAAGAAATCTTCCAGAGGCCTCATCTCCAAGCATCATTGCAAAATCCTGATCAATCTATTAATAAGACAAAACAGGGACCAAATACTGGTTACTTAAGTGTTCTTGGCAAAATGTTATCTTTAGTTTCAGATCATGAAATGTCTAAAAATATACTCACCAACCCCGGTGTATCAAGGAAATGAGGGAAGACATCCAAGATTGATGATGTTGCATCTGGGTCATGTACCAGCTTCTGTCTATATTCAAAAGTAGCTTTCATCTTCTCTTTAACCACAGACCTATCTGTTGAGTGTCTAATAACTCTCTGCACTCTTCACCAAAAAGCTGTCCACTAACAAACAAAGATTCTCTTCGGGTTGTTGGACTGTCCTGGAAGTTTGGCCTGGGACACCCACTAGCACCATCATAGGTATTGCGTTGGACAGTCTTGAGTCTCCAAGCAAGATAGCCAGTATTGGCCTCCGGATCATAGTAATGTTCCTGCTCATGCATACACATCAATCACACACAAAAACAAACAAAAAACATACACAACAAAAAATGCAACAAAGGAATGCATATTTGGTACCACTTTAACAACATGTATAAATTACAGAGATGTTGCATTTCAGAGATAACACTTACATAGCCATTTTTTGAGTAAGGATCTTGGAGATATGGAAAAAGCGTTGCAATCCCCAGTGCATAGTTAGTCCGAACACTTATGGGCGGAATCCTCCTTTCAAAAACAAAACAAAGTGTATTGCTCTTCTGCTCACTCGACAATTGTTTTTATGATCATCAAAGAATACTTACCCGTGTGATTCTATCATATCTGCAACCAGTATGTTGACCATTTGTCGACGAGTTGGATCTGACAATGTTTTAGTTTTGTCGTATTCATTGAAAATTTCTTCACCCTTTGGGTTTGAGCTCAAGACACTACACACCTTCTGTTTAAAAAAAAAAGTCATACTGATTAAACTGAAACAAATTATACAAAAAAGTTAGTGTTTGTAAAATGCTGTTAAGCACTGGAAATTGCTTTAGGCTTTGCTTTTGACCTGCTTCGCTTCATCGCGATCAAGCTCTTGTAGGCCCTTCTTCCTGTTCTTTGTACTTTTGAGGATCATAGTTGAATCTGATGAACTGGTAGAAGCTGGGGACGATGGATGGTCTGACAATGACACTGGCGATGTCAGGAGGGCAAGAGGGATTGGCTGTACCGATGACTCTGATTCATCATCAACCACACTGATCTCAATGTCTTAAAGGGAAAAAAAAGGGACATAAAAGGGATTGAAAAAAAATGTGCAAAGTGCATATGAGAAGTCACAACAACTGCAATAATGTTCAACCACATAAATTATATCTGATAACAGCATGTAATATGCACTCAACATGTAAAAGCATTTTACAGTTTTTCAAAGAAGAAAATTGGAATCTGAAAGGTTGTTAAATCTGGCCAATATTCATTTAAACTTTGAAGATCATGAAGAAATGTACTCCTCTAAATTATTATGGATCTACTGTACCTGTTGCTGTCTGCATTCTATATCCAACTTTGAAAGCTCGAACTCCAGACTTTACCAGCTCATCAAAAATGTCTGAGTCAACTTCAGTGTCAGAGGTATCAGTGAGGATGAGTACACCTTCTGTGAAGAGTTGAGGCTGCAAGCTGAACTTGTCCATAACTAAAACAAAGAAATCCGAAATGTCACTATACTATTAAAACCACCAATTCAAGTCTTACTGTTGATCACTTATAGGTGATAATTTTATACTCATTTAAATTGCACATGAGTACAAACCATCTTTAAGAAACTGGTGGAAATGAAAGCATTCATCACTTTCTGGAACTTTGACATACTTCTGCACTCCCCCATATTCTACCTTTGCAAGCATATCCTGTGTGGAGATTCAATAAAAAATTAGTTGTACAGTAATTAATTGGACAAATAACCTGGTAATCAATTGAAAAAAAAAAAAGAATCATGATCCATAACTTGTGTTAAGCAAAGCATTTTCCCAAAAGACAATTCTAGATACTAAACAAATTGTCCATCTTTCAAGTCAATATTATACCCACAACACATTTGTTAAAATGATGCTCTCTATAACAACTGAAGAACACAGACAATAGTTAATTCCGTAATAAATTCAAAGCCTTGATCGTTTTAATTTTTACATAAAATGAGTGCACAAAACTCTGAAAAGATCTAAATGTTAACGTAGAACCCAGTCAGCACGTCTGCTACTGCAGTTCACTATGTTGGTTTATGTGGGAGATAGCTTTCAGGCTTTAAGTGCCATCATAATTTTATGCCAACCTAAACATTGTTTTAAGTGTATTTGAGTTAGCAAAAAAATGACTGAACACTCATATGGAAGTCTTTTGCCCGCCAACAATACATTTCAGCTAGCTAAAACAGATTTTTATGCTATCACCGAGCAACGTGCTAATGC
Source organism: Oreochromis aureus (assembly GCF_013358895.1). NCBI lineage: Eukaryota > Metazoa > Chordata > Actinopteri > Cichliformes > Cichlidae > Oreochromis > Oreochromis aureus. The sequence goes on along the minus strand of NC_052944.1, from coordinate 77,659,969 downwards.
TTTTCACACAGCTTTGTCTCGACTCAAAAAAGCCACAGAAGTAAAAGGTAGTAATGATAATTACAAGAATCTCAGAAAAAATGACTTACCAGGCGTGGCAAACAACTCGGAAAAATGGAGAGCTAAATGTTCTGAAATGGCTTCCCTTCAGCTTCATTCGGAACCTGTGATGCTGGGGCGGAGTCTGTGAATTTACTCTATTAGTGTCATAGCCCCTTTAGGAGTTCAGAGTTAAGAGATCAAGAGTTAATGTTTCCATTTTGACACCTCCAGATTTAATATAGAAACACTCATTTTTTACACTCGATTTTAACTACTAATGTTTTACACCTCGTAGTTACATTAAAAGAATGTGACTCTACTTAGAGTAAAATTAACTCTGCTTTTGCACAAAGTCTACTAACACCAATACATTTAACACTTTTGAATTTGCTGTGTAGGAGCCATCAGAGCCCCTAACCAGGTCATGGCCACATCCCCTGGGTTAGGCCCTCCAGGGAAAATGTCCCTAGGGACTCCCCAGATGCCCTAAGGCCGTCCCTACCCCCATATCAACAACAATAGCGAACGCAGGACCAAACCATGACCCCCCACCCCCACTAGGTGATGAAGCCGATCAAAGGCACCCAAAGGAATGCTTTCATTCTTGACGCCGTGGTCTGTTTCTCTGTTTAGAAGTCTCACTAGCACAGTCACAGCTGGGATGACATCAGAGGCTAGTGCGTCGTAGCTCCTCACTTTTTTAGTTAGATCCTCAAAGGGGGTGAGGATGGCAACAGTCGTCTCCATAAGAGCCCATTGGTGAGCGGTGAGATAGTCAGGGAGTTCATGTTCGGACACACACACCCCCAGCACTCGCTTTTGCTCAATGAGGGACTGGAGCATGTAATACGTGCTGTTCCAGCACGTCTGTACGTCCTGCTGCAGTCTCTTTATTGGCTGGTTGAGCTGTCCCTAATAAATGTCCTCAAGGCGGGAGTGGGCTAAGGCGGAATGTTTAAAATGCCCAACTTTTTTCCGTCCCACTGCTATAGCATCAGCTATGCTCCTCTGTTCTAATAAGCATGGGTAAATAAGGGTGGGTAAACTCTTTGTACTCGTTGTCGAGTTGGGATTTTAAGTGCTTGATTAAATTACTTGTGTTAAATGTGCTACCTTTTGAGTCTCCTCTGGACATTTTCGCTGAGCACAATTTGCAGTCCGCCTTTGTTTTTGCGTCAGATTTACTAACATCTACAAAAGAGAATAGACTGTATAGACAAAGATTGCGTTCAGAGGCGAAGCAGCGGTACTTGCAGAAAATAGCGTGCATTGGAAATATGGACCCATATGAAATACGGCCGTGGAGTAGAAACCGTGAAGACCAACCACTATTGATGTAGCCTGACATATTTTCGTACCTTGTCTGTGGAGTCAGCGCGTACAAGTCGTCATTCAAACTAAATTCACTGAAATTACAGTGAGAACATGTGGAGGTTGTTAGAGAGATAGAGAGATAACATAGTGAGTTCAGTGCATTGATGAGACATTGTCCTGAAGGACTTAGTTATTCTTTATGGTTAAAGAAATTGCAATAATTTATTCATATTTATTATAAATAATTATAATTATACATCTTGCTTCCATGTTTGTATCCTGTCACGGCGGGGCGAGCTACACACGGTAGCTCGGCGTGCCTGTGTGGCGTGCTGACTAGACCCAAGCGCGGCTACGGCTAGCGGTGGGTTTGGAGCAGACACGCAGTTTTTCTAGTAACGATCAGTGCACGAAGCGTGGCTTCGGAACTGTCGTTACAGACGGAGAGCAAGCGGAGCCGGGAAGAGAAAGAGAGTTGAAGGGAAAAACACTCACGGTTGCTGAATCAGGCGGAGACTGACGTCGGCAGAGTTTCGGAGCTCCTGACATGAAGAGAATGATGTCTGAGCGGCGAACAGGTGGGTGGCGCCTCTCTTTTAACCCCGGCCCCGTGATCAGCTGATCACCGGCAAACAGGACCCCCCCCCCCGAGGACCGGCACCCGACGGGCCAGGACGGCGGCGACGGAAATCCGAGATGAGGGAAGGATCCAAGATGAAGCGGGACGGCACCCAGGAACGCTCATCAGGGCCGTAGCCAGCCCAGTCCACCAAATACTGGACCCCCCGGCCCCGGGGACGGGAGGCCAAGATCCGCCGGACAGTGTAGACAGGACCCCCATCGACGACCCTGGGTGGGGGCGGGGGCCGGGAGGGGGGCGCCAGCGAGGAAGTGACGCGCCGCTTGAGCTGTGAGACGTGGAAAACCGGATGGACCTTCATGGCGGGTGGAAGCCGGAGACGGTAAGCCACGGGGTTGAGCCGGGCAGTGACTTCGTACGGGCCGACGAACCTGGGAGTGAGCTTTTTGGACTCAGTGCGCAGCCGCAGGTGCCTTGTGGAGAGCCAGACACGGTCCCCCGGCTGGAAGGGGTGACCCGGGCGGTGGCGGCGACGATGCTGCCGGGCGTACAGAGCGTTGGCCCGGGTAATGGCAGCCCGCGCCTTGATCCAGGCCTGACGACAGCGGCGGACCATCCGTTCAGCAGCAGGCACGTCGACCCCCGCTTCCTGATGGCTGAAGATAGGAGGATGAAAACCATGACAGACCTCAAAGGGCGAGAGACCGGTGGCAGAAGAGACGTGAAGGTTATGAGACAACTCAGCCCACACCAGGTAACGAGGCCAAAGCGACGGTTGGGCGGAGACGAAGCACCGTAAGAAGCGCCCCAACTGTTGATTGGTCCGTTCAACCTGCCCATTGGTCTGAGGGTGATAACCGGACGAGAGGCTGGGAGACGCTCCAATCAGGCGGCAAAAGGCTTTCCAGAACCTGGCGGTGAACTGGGGCCCCCGATCGGAGACTATGTCCTTGGGGAATCCGTGAAGCCGGACGACATGGTCCAGGAGGAGCTCGGCCGTCCGTTTGGCGGAGGGGAGGCCGGCCAGGGCGACCAGGTGCACCGCCTTTGAAAAACGGTCCACAAAGGTGAGGATGGTGTCAAGACCGTCCACAGATGGGAGGCCGGTAACAAAGTCAAGGCCGACATGGGACCAGGGACGTCTCGGCACAGGGAGAGGGCGAAGGTCGCCAGCGGGCGGCTGGGTGGAGGACTTGGCCCGAGCACAGGTGTCACAGGCGGAAACGAAGTCACGGACGTCCCGAGTCATGGAGGGCCACCAGAAGGCACGACGGAGGAGTTGGAGGGTCCTGTCGGGCCCCGGGTGACCAGAGAGCGGGGAGGAGTGAGCCCAGAGCAAGGCCTCCTGACGGCACCGGGATGGTACATAGAGCCTCCCAGCCGGGGTGTCAGGCGGAGGCGGTTCGGCGGTCAGGGCATCCCGGATAGAGTCCTCCAAGGGCCACCGAAGGGGCAGCGAAACAATGAGACGGTAGGATAGGTCTAGGGTCTGACGGGAGGCCGTCCTGGGCGAACTGCCTGGAGAGAGCGTCCGCCTTGGTGTTCTCGGAGCCAGGGCGGTAGGCGAGGTGGAAGTTGTAAGGTTCGATGAATAAGGCCCAACGGGCCTGCCTAGGGTTGAGCTGCTTGGCAGAACGAATATGGATCAGATTCTGATGATCAGTCCAGATCAGAAATGGTTCCTTCGCTCCCAGGAGCCAATGCCGCCACTCCTCCAAGGCCCACTTGATGGCCAGGAGTTCTCGGTCGCCGACACCGTACCGTCGCTGCGTGTCAGAGAATTTCCTTGAGAAATAGCAGCACGGGTGAAGTTTTCCGTCCGGGCCGTGTTGAGAGAGGACGGCGCCAGCGCCAACATCGGAGGCATCCACCTCCACCACGAAATCTCTGGCAGGATCAGGGTGGAGCAGGACGGGAGCCGTAGCAAACCGGCGGATAAGGTCTCGGAATGCCTGTTTCGCACCTGGGGGGAGGCAGAAGGGCTTGGGCAGGTTAGCTGGTTTGGTGAGGGGCGTCAGTGGGCGACAATCGTGCTGAAATTGCGGATAAAGCGCCGATAGAAATTGGCAAAGCCCAGGAAGCTCTGTAGCTGCTTAAGGCTGGAGGGCTGAGGCCACTGGGTCACGGCTTGGACCTTTTGCGGGTCCATGGTCAGGCCATTGGAGGAGATGGTGAAGCCCAGGAAGGTGGTGGACCGCTGATGGAAGGCACACTTCTCCAGTTTGCAGAACAGCTGGTACTCGAGCAGCCTACTCAGCACGGCCCGCACATGGCGAACATGGTCCACTTCAGTGCGGGAGTAGATCAAGATGTCATCCAGATAGGCAAACACCCACCGGCCCAGCATGTCCCGCAAGACATCGTTGATCAGATGTTGGAAGACAGCAGGGCTGTTGCAGAGGCCGAAGGGCATTACCAGATACTCCCAGTGCCCGTTAGGGGTGATGAAGGCCGTCTTCCATTCGTCCCCTTCCCTAATCCGCACCAAATTGTAGGCGCTGCGTAGGTCTAGTTTGGTGAAGACGCAGGCCTGGGAGAGGGAATCGAGTGCGGTGGATAGCAGAGGAAGAGGATGGCGGTTCTTAACAGTGACTTTATTCAAGCCCCGGTAGTCTATGCAGGGGCGAAGCCCGCCGTCTTTCTTCTTGACAAAGAAGAATCCCGCAGCTGCAGGGGAGGTAGAAGGGCGAATGAAGCCCTGTTGGAGAGCCTCAGCGACGTACTCCTCCATGGCTTTGTTCTCTGCGGGTGACAGCGAGAACAGGCGACCACGAGGAGGGACCGCTCCCGGGAGGAGCTCGATGGCCATGTCGTAGGAGCGATGAGGAGGGAGAGCAGAGGCTCGCCTCTTACTGAAGACCGCAGACAGGTCATGGTAAGCGGAGGATCTTCTCCAGGTCAATGGGCTCCGGGGGTGACGCCTCTGCTGACTTTGAGTCCTTTTCGGTCCGGAAGAGAAGGCAGCGGCGTGAACACCGGGGACCCCAGTCCAGGATCTGGCAGGAAGACCAGGAGACGTGGGGGTCATGTTGACGGAACCAGGGGTATCCGAGGATGAGAGGAGAGGAAGTGGCCGAGACTACTAGAAACCGGATCTCCTCCTGATGATCCCCGACAGACATGCGGACTGGCTGGGTCTGGAACTGGATCGGGTAGGGTTGGAGTGGTCGCCCGTCTACTGAGGTCACCGGGAGGAATCGGTCGACGGAAGTCAACGGAATGCTGGCCGAGAGGCTAGTTTTTGATCGATGAAGTTCTCAGCGGCTCCGGTGTCCAGGAGGGCTTCAGATGAGAGCTGTTGGTGTTTCAGGTGAAATGTTACCGGCAACAGAAAACGAGAGGGGTCAGAGGAGTGGGAAGGGCCAGGCGGAACACCCCCGCAGTCTACCTGGCGTCGTCGTTTCCGGCCGTAGCGGGCACTGGGACGACGGTGTCGAGCTGATCCACAGTAGGCGCAGAGGCCCTCACGCCAGCGTCTCTCTCTCTCCTCTTTGGGAGTCCACCCAGCTGCATGGGCTCCTCGCTGGATGTGCTGCTTGGGCTAGCCGTGGCTCCATCAGAGGGGGGAGGAGGTCGCGACGACGTGGTCCTCTGAGGCTGGAAGGGTTTGAAGGCCCGAGGGGTATGGCGAGGCCGCGACATCACACGTTGGTCAATCTTCAGCGCGAGGTCCACGGCCTCATCCAGGGTTTAGGGGCCTCACGGCCGGTCATCTCGTCTCGGATGTAGTCAGCCAGTCCCTCCAGAAAAATAGAGCGCAGAGAAGCATCTCCCCACTGTAGCTTAGCGGCCAGGGTGCGGAATTGAGAGGCAAAGTGACAGGCGGGTCGACTGCCCTGGCGTAGATGAAGCAACTGTGACTCCACTTCCACTTCGCTGCTGGGGGGAACAAACGTCTTTTTTAATTCCTCCACAAACAGGGCATAGTCATTGCAAGCTGCCGATTTATTGTAGTAGAGAGCTGCGGCCCATTCCTGAGCCTGGCCAGACAAGAGAGAGGTTAGTAGTGCAACCTTTGCACGGGCGGTGGCGTATTTAGTGGGCTGGCACTCGAACAGCATGTCTAAAGTGGCAAGCAAACCATCAGGCCGGCCATCAACTCCGTTCCACTTGTCTGGCGGTCCGATCCGGGGCTCCGCGCTCACCGGCGCCGGCTGACGTTGCAGCGAGGTGACGGAAGTGGAAAGTTGGAGGACCGTTTCGGTGAGGGACTCCACTTTTGTGCACATCCGATCTACCACACCGCGAAGATATAGAACTTCGGCTTTCAGCCGTTCGAATTCCGCTGGGTCTATAGCAGGCTCAGACATCCTGTCACGGCGGGGCGAGCTACACACGGTAGCTCGGCGTGCCTGTGTGGCGTGCTGACTAGACCCAAGCGCGGCTACGGCTAGCGGTGGGTTTGGAGCAGACACGCAGTTATTCTAGTAACGATCAGTGCACGAAGCGTGGCTTCGGAACTGTCGTTACAGACGGAGAGCAAGCGGAGCCGGGAAGAGAAAGAGAGTTGAAGGGAAAAACACCCACGGATGCTGAATCAGGCGGAGACTGACGTCGGCAGAGTTTCGGAGCTCCTGACATGAAGAGAATGATGTCTGAGCGGCGAACAGGTGGGTGGCGCCTCTCTTTTAACCCCGGCCCCGTGATCAGCTGATCACCGGCTGACATATCCTGTGTCACTAAAAATACATTTTATTTTAGTTTTATATATTGATTAATGACCTGCAGAATCTCCTTATCATATTAAGTGATTCATAATTGTCACTTTATGCTTTCTCCATCTTAAAAGTGATTACATCCTTGCATTACATGCTTTAGGTTCATTTTCTGCAGGCAGGTTTCTGAAAGATAACAGGCAGATTTAGAATATAACATGCAGCGTTCTATAGATGGACACATAAAGAAATGAAAAATTACATGTATGTGCTAACTTTCTAAACACTTTTAAAACACATTTATGTCGGCTTTGGCTCATTAGTTCTTGTCTTTAAATGAACTTTGTGTATGTTTCAGGTGCTGGAATCTCAAAGACTGAATGAACCAGCATTGCAGCCATGGGTCACTGTGAGCATCACAGGAAAGGTTGAAGCCGCCCACTGCACCTGTATGGCCAGAGTCGCGGAGACCTGCACCCATGTCACTGCTCTTCTGTTTAATGTAGAAGCAACAGTGCGGATCTGTGGCACAAGGACTGTTACAGATGAACCTGCATACTAGGTTTTGCTGGGTAATATGACCAAGATACAGCCAGAAAGGTATTGTTATTGAAAGGTAAAAGGAGCCATCCTCAAAAAAGAAAAATCCCATCTGCTACTGTGGAGGAGTTGTCACCGCTATTGGATACTTTGCTGGAACACAGTAAAGCTGTGGGTGGTGGGAATGACCCATAATGTTTTATCTAGGGGTCTAGATTTATGCCTGTAGTGCACTGCCATGTAAATAATTTCCATTTACTGAATATGTACTGACTGAGTACCACTGTTCAAAAATTGAATAAAGAAACAAAAAAATTAAAACCACTTTGTAGAACATCACATGAGTTACAATGTAGAATCCATGACATTTATAGTTTACAAATGACAAAATGTTTACACAAAATCATGACAGTGTTTACATGATATCACCCACTACTAACATTACTTTATTTACTGTATCTTTTGAAAAAACACCGCTATTTATACAGCACAGTGCGCCCCAGGGTGGCTGTGGCTACAATGTAGCTTGCCATCACCAGTGTGTGAATGTGTGTGAATGGATGGATAACTGGATGTGTAAAGCGCTTTGGGGTCCTTAGAGACTAGTAAAGCGCTATACAAATACAGGCCATTTACCATTTACAAGACTTAAGAATATTTAACAGGAGCAAGTTTCATTTTTCCCTGGTTTTACTACCACACTGTTCACCAAATGCAGCAAACCTTCACCATCTTATCCTGAATGGTCACCTCTTCACCCTCACATAGAAGAAGTAATCTGATTGGTGGTATGTTTGAAGCAGGTCCCTTGTGTAGCACTGGAACCCAGTCACGATGTTTTATCCATTTCATAGGCTGGTTTGCTGCAATAATGCCAAATAATTAGCAACTCTATAAACAGAAGGTAGTTCTGTAAAATCCCTCAGTAGGATGTTTGTTGTAATTTGCTATGACCTCAGAGCGCATCGAAAATAAAACTAATAGGCTACAAAGAGTGATGTGAACATACAGAACTTACCGGAATGAAAATGTCTGGAGCACCAACAGATATCTGGGGATGGAAGAGAACTGGATATCAGCTCATCTCACAGCTGCTATCCAGACTAGACGCCTTCGTTTGGTAACATCCAACACATAAGCTCCTTCAAGTTGCTTCCAGGTTGGGAAAGCATAAAAAGACAACCCAAGCTTATTCCCATGCCGGTCGTAAGATTGAACATTGCAGCCGACCACACAGCAAGTACGAACCATGGCTGTGCCTTCACTCCGTTTTCACTTGCAATTTGTTTTGACCCCCAAAATGGCAGATCGGGCCAAAATCCTTTCCACGCCCACCCCCGTGACATCACGCTCCAAAGCCCTATATTGGTATGATCTGAGCTCAGACACTAAGGCAAGGCAAGGCAAGGCAAGTTTATTTATATAGCACAATTCAACAACAAGGTGATTCAAAGTGCTTTACAGAGACATTAAAAACAAAAACAAATAAAAAGCATGATTTAAATTTGATTAAAACAAGCAAACAAACAAACAAATAAACAAAACAAAACAGTATATAAAATCAAATATCAAAACAGTAGATAAAATCAGTAGTTAAAAAGTAGGTTTTGAAATTTAAACGTAAGTGTGGATTTGGTGCTTTATTCAAATGCAGCTGAGAATAGGTGAGTCTTCAACCTGGATTTAAATAAACTGAGTGTTTCAGCTGATCTGAGGCTTTCTAGGAGTTTGTTCCAGATATAAGGAGCATAAAAGCTGAATGCAGCTTCTCAGTGTCTGATTCTGACTCTGGGGACTGATAACAGACCGGATCCAGATGACCTGAGGGATCTGGAAGGTTCATACTGGGTCAGGAGGTCACTGATGTATTTCGGTCCTAAACCATTCAGAGCTTTATAGACCAGCATCAGAACTTTAAAGTCTATCCTCTGACGGACAGGCAGCCAGTGTAAAGACCTCAGAGCTGGGCTGATGTGGTCCACTTTTTTGGTCTTAGTGAGGACTCGAGCAGCAGAGTTCTGAATGAGCTGTAGTTGTCTGACTGATTTTTTTAGGTAGACCTGTAAAGATGCTGTTACAGTAATCAAGCCTACTAAATATGAATGCATGGACTAGTTTTTCCAGGTCCTGTTGAGACATCAGATCTTGTATCCTTGAAATATTCTTGAGGTGATAGTAAGCTGATTTTGTTATTGTCTTAATGTGTTTTTTTCTAAGTTTAGGTCTGCATCCATCACTACACCCAAATTTCTCGCCTGGTTTGTGGTTTTAGGTGTATAGATTGAAGTTCTCTGGTGACCTGTAATCGTTTTTCTTTTGCACCAAAGACTATTACCTCAGTTTTATTTTTGTTTAGCTGGAGAAAATTGTGGCACAACCAGCGATTAATTTCCTCAATGCATTTACCAAGAGCCTGTACAGGGCCTCGGTCTCCTGGTGACATTGTGATATATACTTGTGTGTCATCTGCGTAGCTATGATAGTTTATTTTGTTGTTCTTTATAATCTGTGCCAGTGGGAGCATGTAAATGTTAAACAGAAGGGGTCCCAAGATGGAACCTTGGGGAACTCCACATGTGATACTTGTCTGCTCAGATGTGAAGTTACCTATTGATACAAAGTATTTCCTGTTTTCTAAGTATGTTTTGAACCAGTTTAGTACAGTTCCTGAAAGACCTGCCCAGTTCTGCAGTCGTTTGAGTAATATGTTGTGGTCAACTGTATCAAATGCTGCACTGAGATCCAGTAAAACTAAGACTGACATTTTTCCACTGTCTGTATTCAGACATATGTCATTAAACACTTTGGTCAGAGCGGTTTCAGTGCTGTGGTTCTGTCTAAAACCTGACTGGAAGGCATCATAGCAGTTATTCTGTTTTAAGAAGTAATTGAGCTGTTGAGAAACTGCTTTTTCAATAATCTTACTTAAAAATGGGAGATTTGAGATTGGCCTGTAGTTATTCATTTGTGTCTTGTAAAGATTGTCCTTTTTCAGTATAGGTTTAATTACAGCAGTTTTTAGTGATTCTGGAAACACACCTGATATTAAAGAAAAGTTGACGATCTGTAACAGGTCTGACTCCAAAGTCTTTGTGACCTTTTGAAAAAACTTGTTGGCAGGACATCTAAACAGCAAGAGGAGGAGTTCAGTTGACCTAAGATGTCCTCCAGGTCTTTGCTGTTAATAGGGTAAAACTGTTTGATGGTGTTTAAACAGTTTTTCGGTGGACACAGTACATTTCCTGGATCTGCTGTTGATGTATTAATTGCTTGTCTAATCTTTTGGATTTTTTCTTTGAAGAATTTGGCAAAGTCATTGCAGGCCATGGTCGAATGAAGTTCAGCTGCCACTGACACAGGAGGGTTTGTTAGCCTGTCAACTGTAGAAAATAAGACCCGAGCGTTATGACTGTTTTAGTGATGATGTCAGAGAAGTAGGACCTCCTTGCACTCCTCAGTTGTAAGTTATAATTGTGAAGTTTCTCTTTATAGATGTCATAATGAACCTGGAGGTTTGTTTTTCTCCATCTGCGCTCAGCTTTCCTACACTCTTTTTTTCATTTTTCACCAGTGTGGAGTTTCTCCATGGAGACTTTTTCCTTCCAGAGATAACCTTCACCTTAATGGGAGCAATAGTGTCCATTACATTTAACATTTTAGCATTGAAGCTATTGACGAGCTCATTGACTGAACCTCTGGACAGGTCAGGTGTTAATGGGAAGACCTGGTTAAAGATCTCACTACTGTGTTCAGTTATACACCGTTTTGTGATCACTGCTGTTGATATATTTGTGTGGGCTGAGATTTTACTTTCAAAGAAAACACAGTAATGATCAGACAGGCCCACATCAGACACAGTAACGTTTGAAATGCTCAGGCCCTTGGAGATCAGTAGGTCAAGAGTGTGTCCTCTATTATGTGTGGCCTCTGTTACATGCTGAGTCAGCCCAAAGTTGCCCAGAGTGTTACTCAGGTCTTTAGTCCCTTTGTCCTGAGGGTTGTCCACATGGATGTTAAAATCCCCAACAATAATTACACAGTCGAAATCAACACAGATCACGGACAGCAGTTCACTGAGGTCATTAAAAAAGTCTGTGCAGTATTTGGGAGGCCTGTAAACATTAAGAAACATAACTTTGGATGGGGCCTTCAGCTGTAAAGCCACATATTCAAAAGACTGAAAACTTCCAGGAGATAGCTGCTTACATTGAAATGATTCATTAAATAAGACAGCAACCCTCCTCCTCTCCTGCTCACCCTGGCCTCACTGATAAAACTGTAGTTAGGAGGGGTCGACTCGATGAGAACAGCTCCACTGTTACTTTGGTCCAACCAAGTTTCAGTTAAAAACATAAAATCAAGGCTGTGCTCGGTGATTAAATCATTAATTAAAAATGTTTTCCCAGCTAAAGATCTAATGTTTAATAAAGCCAACTTAAGTGTTTTAGAGGTATTATTTGCCCCTCGTGTTTGGGAGCAGTCTGTGGCACACAAGGTATGTTTACTATATTTAAAGATCTTTTAGAGTGCAGCTCTCTGTGTTTTGACCAGGCCACATGTCTCCTTCTGTCACCTAAAAGTACAGAAATTTTAAAACCTTCTAATAAACAGGGTCCCAGCTTCTCCTGGGAAAAGTCACCACTGCCATAATCCTCGCAGCCCGGACCCTCCACACATCACACATCAGACTGCGGAGACAGGGCATGAAGGTGGTAAGGAGGAACTAAGGGGCGAGGCTGTGCAATGTAACCGACTGCTCTGTTGAGGCGGGGCCCGATGGCGAACCTTGGCTGCTCTGGTGGGGGTTTATGGGGACAAAAAGGATTGGGCCGGGGGTAGATCTGAGCCCAGCATTGACCCGCTCCATCATCTCCTCAGTGAATTTCAGGTGTGGGGAGGAGGGAGAAAGGGAGGGGAGGAGGGTGATGGCCTATCAGGGGTTAGGGGACTGGGAAGGTCGTGGTCCCTGGTCCTGGTCGTTGGTGTTGTTGAGAGAGTTGGAGGCAGTAGGGACCCCTCTTCTTGCCTCAGATGTCTCTCCTTTCTGAGGCTCTTCCGGGTGGGGGCAGATGGAGCTCCTCCTCAAGGTTTCTGCAGGGCTTTGTCTGTTCTCGGAGTACTGTTTGTTCCTCTTTATGAGATAACTCCTCGTTTATCTCAGCCTTGGCACCAAGCACAGATGGATGACGTATGGAATAAAACAAGTTGGAGGTGAACAGTTTCACCCCAGACTTGTTAAAATTAAATCCATTTGCTTTAAACAGATGCCTGCGTTCCCAAAAAATATTAAAGTTGTTGATAAAATGCACTGAGTCGTCAGTACATGCTGATACGAGCCATTTATTCAGTGCAAACAACCTGCTGAATCTCTCATCTCCTCCTCTGATGGGCGGTACAGGTCCACTGATGAATACAGCTGCATTCAGAGAGTTTACAGTGTTTAATAATCCAGTAAAGTCCCGTTTCAGAACCTCCGACTGTTGTTTGGACACATCGTTTGACCCTGTATGCAGAACAATGTTTGTCACGGTTGGATATTCATCTGCAATTTGAAGAATTCTCTCCTTTAGGTTGTTGACCATATCCTTAGGAAAGCAGAGGACTTTAGTGTTCTTACCGCACATCCTTTGTACATCCTTTACGGCAGAGTCACCTACAATCAGAGTTTCAGGCCTAGCCTTTAGCTTTCCCTGTGGCCTTTTACTTTTCAACAGATTTTCAGACCTTACTTCGCTACTTTTAGATGGGTGGTTGTCCGATATAGATCCAGGGTCCTTTGATAGTGGAGCAAATCTGTTCTGCAGTTTCACATTCAGTTGTTTTGGAGGTTTGTTGTTAACTTTCCTATTCACGGTTGTCCAGTCCTGTTTCCTCCCGTGTACAGGGGTAGAAGAGCTTCTCTGTCTCGTAGGAAGTGAAGGCCAGTCGGTTTCAGAGATTTCAGCTCGCTGTGCTCTGCCTGTGATACGTCCTCCCCCTTCCAGGAGACATGATTTATGTCTTGGTTTTGCACCAAGACAGTCCAAGGGGGGATTATCGCTTGAGGATTTATAATAATGCACAGAGTCTACTTTCTTGGTCATGTTATCTGTCCTCCTTAGCTGTGTATTAGCTTGCTCATCGCCATTGTTTTGAATCAAAGGCAAGGTTGTTTCATTTCCGCACAGTCCATTTACCTCCACGTTTACTTCTAAGCGATGAATTTTTGTCTCCAGTACTGCAATCTTCTGCAGGAGGCTGTGGTAGTCATCTGTGGAGAGGAAGGCATCTTGTTGCTAGTTAGCCTAGCGGTTAGCACCTTTCCAGGCTACTGAGGCTGTTCGGTGCCCAGGCGCTGTAATCAGGCTTCAGCTGTGTCTAGGCCACAGACACACGGGCGCTGAGGATAAGGTAAACTATAAAAATGTTGCTGTTTCTGTTAAGAACACTTTAGTCCTAATGATCTATAAGTGTCCAGAAGCTCTCGCAGGTAAGCTCATACAGAAAAAAGGGAAAAAATCAGCATAAAAATCAATAAAAATCAATAAAAGAAGCAAAGCATTTAAAGAGCAAAGAGAGGAAGCGTCCACGCTCACAAAAGGGGTGGACGCTTCTGAGCGAGGGGGCGGGGGGAGCTGGTGCCTGCGAGTGCGCTGTTGGAGAAACGGAGCCAGGCAGACAGAGAACTGAAGTTTGACAAGGTACCAAAGCAAATCATTCGTACTGTACAAATAATGTAAATATGACGGTGTATCACAAACTGTTTGGAGGCTGGAGGCTATGATCAGCAAGAATACTGTTAACATCAAGACCATGTTCTTGGAAGGAGAATCTTTGAAGAATGTCACCCAAACAGTTAAATCTACTTGTGAAAAAAACAGCAGCAGATTGTCTCAAGTAGAACTGAAGGTCAGCGAAGTTGAACGATACCATCGGAGATGGAATCTCAGGCTCTCAGGTGTCCGTGAGTAAAAGCAAGAAGACATCACCAGAAAAGTACTTGACATCTGCTGCACTGTTGCCGGGGAAACAAGTGCAGGATTCAAAAACAGCAATGATGTAGTTCATCCCCTGGGCCGCTACTTCGAAACTCAGAAGAAACCAAGGCTGGTTATTATTTGATTTGTGACAAGATCAGCTCGCGACCTGATCTGGAAGAAAGCTAAAAACTGCTCCTTTCTAAAAGAAAATTACATGAGGTTCATTGAAGATCTGTCCTCTGCCGACAAAGCGACTCGAGAGAAGCTTTGGCCTCTTGTTGATGCAGCAAGGAGAGAAGGAAAAGGAGCTCACGTTGCCGGGGTCCGTGTGATCATTGAAGGGAAAGAGGTGCACCCAACGCTCACTTAGCCTGAGGATCAAGCTGCACCTGCGTTGATGGAGGTTTCATGCCCTCCTTGAGGTATAAAGTTACAGATGTCAAAGGAGTTATTTATAATTTTGAGGTTCAGGATAAATGTTAATACCAGTTGTATGTTAACTAAGGGAAGTAAACTGTTCATTATTTTGTGTTAAAGCCGCACTGTCTAATCACTTTGTTCTCTCAATGTCAGGGGTTTAAGAGACACTGTCAAGAGAAAAGCTTTGTTTTTGTTTGCAGATCAACAGAATACGGACTTGTTTGTTTTTTTCTAGAATCACACTGTTATTAAGAATACTGCTTTTTGGAAAACAGTGTGGCAAGGACCTATGGTTCTCAAATGGATCAGAAAGATCGGCAGGAGTTATTACTCTGAAGAACAAATTTAATGGGAACATTATGCACTCTGAAATGGACTCAGAAGGACCCTATGTGTTAATGATTGTCAACATTGATGGTACACTTCTTCTTCTTGCCAACGTGTATGGTTTTAATCCTAAGTCTCACAATGACTTCTCATTGGATGCCTTGAAACACGCTTTTTGTTCTGGTTATCCAAATACCCTAATCTCCTGTTATTAGTTGGAGGCGATTTTAACATTGCTCCAGATCCTTCACTAGACAGATGACCACCTAGTTCAAATAACTCTGTCCTGTTGTTTAAATACATTTATGTAAAAATTTCATTTAATAGACATTTGGAGAATTAAAAACCCTAAAGCCAGACTATTTACATGGAGTAACAAATCCAACTCTTCTAAATCCCGTATTGACTTCTGTTTAATATCTGATAGCTTAAATAGGAATAATGTTATAGCCAATATAATGCCAACTCCACTCACGGACCACAAATCGGTATCACTTCAGGTCTTTTTCAATACTAATGCTGCCCAAATTTGACCCTAACCCATTTCTGCGGTTATAGAGTCACTCTTTCAACTTACTCGGCGTTGCTTAGCGCGTAATATCAGCCTCGAATCCCGCTGATCGCCATTCATCGAGGAGAGAAAACAGACAGCTAATCCACGGACCCAATGACAAATTCTCACGTCTCGGGACTTTATTACAGGAACTTCTATAAGTCCGGGCTAACGTCAGTCTTTCAGCGTGTCTCTTCTCCCCTCTGTAAATGTCAACTCTAGGGATCCGGCATCGAAGGACCAATTAATGATAGGTTTGTAGCTTAAACCTATTCGCTGGAACGTTGAAGACAATATAATTACACAGCAAAAGCAAGACACGAGTAGGCAAAGTTCTTTATGTTTCTCGTGCACAGGAGAGAACTGGACAAACGCCGTTCCTTCGCTTGACCCCAGTTGCTTTCGTCTGCTCTCCCGTAACACTGCTCTTTTATTGAGGGTACATAAATATACATAGGTGTCACGGTCGCAGTGGCTGACCGTATGGAGAGTGTGTGGAGGACTCAGGCGCAGACACTGGCGAAGACATGAAACTGAGTTTTGAACGAAAAGCGAGCCTTTATTTCAGCTGAAGACATGGGGTTCAAACAAGGCAAAATCACTACACTATAACTAAACTGGGGAATTAATACTATGATAAATTATGAAGACACGGAAAACTATGGCTGAGAATACAAAAGACCAGGCATGGAAACATGGAGGGTGGGAACACAAACGACATGACATGGCGACCCATCACTAGTTCCCTGACTGGTCATTTCCGGTAGTCCACTATCATTTCTCTAGTTTTGTTGATGTTGAGAGTCAGGTTATTTTCCAGACACCACTCGTACAGTGCCATCACCTCCTCTCTATAGGCCGTCTTGTCGTTGTCTGTGATGAGGCCTATGATGGTTGTGTCATCCGCAAACTTGATGATGATGTTGGACTCGTGTTTAGCAACACAGTCGTGTGTGAACAGGGAATATAGGAGGGGGCTAAGCACACAACCCTGGGGCGTACCTGTGTTTAGGATGAGTGATGAGGAGGTGTGCTTACCAATTCTCACCACCTGGGGCCTGTTTGTGAGGAAGTTTAGAATCCATCTGCAGATTGGTGTTCCCAGCCCAAGGTCGACGAGCTTCGTGGCAAGTTTTGAGGGGATGAAGGTGTTAAATGCCGAGCTGTAGTCGATAAAGAGCATCCTTGCATATGTATTCCCTATTTCCAGGTGAGTGAGGGTGGCGTGCGTTGCCAGGGCGATGGCATCCTCTGTGGCTGTTTGTCCGATAGGCAAACTGAAGAGGGTCCAGTGTGTCAGGGAGAGAGGAGCAGATGTGAGCTTTGACCAGCCGCTCCAGGCACTTCATGATGGCGGATGTCAGTGCAATAGGACGGTAGTCATTCAGACAGGAGACCACTGATTTTTTTGGAACAGGAATGATGGTGGATGCTTTGAGGGACGTGGGGACCAATGACTGCCTTAGGGAGAGATTGAAAATGTTGGTGAACACCCCTGCCAGCTCGTCTGCACACACTCCGAGTAGCCGGCCTGGGATGCCGTCCGGTCCTGGAGCTTTGTGGGGATTGACCTTTTTAAAAGTCCATCTCACAGCTTCTGTTTTCAGAGTTCAAGTTGCAGCCGCACTGTCCTCCTTAGGGTAGAGGATCTGCTCTCTGTTGTCTGCATCAAAACGAGCATAGAAGTTGTTAAGCTCGTCTGCGAGAGATGCGGTGGGCTGAACACTGACTGTGTTGACCTTCTTGTAGTCAGTGATGCAGTGCAGTCCATTCCACAGTCGCCATTTTGTTCCTGTAGTCCTTTCTGGCCTTTTTTATGGACTTTGGGAGGTTGTACCTGGCTGCTTTATATGCATAACCATCCCCGGAGTTAAAGGCAAAGGTCCGCACGTTTAGCTTGGCACGAATGTCTTTATTTATCCAGGGTTTCTGATTTGGATATATGCAGAGTCTGTGAGTTCATTGATGTTGCCATCAGCTGCATCCACAAATATCTGCAAGTCAGTTTGTCTCAAAGCAGTCCTGCAGGACCTCCTCAGCCTCACTGTCCCATTTGTAAATAACCCTGGAAGCTGGTTTTTCCTGTTTTAGTCTTTGTCTGTATGCAGGCAACAGCAGTATGGAACAATGGCCTTACCAAAAGCTGGGCGGGGGAGGGGTTTGTAGCACTCTTTGAATGGAGTGCAACAATGGTCCAATGTTTGATCACCTCTTGTGGGGAAGGAGATGTGCTGATAGTATTTGGGGAGAACCTTCTTTATGTTGGCTCTGTTGAAGTCTCCCAGCACAATAAAGTCCAGTAATGATGTCATACAGTTCTTCCATAGCCGTAGTTTTATCAGCATGTGGGGGAACGTAAACAGCTGAGAGGAGAACTGAGCTGAACTCCCTCGGGAGGTAAAATGGCCTGACTTTAATGGTCAGCAGCTCGAGGCTCTGAGAGCAGTAAGTTTTTAAGATACACACATCTCTAGCCCACAATGAGTTAACCATAAAGCACACCCCTCCTCCCCTTTTCTTGTCTGAGTCTTTCGTTCGCTCTCCCCGGTAAACAGTGAATTAATCCGGCGTGATGGCGCAGTCGGGGACGCTGGGCTCCAGCCATGTCTCTGTGAAGGCCAGAACGCAGCAGTTCCTGATGTCTTGTTGGTGTTTAATCCGTGCACGTAGCTCGTCAAGTTTGTTGTCCAGAGACTGGAGATTCACAAGCAGGATGCTGGGGAGAGGTGGCTTGCTGTTTCTCTGTCGCGTTTGGCACAAAACACCGGCGCATTTCCCCCTCTTTGTTTTCCCTCGACGTCGAGCAAGTAAACAAAGGATCCCAGGCAGCAGAGCGTCCACGGAGTCGAAACCCGCTGTAAAGTCTGAACTGGCTGACGAACGTAGATCCAGAAGCGTTTGTCTGTCATACCGAGTGTATGATCGCGCTGTGCGCACAGAAATAGAAAGCAGTACAAAATAAATAATAACATTTTTGCTGAGATGACTGGGAGCTCTCGTCGGTGCGGCCATCTTACGGAGCAACCGGAAGTCCTACTTCCGGTTGCGCCATAAGATGGCCGTGTGATCTGTGCCAGATCACTCTGAAGAGGAGTGAATGCACTCCCCTCTTCATGCTACACAAAGTTGTTACAGACCTCCTAGGATGAGACATTTTTTCAATATGCCACCAACTATATACTTCTAAACACAAATGATTACATGTTTCTCAATACAAATGACAATAATAAAATATAAATCAATCACAGGGCTCAAACTACTTGTTGTGAGACCAATTCTTTATTTTTCACACCAAACTGTTTAATAAGACAAACTTTACAAGTGTAACGAGTTAATCAAATATAACTAATTCTTTAACATTATCAGGATTTCATAATAAAAACTACAGATTCCATCTGAACTCTGTGGAGCCTGATCTCAAGGTTTTTAAGTCTGACCCTGAAACCAGGAGAGGATCTCCCTCTTTCTTCAGATTCATTTGATCCAGTGATTTCAGTCCTGCATGATCAGGCTGATGTTTGCACAGAGCAGAGGATGAAGTGAATGTTTTTGCACATTGGTAACAGTGAAACAGTTTATTTACAGCGTGGAATCGTTTGTGTTCAGAGTATGAACTGAGATTCCTGAAGCTCTTGTCACACTGGTCACAGCTGAAGTTCACTTCCATGTGTGTATGTTCATGTTTGTTACGATGACCTGATTGTGAGAAGCTTTTGTCACAGTGTCTGCACTTGTATGCTGTCTTTCCTGTATGGATTCGCTTATGTTTGTATTTTAAGCTCACGTGCAGTGGTGAAGGATGACCCACACTAGTCACAGATGTGCTTTTTCACCACTGTGGAAGAGTTCATGTATTTTAATGTACTTGGTGTGTGGAAGCC
This sequence comes from Oreochromis aureus, assembly GCF_013358895.1. Classification (NCBI taxonomy): domain Eukaryota; kingdom Metazoa; phylum Chordata; class Actinopteri; order Cichliformes; family Cichlidae; genus Oreochromis; species Oreochromis aureus. The sequence continues at coordinate 77,640,698 of NC_052944.1, read as the reverse complement.
TCTCCCACATTCTTTGCAGTAGTTCATTTTGGCTCCAGTGTGTCTACGTTGATGTGGTTTTAGGTCCCATTGATGATTGGAAGTTTTTCCACAAAGGTCACAGAGAAACTTTCCCACCACCAAAGTGACGACAGGGTTGAGAACTGGATCCATCTGCGTCGCTCTGCTTCTAAACAATGACAGCGTAAGTGATTTCTGCCAATATCCAATTACATTTTACTGTTTACATTATAACACTCAGCTTACCGAGCGAAAATGACTTGACATGACATTTTTCCAAACTGTTCATTCAGTATAACTCCATAGGTTTACTGATCAGACTTGTTCCAAATACTCAGGTTAAAATTACAGTATAAGACAAATCAATACATTCTCACAGTAACTGCACTTGTAGAGTTACTTTCTGGTGTGGGTCTGTTGGTGTCTTTTCAGGTGATATGGAGATTTAAAAGTCTTCTCACAAAGGTCACATTTATAAGGTCTCTCCTCAGTGTGGATAAATATGTGTTGTTTTAACTGTGCATCTGTTGTAAACGGTTTCCCACACTGATCACAGCAGTAAACATCATTTCCAGTGTGAATCAGTAGGTGAATGTTTCGGTACTGTATGTTGTTGAAAGTTTTTCCACAAAAGTCGCAGCTGTGCACATTAATTCCCGAGTGGGTAACTAGATGCTTCTGTAAGTGTTCATTTTGAGCAAAAGCTTTACCACACAAGCCACAGATGTACTCTTTAATTCCACTGTGGATGAGTTGGTGTTTTTTTAAGCCTCCAGCCCGGGTAAAAGACTTTCCACACAAGTCACAGCTGTACGGTTTAACTCCACTGTGGATGAGTTGGTGTGTTTTTAAGCCTCCAGCCTGGGTAAAAGACTTTCCACACAAGTCACAGTTGTACGGTTTAACTTCACTGTGGATGAATTGGTGAGTTTTTAAGTGTCCAGCCTGGGTAAAATTCTTCCCGCACTCATCACAGCTGTAAGGTTTAACTCCACTGTGGATGAGTTGGTGTTGTTTAAAGCCTCCAGCCCGGTAAAAAGACATTCCACACAAGTCACAGCTGTACGGTTTAAATCCACTGTGGATGAGTTGGTGAGTTTTTAAGTGTCCAGCATGGGTAAAAGACTTTCCACACGAGTCACAGCTGTACGGTTTAACTTCACTGTGGATGAGTTGGTGAGTTTTTAAGTGTCTAATCTGGGTAAAATCCTTCCCGCACTCATCACAGCGGTAAGGTTTAACTCCACTGTGGAAGAGTTGGTGTTTTTTTAAGTCTCCAGCCCGGGTAAAAGACTTTCCACACAACTCACAGCTGTAAGGTTTAACTCCACTGTGGATGAGTCGGTGTTTTTTTAAGTCTCCAGCCCGGGTAAAAGACTTTCCACACAACTCACAGCTGTAAGGTTTAACTCCACTGTGGATGAGTCGGTGTGTTTTTAAGCCTCCAGCCTGGTTAAAAGACTTTCCACACTCACCACAGCTGTAAGGTTTAACTCCACTGTGGATGAGTTGATGTGTTTTTAGGCTGTAATTCCGGGTAAAATCCTTCCCACACTCATCACAGCTGTAGGTTTTCTCTGCCTTTCTGTGAGGTTTGTCGGCCTCCTGAGAGCGCTGACTTCTCGCTCCATGTTGGTCCTGCAGTGACAGAGATACAAACAGAGGCAGTGAGTGAAATGCAGTCATGGAACAAACTGAAACTCCATCCATCAGTGGAATCAAACATGTCAACAAACACATTGTTGGTGTGTTTCCACCACCTTCTGGTGGCAGTATCACATTACAATGATGTGCAATAAGAGTTGTACTGAAACTGACATTATTGAAGAAATACTGATAAGTGGAGAAAATCTTTTACTTCATAAATTTTTTTGAGTTCAACTGTTGATATTGTTATTTCAATGTATTCTAAAAATATGATATTTGTATTTTCTTCTAACTTCTGTGGTTTTTGGTTGTGAATGTAGATTCTGTATATATGGATGAGACAAGATGGAAAAGATAAAGCTGCTGTTAATGTGTTTTTAAAAACCAACCAGCTGTGCACACAGTTTCAATAACAGTGTAACTGTGATACTTTTCTCACCTTCTGTGTTGAAGTCATTGTTTCCTCTGTAGTGGCTGAGCTGAGTCCAAATGGCTGAAATTGTTCCTCTGTTGTTCCACCAGACTTTTCTGCTGTTACTCAGCTGGGACACAAAAAGTATATAGACGTATTTTATCCCTGACAAAAAGAAGCAGAGCAAATGAACATTAATACACTCCTCAGTGACGACAGTACCTATGAAGCTTCAAGGTGAAACCCCAGAAGCAACTACAAATAGAAAGTCATCAGTTGCATACAAGAACTTGAAAGGGGAAAAGCCACTGACTGCCCCATCTGTCACCGCCTTTACCCAGTGGATGCTACACCCTGTATATATACACTTCCATAAATCCACAAAGGAGTCCCGCTCAGACTCATCGGTAGCAGTATAAACTCAGCCAACTACAACATCTCCAAGCACCTTATTACCATCCTACGGGGGCTTGCAAAAATCATAGAGGAAGTGGCATACATCACGACAGGGGTACCTGTTGACAGTGTTAACAACACCCTTACGTCCACTTGGTGAACTCGCAAACGCTTAGGATTTAGCTGTACCTGACCTTAGATGTTTCTGAAACAAGAAGGACATATTGATTTGCTCTCCTGATATTTAGACTGTAGTATTGATATTTTAACCTTTAAGGAGCACAAAATGTATTAATCCTACTAACACATACACGCATGCAATGAAACTCAAGAAGACCAGATAGTATTGTTTCTGATTTTATGGTTCACTTAGTGGGATGAGAAGCAATATATGAACTAGTGGACTAATATTATATTAGGAAAGATGATTGAATAATAGCAGGGGTGAACAGAATGCAGCAGAGGGATTAAATGAGTGAGACTAACAGATTCTTAGGTTCTTGTTCCTGATGTGTGGGGGAGGTTTTACCATGACATACACCTTGTTACATGGGATGAAACTTGCATTTTTGTTACCAAGTGGAACCTGACAATTAGTTATGGTTTCATTTATCCATATAAGGAGAAGAGTATATTTTGACAAGTCATAAAACTAGGCTTTCATATTTTTTTTTCATATTTTGTGGAATTTTATTTTATTTTATTTATGTTTGAGGAGTGCACTGAAAGTTTTGTTTGAGAATTTACTCTCCTTCAAGCAGGCCTGCATGATTGGAACTAAAAGTGCTATACAACACTGTTGCTTTAAAAAACGATCGTAAAGTGAGCTTCTCCACATTACAATGGGCTCTGGAGAAAGTCACCTATGTGGGACACGATTAGATAGTAAGTCCTAAGTCCTTGCAAGGATTCAGCAAGGTATTCTGAATTCGTCTTTTTTCTGTTTTGAAATGATGTCATGTTGCTGGCAGTTAGTGATGGGATTTCCGGCTCTTTTTAGAGAACCGGCTCTTCAGGTTGTTATGTTGCTTTAATTAATTTATTATTAACAACAATATAAAATTAAGGACAAAGGGAATTATCAATTTTTTTTAAAAAAAAGTGGTTTTACACATTTATATATGTTCATATATAAATATATGCGGTGGCCCCTAGAGACAAAGCATGTACAAATTCCAAAACACATTTCTAGCGTTAACTGAACTTCCAAAACAGAGCTACCTAGATCACTTAAATTACACAATTGAAAGCATATGTGTATTGTTTGTGTAATTATACACAAGCACTCATATATTTCATCTTTTTCCTTTTAAACAAATTTAAAGTGAAACAAAACAAAACACTGCAAACCACAACACAATTAAATATAAATTAAAATATGAAAACAAAAAGAAGATGCATATTCTCTCTCATATGGACCTGCATGAATAAACTTTCTGAATCCTTTATCATCTGCAACTGAAAATAGTTGTGGTTGATTCCTATACCTTTCTAATGTGATGTTGTTGTCCCTGGCTCTCTTTCTGACTCGCTCTGTTCCTGTGCTACTGCGAGCGTAACTACTGCCCCTCCCCCCACTTCCCAGTGCAAAGCACAAGGCTCGCGTGCGGAGTGAACCGGAAAAAAAAGTGCGACAGAGGGTGAGAGAAAGAAAAAAAACCCTACAGCTCGTTACGTTCACTTCAAAGATCCGGCTCTAAGATCTGTTTCGTTCACGACCGACACATCACTACTGGCAGTAGAAACCTAAGTTGACAGAAGAAGTTGTGCTTTCAGCAATAAACATACGGGGACTGACTGGACTGATAATGGGGACAAATGGTTGACTGACTTGACACCGATATGCAAGATTGCACCTACTCCAAGCAGACAAGGAAAGGGTGGATGTATGTATGGTTTTTCAGGAGCAGGGAGATGACAGCGACATCCTAGTAGGGCTGTGCAATATGACCAAAATCTCATATCTCGATATAACAATTCTATCGTCCCGATAACGATATAACTCACAAAAATGTAACATTTTCTGTAAATTCTGTGAATCTCTGGCAGCTCGACTTGCGGGAAGTGTTTCCAGCTGCGTGTCGTGTACCTGGAGTCGAGTATTTTAACCGATGCATGAAACGATACATTTTAGACACAAGTTGTAACAGCCGCCGTTTTCTTTGTGAGTATTTATTACACGGCGTGCTGCGGGGAAAAGCCTGTTCTAACGTTTGAGTCTAAGGTTTATTTTTTAGCACCTGGCAGCTCTTTTTTACTTCTCATCCGTAAATAATCTGCATACTATTTCACGTGATTCAGTTTATTTTGAAAAGTCTCAACAGGATCTTGAGCTTTATTGTGAAAGGTTTATGTGGAACATAAACAAGCGATGTTGTTACCATCGTTGTTGCTAATGACAATGCATAAAAGCAGGTGCTTTTCCGTCCATAGTGTGGTTATATTAAATATAGGAGAAAGAGAGAAATTAAGAAATTAATATAGCCACTACAGTGACCAACAAAACGGTGAAAAAATATTGCCGTAAACAGTTTATATGGAGGACCACAAGAGCCACGCGCATCGAAATAAAAATTTCTGTGCTTTAATAATGAATTGTAGAATAAATTCTGCAATTGTAAATTCATTTTTGAATTCCAATTTAATAAACTGCATTTCAAAATCCTTTTCCAATTACATTTCAAAATCCTTTTTGCAATTGCACTTTAATAAACTGCATTTTAAAATCCTTTTTCAGTTGCAATTTAATAAACTGCAGTTCAAAATCCTTTTCCACTTGCAATTTAATAAACTGCAGTTCAAAATCCTTTTTCCACTTGCAATTTAATAAACTGCAGTTCAAAATCCTTTTTCCACTTGCAATTTAATAAACTGCAGTTCAAAATCCTTTTTCCACTTGCAATTTAATAAACTGCAGTTCAAAATCCTTTTTCCACCTGCAATTTAATAAACTGCAGTTCAAAATCCTTTTTTCCACCTGCAATTTAATAAACTGCAGTTCAAAATCCTTTTTCCACTTGCAATTTAATAAACTGCAGTTCAAAATCCATTTTCCACCTGCAATTTAATAAACTGCAGTTCAAAATCCTTTTCCACTTGCAATTTAATAAACTGCAGTTCAAAATCCTTTTTCCACCTGCAATTTAATAAACTGCAGTTCAAAATCCATTTTCCACCTGCAATTTAATAAACTGCAGTTCAAAATCCTTTTCCACCTGCAATTTAATAAACTGCAGTTCAAAATCCATTTCCCTTTCCTGTTCGCTCGGGGATTAGCTGCTGGATTAGCTTCTGGATTAGCTGCTGGATTAGCTCTTCGATTAACAACTTGCTGGAGGCTATTCAAATGAGCCACACCGTGGGATGTAAGGAGCTCTCTGATTGGTCAGAGAGCTGCCCGCTTTATTCACTGTTACGCGCGCACACTTTAGGCGCCACAGTGGAGAAGAAGAAAGGTAGTGTAAACAGATATGACGGAAGAAACCTGTAGAAACGATCGATGGAGAAGTACAATAGAGGATCTAATTTTATTAGCTGACTATGTAGAAGGCACTGTTTCTGTTGATTTTAACTATGCTTTGACCACACTACTCCAGCTAAGAGCAAATGCTGAAGTCTTGAGCCACCACTTTGAGGACAGTGTTTGGGCTAAGTTTGATGAGGTGGAGCATTTAATACGGGAAAATTGTTATACTCTTCCGCTATTTGACATAGAAAGAAAACAGTTACAGAGGCAACTCTCCTCGGAATCCCGCACAAGGATATATCGAAACATTTGGGTGTGTCTTTAAAAACTGTTCAGCGCAGGATTGCCTGTTGGGGACTGAGGTAAGAAACTTGAGTTAGCTAACGAAGTATAATGTTGAAAGCTACATTTTGCATTTATAAACTACGTTTTCTACTGATGGGAAGGGGATGGTTTATGGAGGACCACATAATGGTTTGGATACATTAGTATGTTGTTGATTTGGTTCATGTGGCACGTTTCACTTGTAAACAATATTACTGTTGGTGATTAAGTGTAACAAAGTGCAGTTTAACCATTTTATAGCTAAATGTTTGTCCCACAGTCTTAAGGAGCTACACTGTAAGGTGATACACACCTTACACAAGATGGGGTTTGCCTGACTTTGTATTTTATATACTTATGTCATATTTAGTTATGTCCCCTGAAACTATAGTCAGAATAATCTCTGTGCAGTCTATTTAGTATCTATTTGGTTTTATATTCTGTATTTAAAGCTGCAGTTCTGATAACATGTAATTTTCTGTGTACTTAGACGCAAGGACTTGGACAACAGTGTCAGTGATGAAGACTTGGATGTTATTGTCTCTGATATTCATCACCACCATCCCAACACTGGATATAAGATGATACTGGGTCACTTAAGATCAAGAAAAATCTTGGTTACAAGTATGATGAATTGGTATAGTTTTGTCAAACATCAACAGTAGTAACATTCTATATTTTAGCATGCAAATAGATTATGTTAATTGTTTAACTTTTAAAGTGAATTATAACTGTTTCTCTCTCTTCATAGGGAGAAGAGTGTTGGCATCATTAAGACGTGTGGATCCCCAGGGAATACAGATGCGCAGGTTCTCACTGCAAACCACACGGCGACGGCGTTACTTTGTTCCTGCTCCAAACAGCATGTGGCATATTGACGGCAACCATAAGCTTATAAGGTACAACATTTTCAAGACTTAAAAAAAATGTTAAAAGCAGTAAAATCCTAAAATCTACGTGTATATAGTAAGTGGGAGTTCATGTAATGTGGAATTTCTTCTCTGTTATTAGCTGTTTTGAAGAACTGAAAAAAAAAATTGAGCAGAAAATGAAGTGCAAGCTTTTCCATTAAGGACTCCTGCTTGTTTGTAAACTTCTTATCCTGTGTGAAACCTAAGTTGTTCAAATGCCACTGGTATTGCTATTACAAAACATGGGTCCCCATAATCAACAAGCAGATATGACATGTGTATTAATTTAAAATTAAGCATTTTTCTTTCATTGACTTAATCAGTTGGTGAAATCATTCAGAATCCTTTCTGCATCTGTATTGTTTTCTGCATCCTTAAGATGTATAGGGCATTTACAAGAGCTGACATTCTCAGCAACTTCTGTTTATTTTTTGCATTTCAATTACATTCTCTCTGTAAGGTTTGATCAAGTTACAGTATTTTTATTTTTGCAGATGGAGAGTTGTTGTGCATGGTGGCATTGATGGATTTTCCAGACTCATTGTTTACCTCACTGCTACAAACAACAACAGAGCCCAAACTGTCCTGGAGAGTTTCATGACTGCAGTACAGCATTATGGTATCCCCTCTAGAGTCCGTTCAGACAAAGGAGGGGAAAACATTCTGGTGGCACGCTTTATGGTGGCCCACTGTGGGCTCAACAGGAGGTCCCACATTGCTGGAAGAAGTGTCCACAATCAGAGGTGATTGACTATATGTTAGAATACTTGATGTAATATATTATAAAGCCACTGAAAAAAAATGTTATGCAATGATTAATTATATATTTTTAATCTTGACACATTATAAAAAATCATACATTACACATGTTTTCAATTAACACAGAAACTTCATATATCCAAAGATTAACAAAATCTTTGAATTGAAGTGCCTTTTTTGGGTCTTGTTTTCAAATGCATGTATATGTTACCTTACATTAACCCTTTTATGCATGAATTATGAAAATGTCAATCAGTATTTCTTGCCTTAAGTACTTTATATTCATCTTTAGGCATTGAAAAAAAATTAAACTTCATGACTTTAAAGATGTAATTTTCATAGACTGTTTTACATGTCCACTTATGTTGACAACATACCTTTTGACTTTTGAATTGAATATGGAGTGACAGATTAGTGTCCAATGTAGTTGTTAATGTACAAGTATACCATCAACACTGACACAAATACAAGAAAACAGCCTTTGAATAGCTGTATTGACCACTTCGTGATAGGGATCTTGAAATGTGGAAGTTATAGCTTAATTAGAAATACTCCACAGTTTATATGTAAAGCCACAGTTTTAAAGTCTTTTATTATATTAAATAAGTAGTTTCAGGGATTTTTAAGTAACTGTTCTTATGGTTTTAGAATTGAGCGACTATGGAGAGATGTATTCCACAACGTCCTTGATCTCTTCAGCACTACTTTTCTTCGCCTTGAAGCTGAGGGATGGCTCAGTCCAGACAAGGAGACAGACCTATATGCATTGCACAGGTGTTACATGCCACACATCCAGTCACATCTGCAACAGTTTCTGAGAGCATGGAACAACCACTCACTGAGATCAGCGCGGAACCAATCTCCTGTTCAGCTGTGGTTGAGCAGAGAAAGAGATGGAAGCACAGCGCATTTGTGTCAGGTAATGGTTTTCAATGACTACAGTGCCTGTGATTTATTTTAAATGTGTAACCTTAAGACGGTACCATAAAATATATTTTACAATTAACATTAAATGATGCCGGATTTACAGGCAGCTCAAGACTGTGTAAACAACTGGAGAGGGCCACCTGAGTCAGGTCAAGTTTATGTCCCAGAGTTGGAGCTTCCCCGTGCCCTATCGGCAGCAGAACTGGCAACACTTCCGAATGCAAATGTACCACTGACAGAGACATTGCAAGTTTACATTGAGACTGTTTCCCTTCTCCGAGAAATGATGGACAGGTGATTCACCAGCACATGCATCAAAGCAAGGAGGTTTTTACTGCATTAAAGATATGGAAAACATCATAAATTTACTAATAAGTGTTTGAAAATGTTGGGTCATATTAACAATTCAGTCACACAGCATTTTTTTTTTCAGCAAATCCCTAAAAGTCTCTAACTTTTAAATATCTGCTAGTTTATGTATCAAAATCAAGTTCTCCTGTCTGTGTGCAAGACCCCATCTCGTTTAGGAAAAATCTATTTTTCTCTGCCAGATGTCTTTGACGTATGCTGTATATATTTTATTTTTACAATGACATTAACTTTTTTTATTTCAAGCTTCTATTGCTAAGTGTTCTAAAACAAATTCTGAATTACATTTTCACATAAACTCACATGCTTTCTAAATCTACGTGTTGTCCTTCACAAGAACCTAAACTTAAATAATTTGTAGTTTAATATCTTCCTTTCTTTCTATTGTTGTATTATTGCTGGTATATGGCTCATATGATCAGTTTGTATGTAGCCAGTGAAATAAAATGATTTTGGCAGTAATGGTTCACAACAGGTTTTTCAAACTCGCAGCCCAGGGGTCATTTGCAGTCCATGTCACCCTATTGGCAGTCTGTATATTTACATGAAGTAATATAATTCAACATTAAAATAAGTTAGTTCCAAAGCAAGCAATGATTTCATATGAATATGCTCACAATATGAGCAGAGAGTACAAACATGTTTAGGGGTTGTCTATGTTACTTATGTGAGACGGTTCTTTGTAGATTAATCAGTATTTTCACCAGCAGTCCAAAACTAAAGTGTACACTTATATCTGCATTTTTATTAGTTAAATACTAATAACATGTTAGCAGAAGTGCACCCACATGGCTTACCAGAAAGAGTAACAATTTGTTTATCTGGTAGTTCAATTAAAGGCTTCATTTAATTAAGACTGACAGAACATAATCTGAGTTCACGTTTGCAGTTTTGTATTCTTATACATTAATTAAAATTTGAAAAGATTTTATTATACTCTTTAGATTTTAGTAAATATTTGCGGGTATTTTGTATTAGTTGAAGTTGTCCCTGAAGCAGTGACTAACGGGTCATTTAAGTTACAGACCCTGATCTCTAAGAACCTCTGTAGGTCAGTTTGCCATCTTTAAATGCCATTTCCATTTTCTGAGTAACCTACTCCTTTTAGTCTGAGCAGTCTTTAAAATTTGAGATTTTGACTGTCTTAAAATTCATAGAAGTCTGATTTAATTTGAACCAAGGCTGAAAATAAGCAGCAAATTTCAAGAATGACAAACAATGACAACTGTTTCAGATATCCACAAGTTTTTTTTTTTTTTTTTTTTTAAAAGCTTTAATTGTAATACTTGGATAACTTCAGTTGTTGACCGTCATCATCCTCATGATGCAATTGTCTATAGAAGTCCTGCTCTGACTCCTGATGACTTATTGGAGTGGAAAAAAGACAGTCAAGACAGTTGTAATTATCCCAAAAATGTTTTATTTCCATGGATTTAAAATAGGTTTGAACAATAAATAACTATCCAAATAACACTGAAATGTATCAGAGAACACTGTGATGCTTTGTACAACCTTTTGAGAATTATGTCAAGATGCATAACAGGAATTTTCAAGTAGTTTTCATTACATCAGATGAATTTAGCACTTTTGAACAGCAATTGGATGTTTCCAATAAAGGAATACACCTTTAACAACAATGCTTTTTGGCTTTGAGAATACATTTTGAAAGAGTTAAATATTTTACATGATAAAGAACTAACATACAAAGACACGGTGCATTCAAGCACAAACAGCATGTGATGCTGTGACAGTTTAAAAACACCAAGTTATGTTCTGACTTTCATAAACTAAAACAGAAAAGGTCAGTTCAATACTAACTGGACAACCACTGTCCTGAAAACACATTCCTGACTACAAAAGGGCTGGTTATGTAGGTCGTGTGCTTTTACTCCTAATTTCTGTTGATACCCGTCTATAAAACTTTAAACCTTCAACAACAAAAGAGTATTGAACTATTACTTTTAATCTTACAGTCATAGCTTTCATAATAGTGCTATATGAAACATAAAATAGTTATAAGCAATAACTCAAAATCTGCACTGTGAAGTATTCAAAATGGACAATGTAAATGGTGTCCATCTATGCCACGCCAAATGTTGGTGCCCAAAGTATAGCATTGCACATTTGTGCTTTAAATGATTGATAATCTTTGTGCACTGGTAATTTCAAAACAATGTTACATGTATTTGCCTCAGGAAAAATCTTGCCAGAATCCTCTGGAAGAATCTCGATTGTGGGCTGCATAAGAAAGCCATTTGGGGGTATTGAAGAGGATCCAGAAACAAATTCCAGGACATTCTCCAAGGTCACAGGTGCACATTCTCCATCTAAAATAGAAGACCAGTTGAGTGTTAGTGTGGCGGTGCGTGGTTTGAGCAGCATCTGTAATCACCCTTCCCATAATAAAATGTGTTCTGGGTCCTGTCAGTCGTTTGTTGTTGGCGGCGAATTGTTCAGCTGCAAACTGGAAAGCTGCAGGTAGGTGTAGGGGGTGTGTGTGTGTGTGTGTCAGCAGTGATTAGCAGCCAAATGATAGCAACCAAGAGTGAATAAAGAAAGATGCTGAAAAGCATGGAAACATGGTTGGGTCTGCCATGGTTCTGTTACAGTTAGGTATTTGAAAAAGGACTTTCAGACTACAACTAAACAATGTATTGGCTTTTCTCTTCTATTCCTAAAACTGACTGACTATCAATGACAGCATCATAGTCATGATAATTTATGCCTACAATTGTGGGTGCACAAATTCATGTACAGTATCTTACAGACCATATTATACTAATTTATTGTACCTTCTACATCAATGAGCCAGTCTCTCCAGAAGCATATCGTCTGGCTTTCGATCTCTCTTTTATGTGTTCCTGGTGTTGAAAAGTTGACCTGAAATACTGCTGAGAGGTCAGCAGCTTTTAAAGGTTCCACATCCTCCACAAACAGATTTCTGAATAAATCAGGGTGTGCCCTAATATCCTGGAGGAGGCCTAGGGTGTTGAAGCCCTCTGTGAACCTGAACACATCAATTTTACATGAGAAAATTACACCAGTCCAATCTGTCCAAAAATGTATTTTTGGTTTTTCCTCGATCACTTTGCCATAATTCCCACATCAGAAGATGTATTTTCAGTTCAGTTCATTTTATTTCAAAAATATACATTTCATAAAATCTTTCCATGCAGTTGTTTGAAAAGGAGTAGGCAGAAGTATATACTTATTTAGCCCTACCCACTCAGGTTTGCATCCTCATCATCTAAATTTGAACAACAAAACCGTATACAATTTTCACTACACTTAATGCAGTTATCAAATAAGTAAGAGACTTTCCAACCAACCTTTTCAACTTCTGAACAGGAACAACAAATACAGTGTGCCAAATTGTATTTAGTGTGACTGGCCTATCGGCCTATTAATTATCTGCACAGATTGTATAAATAATATATTTTCATTCCTGCTGTGGGGAACAATGTCAAAGTGATTGAGAAAACCGTAATACTTACTGTTGCAAAGCCACATTTAATCTGCCCTCAACGAAGAAGTCAACAGCGGACTGCACCAGGGCATCCCGCTGTCGCAGTGTTGTGATGTTTCTCCAGGCCCCAACAATGGCAAGACTGTCCTCTGCCTTCTCTATGGCCGCTTTTGCATCTTCAACAGTTGTTGCGTTCTTAATCTTTAACAGTAATCAAAAATGCTTAGTAATTAAGAAAAGGGGTGCACACAAGTGCGCATTCGCTGTCCAAATAAAAAGCGAGCACTAGATAAGTTGTTTGCGTACATATAAAAGGCACTGTTTTTGTCCAATAGAGTTGGATTTTCGCGGCATATTCTGCACCACATCTGTGCGTTTGTTTTTTGTTTGTTTGTTTGTTTGTTTTTTTAAAGCTAGCTCACCTCCTGCAACCACCTTTTTGGAGGTGGAGGAACACCAAAGTAATTGCTTAAAGGAGCTTGCTTCTTTGACATCTTTACAACTTATAAACAAATGTCTGTCCTCCTCCCGACAATATTATGTATGCAAATGCGGATTGCAACTTCTTATCTGGTGCGCATTTTTTATTTGGACAGCTAATGCGCACCACTTGTGTGCACCCTTTTCAGAAGGGTTGTCTACCCCGATTATAAAAATGCTTTGATTGTTTTGTTAGTTGCAAATGATACATTTTTTTATAGATTTCGAATTTTCAGAGAGGCAGTTATACTTTAAATTACAACCCTACTACTGAACACATAATTTAGGACTCACCTCCAAAAGCTTTTCCTTAAAGGTGAAATCACCCACTTCTTCCAAGGTTGCAGGAAGGCTAGGTTTCCCACAGATTTGATTAAATAATCTGTCTGAAAAGAAATTAGGTGCCACGCCGCCATGGATTACACACACAGATATCATTCGCGCGATCTGTGTGTACAGTTTCCCTCAAGGCTGTAAACGGAATAACATTGATAAAATATCAAACTTTAAATGTGACATCACATACAGAAAATTCAATTTCTCTTGTCTGGTGAGATATTTAAAGTATTTATCCCTATTGAGATGCAAGTTGATTTTTTTTGGTAATCTGGTGATGACAGTTTATCCCCAAAAATATGTTTGAATTTATGCTTAGTAAAACAGGTGAACATAGAAATACAAATTGCTCATCAATTCCCAAAAGTGAAACAGAGCAAAATGTGTAACAGAATGAAAAGTTGAAATCAAATACATTTCAAAGATCATTTTAGCTTTCCTGTGAGGTGTCACTATCAAACATAACCAAAGCATAATTAATTGTCAAATTAAAATGCATTTACAAAAATAAATTAATTAATTTATTGGTGTACCATGAGTGTCGAGGGTCAATCTCTTGTCCTTCTCCGGTCCTTCAAATATGTTAGACTGATGAATGGCCTTCATCAGCAACCTCAAATACTCTCTTGTGGGACCACCACCATCTACTGCACCTTCAGATGTTTTTTCACTGTCAACAAAAACAACATCCAATCTTGCCGCAGGATTGAAACGTCGGCGTCTGAAGGCCTGCAAGGTACTTTTCATTATGTTGTGGACATTGCCAGTGTAGTCTCTGCATATGTTGATCTGATTACTCGTGGGGCATGAAGTGTTATCAATCTTCGCCCAAAGTCCATTCAGAATGGTTTTAAGGTCAGCCCTGTGTAGAGATACAAAATGTGACATAATACAGACAGATTTGCTGGCACATGCACTGTTAGTAATTCTCTAATCTAGTGACATGAACTTAACACAAGACATCTGACACTACAGAGATTGTTTTTGTAATGACTCTAAACTGGCAAAGATTTTTTTTTTTTTTTTTTTTTATAAAAGTTAGTATCACCACACATGTTAAGTACAGAAATGTGACTAACAACTAACAAATGCAAACATACCTCTTGGGAGAGAAAGATCGCCCATGAGCAGGAGGAGAATCAGTCAATGGGGAACAAGACATGTTGTTAAAGCTTGGAGCTACTTCATGATTGTTGTAATCAAGTGCAGGAACAAACTGCAAACAGTTAGAAACAGGAAAATGTCTGCATACTTTCATCCTTTTAATCAAGTAAGCATCCAGTACTCAGAGGGTTGTTGGTTCGATCCCTGGCTGCTCCAGTCTATATGCCAAATCTTCTTGGGCAAAATAATAACCCCAAATTGCTCTCTGATCATAGCTAGATAAAGGTAATTTAGATATATAATTGTCAAAATACTGCTTGCGTTTATGGATGAATGACGCATCCTGTATAATTAGCTTTGAAAGGTATGGAACAATAGAAAAATCAGTATATAGTAATCAATCGACTTGCCATTGAAAAAATACACCAAAAACATTCGTATTTTTTAAAGTGCTACAAAGGTTCATTAAAAGTTTAAAATCCATATGGAGATATTAACCTCTTGTTATTGTGAATAACATCACTGTAAATGTTGCCTAAGGAGTTTTGAAAGAAAAGCAGCGGGACTTCTTTAACTTTCTTGCAGACGTTTCACGTCTCCCACTTCAAAAACTCAAAATCTTACAGAGTATATTTGTCTTATTTCCTTTCAAAATAATATCATTACACTTAAAATGACACATTCAGCTACAGAGTAACATTTCAGTGAGCTATAAATACTTGTTTTTAAAACAGTGCGTGTTGAAACTTAAAATTTTCATTTGTTCTATTGGCAGACTACTTTAACTAAAAAGATATTTTTGCTTCAATTAATCGTGGAAATGGTGAAGAGTGACATCTTGAAAAGAGTGACCTTTGTCCTTTGGATTAGGGCTGGGTATCGTCACTGATTTCTAGAATCGATTTGATCGACGATTCAATTCAATTACATTTGAATCTGGGAAATTTTTGCCTCAAACAGTCAGAAATATTAAAATTCAGATCAGTACATTTACATATCTTTTAAATATAAAAGGAAGCTGACACTTGCAAGACTATCAAAGTTGTAAGCATCACAGCAGATGCTTTTGTGTCAAAGTAACTGAGGATAAAACACAGAAAAACCATGAAGGTGATTTTCCTGGCCTGGATTTTATAAAAATATTCTGCAGTACATCAAAAATGAAATACCATCAATCAATATATGAACATTACCTGATGCTGCTGAAGTGAAGCAGATCAAAGTTACAGAGGTCTTATTAGAGACACAGCTAAGCGTTTTCAATTTTGCATAATTTTAAAAGTTTCAATTTGTTCAGTAGCCTACTGAACAGCAGAAATTAGGTTTTATTGTGTGATGGCTCTGTGATGTCGTGCATGGAGAAGACTTCGAAGTTTCTCTGTTAAACATACTACATAGCGGATGACAGAATCTGCCCAGTTGGAGAGGAAACTTCTTTTCTGTGAATCTTTGAGGATTGGATGAAGGCCCTGTCGTAGTAAAAACTTCATATTGTATCTTCTATTTTTTTCTGCCTTTGCTCCTTGAAGTCAAAAGTAAACATACTGTGTAGTGTAACCGCAAATGTTAAACGATACCCAATCTCAGCTCTCACCTCTGGAGACTCAGGTTGAATCCAGTGGACATACAGTGTTTGTGACCTTATGATGTTATTATCCAGAAAGGTGCCAGACATGTTGCTGTTGAGTCTAGTTACTGAGAGAGCATCTTGAATATGAAAATATTCTGTGGCATCTTCATCTTCTCCGACAAAGTCAAACAATATCTGCACAAAAATTTAAAAAATTAGAACAGCTTTCCTAATCCTAAACATATTCAAATTAGTTGGAGTGTCTGATGAAGTGAAGAAATTACTAACCTGAATGGATTCAGTTAGGACAAATCGCCTTGTTCTGGTAATGCCGCTAGGGTATTTAAATCTGAGTGGTATGCCATGAGCTTGCTCTGGAACACCAATCAGTCTCAACTGCCTCTCAGATATGGCCTTAAAGTAGAACGCAAAAAACTCTGAGAATGTCAGTGAGGTAATATGGGATGGAACAGCTCGTAGTGATGGAGCTTCTCATGCCCTTGGTTTATTCGTCATCTCTAAAACGTTATTTGTAAACAGTTACCTTTATCCGTCTCTCTTCCATTTCAGCCGACTTTTTCTGTAAGTCAGACTGTGATAAAAATGAAAAACAAGAGAAGTCAAACTTTTCAGATCTTCAGATGCAGAACAAACATATTGGCTCAAATCATGATCATAAATATGTTTCCTTGTAAATCAAATGCGTAGTTGTGAACTGAGTTTTGCAACCTTGGAAACCAAAGAAGGTCAGTAAAGCACCCCACCATCAGCCAAACCCATCTGTTCTCTGATTGGATTGTAAAGTCTGTAATTTACATGTACAATCATTTATGACCACAATTTCAGTCCATACCAAACAAAGCTGGATATGTGTTGCTGAAAAAATATGTCTCCCTGTTGTAGAATAAAGAGTAAAATTCAGACTTTGAGGTGTACCTTCTCTTGATCTGCAAGCAAGCAGTCTTGGTACTCTTGATCCTGCTGGGAACGCATGGCTCTCCATTCTTCCAAGGACTCCTGATGAGAAAGAAGACAAAGAAAAAGAAAATTTCTGTGTATGTTAAACATCAGTGTTACGTCCCCACATGAAAGCTCGGCGAAGAGGGTGGGGGACAGTAACAGTTGGATCCGGGTTGAAATGAAAAGAACGCCAGGCAGAGGTATTTAACACAAAATATATCTCTATTATAATCAATTAACTCGATATTCATATAAACAGTAAAAAGACAGCACCGCTGCCTTAATGATAACTCAGATCAACACAAGGAGAATGGTGACCACTTCAACAAAGAAAACAACTATAAGGCTTCAACAGAAAAGACAGCAACGCTGCTATTAACGATAACCAGGCAGGCCAAACAAAGTAATGGAGCCGCCGTCACCTAAGCAAAACCACTACTCGGTTAAGAGCTACTCACAAAGAGCCACGCACGGTGGGGCTGGTCTCACACACACACACAGCAGGCCTTTCCACACCTAGGCTGGAAACACACACTGACCAGCACAGAGGAAAACCACCAGAAACCTCTCCCACTGCACCTACCACTCCACACCTTTGGCAGGACAATCACACACATAACTACTTTGTGGAGACACCAGAGAAAGTCACTCTCCTGCTCACAGCTCATCCCCAGCTTAAATAGCCTAGGAGAGGTGATTGCTAACTGGGCCCAGGTGGTAAATGATGCCAATGAGCAGCAGCTGTGTCCTGGGGAGAGAGAAGAAGCGAGAGAGACAGGGGTGGAGCAAGACAGGAGGAGGTGGAGAAAAACACCACGCCCACACAAAGGGAGAATCAGGAGGCCCAGCTAGGGGCCGTAACAATCAGTGTTATGTCTTTTAGTTTTCAACACGATCAAGTATACTATGATGAGATTTTACTTATCAGCAATCTCTTTTACACATACACACACACACAAATAGGTAAGTAAAATGAAATATAACATATAATAAAATATGTGTTTACCGGAACTTGGTCATCTGTTAAGTCAATGATTCCTGTATCAGAGGATGAGTTATCTCTGTCTGGACTAGTCGGAAAAGGAAATTCTGGGCTCACTGGATGGCAAATTTCAGGTAATGCTGTGTCGATCTCATTTGGAGACCTTTAGAAAAGAGATACATAGAATTTAGATTTTACAAAATGTTTCAAATATTAATAAAAAAGAAAAACATACTTTACATTACAGAGGACCACATTAAAACAGGACAGTCAGTCTACAAAAATATGTACAATGCAGATAAGGCATAGTGCATACTTGCAGTGTTTGACATGATCCTTCAGTTCACTGAAAAAGAATTCTTCTGAACACGTCAGACATTTTTCCTTGGGACCATAACCGCCAGTCTGATGTTCTACCTATTGTTAAAAGTTTTTGTGAGTTATTGCTTGTCTTTGTTATACACACAGAACACAAAGAACGATATCTGTATAACAGCATCTCCACACAATAACTTAGTTTAAGTTATGACTTACAGGAGTTGTGTCGATATTCTTTTGCATCGGACGGATGTAGATGAGGGAGTGTTTGATATGTATCCTGACAGACTTTATGGTATACCCTGTCCTTGGGCAAGGTATCACAGAGAGCTTTTTGCTCCTTGTTAACCCAGAAACTTTTAAAAGCTCAAACCCTCCACAGCCATTTAGTTTTGGGTAGGCAACCAGAATGTGACTTCGAAATTCCTCTGCACTGCCTTCATCACCTGTAAAACAGTTTTGAGGGAATTACAATTATTTTTGAGGCGATATAACAGTGGCTACTCACCCAACAACTATTATATAACCCTTACCAAAAAAAGTAATTCTCTGCTCCCCTAGGCCAGCAGCACTAAGAAATTCTTTTTCTTCTCTAGTCGGTGCTATAGTCTGATCAATCTTGGACAAACAGAAATAGGCTCTTGTGTATGTAGATCGACGTCGTGCAGCAATGGAAGGGTTGCCAGGGACCCTGTTACCATATGAGGCAAATATTCTGCACACTTCAGCTGGAAAAAAGAACAAAAAGATATGTTAATGTATTTCAAATGTACTGTGCAAAGTTCTTTGGTAATTTCAATTATTATTTAAATTCCTATGAAAGTTTCAGAGTTACTGAATATTGCTTTTGTTTGCTGTGATCAAAAACAAATGATTGATATGACAAAGTACAGACAAAATGGTATGATGTACTTTAATTGTTTAAATTAAATCTTGAGACTGGCAAGTTTAATAATTGGTTAAAAACAGTAGGCCCCAATAATACTAGTCTAGGTAGCTTAAGAAACTGATGAAGAATAAAAAACTAAGGGCTAGGGAAAACAATTTGACACAAAGCTAAACATAAACTGGGAAACAAGGAAAATAAATGTGACAACCTTAAACATAAAAACCTGGCATGGATGCGTGGAAACATGGAGACGTGGTGTGAACATAACAGACAACCTGACAATGAATGACAGCAGACCTAAAAACACATGAGGGTGACGAGGGAAAACAAAACACAAAGGGTACATAGCTGGGACAAAACAACATAATAAGAAGACAGGAGGAAGCACACTAAACATGGGATGCTAGACTGTCACAATGAAAAATGAAGCACAGGCATTAGGGAAATTGAAATGGGAGATGGAGCATGGACATAACTAAGAAACAAGCACAGAGACCCTGACGGTTAGGGAGAACAACCATGACTGATACAAGAAGCATGTAATCAAAATGAGGCTAGAAAGAGAAGGACAGAGGAGGAGCAGATACCTGACAGAGAAGAAACTAGAGCAACAACAAGGCAGAGAAAGACATCAATGAAACACACAAAGGGTGACAGAGACTTAAAACAAGGGACATGGCACTATAGACAACGTAGTGGGGAAACACAGACATGGGAGGAACCTAAAGAGACAAAACTAAATACTAAAACAGAGAACACCAACAGTACTAAATGTAGCTTTAACCATAAACGCTAGGACATAATTTTACAAAAGGCATAAAATTCAACTGTGACACTCTTGTGTTCAAAAACATGTCATAATCCCCTAACCCCCTAACCCTAACCCCCTCACTTTTAATAAAATGACAAGAGCTATAATATATGCAGAAATAGCATGTACATTGTCCTTTTTTACAGTTTATTTTGAAGTTGTGCCGTGACTAGTTCTGACCTGGTATATTTGCTGGATCGATAGCTAGCTAGCGCTTCTAGTATAGATTTTAATGAGCCAGCACAAGCCTAAGTTTACAAACTTCAGTGAAGTTTTAACAATGGATTAGCATTTTACCATTAGCCTAAATAAACATGACTGTATGGAACATTTGTTACCGTCAACAGGGTGTCTTGACGGCACGGATGATGATGAGAGTTCTTCTGTCGACGAAACAGTCTCTGCCCTCCGCTCCATCTCACTGGCAATGTCCCTCAATATGCGTGATATGCTGGACATTTTCAGGTTACAGACGGACCAGGCAAAACGCCCTGGCACAAGCACAAGCACCGTTAATTTTCTAAAGCATTGTGCAATGTGGCGCCTAAAGTG
The DNA here is from genome assembly GCF_013358895.1 of Oreochromis aureus. Lineage (NCBI taxonomy): Eukaryota > Metazoa > Chordata > Actinopteri > Cichliformes > Cichlidae > Oreochromis > Oreochromis aureus. The sequence continues at coordinate 77,620,019 of NC_052944.1, read as the reverse complement.
TGCGCGTAACAGTGAATAAAGCGGGCAGCTCTCTGACCAATCAGAGAGCTCCTTACATCCCACGGTGTGGCTCATTTGAATAGCCTCCAGCAAGTTGTTAATCGAAGAGCTAATCCAGCAGCTAATCCAGAAGCTAATCCAGCAGCTAATCCCCGAGCGAACAGGAAAGGGAAATGGATTTTGAACTGCAGTTTATTAAATTGCAGGTGGAAAAAGGATTTTGAACTGCAGTTTATTAAATTGCAGGTGGAAAATGGATTTTGAACTGCAGTTTATTAAATTGCAGGTGGAAAAAGGATTTTGAACTGCAGTTTATTAAATTGCAAGTGGAAAAAGGATTTTGAACTGCAGTTTATTAAATTGCAGGTGGAAAATGGATTTTGAACTGCAGTTTATTAAATTGCAAGTGGAAAAAGGATTTTGAACTGCAGTTTATTAAATTGCAGGTGGAAAAAGGATTTTGAACTGCAGTTTATTAAATTGCAGGTGGAAAAAGGATTTTGAACTGCAGTTTATTAAATTGCAAGTGGAAAAAGGATTTTGAACTGCAGTTTATTAAATTGCAAGTGGAAAAAGGATTTTGAACTGCAGTTTATTAAATTGCAAGTGGAAAAAGGATTTTGAACTGCAGTTTATTAAATTGCAAGTGGAAAAAGGATTTTGAACTGCAGTTTATTAAATTGCAACTGAAAAAAGGATTTTAAAATGCAGTTTATTAAAGTGCAATTGCAAAAAGGATTTTGAAATGTAATTGGAAAAAGGATTTTGAAATGCAGTTTATTAAATTGGAATTCAAAAATGAATTTACAATTGCAGAATTTATTCTACAATTCATTATTAAAGCACAGAAATTTTTATTTCGATGCGCGTGGCTCTTGTGGTCCTCCATAAGTTTATTTTGCAACACCATGAAACAAACGATAGCATAAAATGAAACGATAGACGTTTTTCTATAGTCATCCGATATATATCGTTATATCGAACAGCCCTACATCCTAGGGTTGCATGATCTTGTGGGCCATGCAGACTTAATCTTATAATTGTTCAACTCACTCATGTAGGACATTTTAACAAACTAGGAGAGAGACTGTGGAAACAACACTATGATTCTTAGCGTTTTGTTAGGTTGACTTTGTTAACCCCTGTTTAAAGGACAAAAATTGACTTTTGTTCTCCAAGCATTTCATGTCACCTTAAATCTCACAAGAATGACAGTGGGGGTCTGCCTGTCATAAAATAAGGAGTAAGGGCTGCCTCAGCCAGATAGACAGCCTGGGGAGGACAGGCCTCGCCCCCCACTCTATGGCTGTATTCCAATTCAGGACAGGTGTCAAAATCCATAGGATGCATCCTCTTGAGAACACATCCTACAAACGTACTACAAATGCGGCCTCAAGAGGATGCAGCCCATGAATTTGGACATCCCCAGAGTCTGCAACCTTGAAAGCAGGATGGAACCCGCACTGCTTGACGGATTTTCAGAGCATTACGGCTATCGTAGTGAGGAGCCTCGCGGAGTGATACGTACTGTGCTTCAACATAATATTACCGTATTGTGTGTATAACCTTTTTTTTTTTTTCAGTTTTGTGGATATTATACATGGCTATGCTCAGGATGTGTCAGCCAATTTCCACTAGAAACTGATGAGTCTTTCTAGCGCAGACCCACTGCTGGTACGAGACGATTCTACTACAACAGCAAAAAGCATTGGACAACAAGTAGAGCTCTTTGATCTCGTGCACGAGGGAGAAAACTATGACAAGCGCCATTTCTTCGCTTGACCCAGTGGCTCTCGTCTGCTTCATTGTACCACTGCTCTTTATTGTGGTTACATAAATATTCATAAGTTCATTAACATATGACATCTTACATAGGTATACAAAGGGCTGCTTGATTATGGCAAAAATGATAATCACGATTATGTTCAGTGAAATTGAGATCTCGATTATTTGACGATATTTAACAATAACAAATATTCAACAATATTGAATAATGGCTTTAAAGATTGTCAAAATGTAATATAAATAGTGTGCAAATACTGATAACAGTACAATTGTTTGCAATATACAAAATAAATGAAAAATGTAAACATCTATGTTTAGTGAACTTCAAAATACTGCAAATAACCAAACAAGGCAAGCTGTGTAGCCACACAGTTGCATCAAACTGACATTGAGGTATGTCAATTTGCAGTGTTGCTCTGTGGTGCAGCTACGACGCCGTAGCAAAGTTTTCACACTATGTCTACTTGATCCACGTCTGACTCCGCGAACCCATAATGTTTCCATACCACTGAAGTTGTTTTACCTCTTTTCAACCAACGGCATTCTTTCTTCAGCACCCATTATCCTCTCCAAATAACTTCTGCTTAGCTTTCCGAGCTTTCCTCGGGTCCTCTTAATTGTTGTGACGCGTGTTTGAAATGCAGAGAGGTGCGCTCGATTTGCTACACAGAGCAGCACGAGAGTAAGGCACGAGGGAGGTGCTAATAATCGTCTCAGTCATTTTTAATGATCGTTGAAAGCCCAGATTGTAATTTAGATTAAAATTAGATTAACTGAGCAGCCCTAGGTATACATGTGACCAAAGAGTACCAGTCTCTGCATAGTGTAGGCATGTGTGTGTTCATGTTCCAGATGTGACCCTTTGAAGACTCCCCAAAGCAGGTACCAGGAGTCCAGCGGTCCACCTAAACAAAGAGCTCTTATACTTAATCAGATATAGAGTACGTGTCCCTCTATACCCAGGGGTCAGCAACCTTTAACACCCAAAGAGCCACTTTGATCCAGTTTCCACGCAAAAAAAACACTGGGAGCCGCAAATACATTTTTCAATATCACAATAATCTTCCAATTTAGAACTACAATTTTTTTTAAAAAAGAACTAACCACAATTAAATTACACTTCAGCTAAATACTTCTAAAGGAGCAAACATAAATTCTCTTTGGAGGGTGTTTGAGTCTTAAAGCTGCCAGCCACGCTAGTTTCCGATCCTCCTTCCTCGGCATAGAGTGCAGCGCGTAGGGCGGTGGGCACGGACAGAAAGCCTGGAAGCAAAAACAAACCCCACCCCCCTCTACCTTCGTCCAAAAAATAACCATGTCGACCAATCAAAAAAAAAAAATGATATGGCAACGTGGCATCTAGTTGTTAAGAAACGGGGGGAAGTTTTAGGAGTGACGGCTGTGATTTGAGACATGAGAGATTTGAGACGTTTAGCGCAAATCTTGTGTAGTTAGTGTGTCGATAGTCAATAGTTTTGTTGTGTGTGTCAGAACAATGAGGCGACTGCTGAATGTTACAGGTGTTACAGCAGTGATACATCTCCTGTTGTCAGGCCTGCAGGTATCAGGCTGTTGTTCTCCTTTATCTCATAGTGGACAGAAATTATTTTTTGGAGTAGCACAAATAATTTGTGTGGCATCAGATTTGATGCAGAACAGCTGACTGTTCTGTAAATAGTTTGAAATGTTTCTTTAAAATTGCCTTGGCTGCATTTAAAAAAAAAAAAAAAAGCTGCAAAAAACTTTGTTTGCCAAACTGAGTTAATTATATAGTTACTTCTTCAAAAAAGTAACTGCCCAGCATTGGTCATTATTTACTGTATTTTGTAGACAGAGTTACAGGACTCTCTCCCAGACCACAGAGTCATAATACAAGTCAGAGCTTTTGTGTTTTCAAAATTGGAGTTCAAGTTATTTTTACTTCCACTAGTGTTAATATACTACACGGTTAATGAACAAGATTTATTTATTAATTTTTATTGTAAGTGGGCTAAAGCAGTTAATTAAAAGACGTCTAACATAAAGGTAAATGCTGTAATTTGATTATTTTAATAAATCATGTAACTTGGATGGATTAGATGCTGGCGTGACCACAGTGTACATGTCTGATGTCGCTCACAGTGGTACAAGGGATCGCTCAGGGAGTTTGTGTGTCCGCTCAGACATGTGAAAAATTAGAGGGAACATTGGACGCTGCTCCAGCCAGCCAGAGAATCCCCCGCCATCTCCTCCCTGTGCCCCAAGCAGCAAATGGGCCGTAGAAACCGATCGGTGCCTATGCCATTCCCAAAATCTACTGGCATGATGTCGGGGCAGCATGAGTACGAACATTTTTCTTTGCCGATGCCCGTGATGTCGCCCCGGGCTGTGCTGCCACACATCTGTTCGACCAAAGCCAGTTAATCTGCGACGCCAGTTAAGCTGAAACACCGGTCTCTACTCAAAATGTCCAGCTCTGAATGCATCTGGAGATCAGAAGTCCTATTCTAAAGGCTGATTTCCTCCCCCACGCTTGGACCCGTGGCTTCCTGTCCTGTCCTGGGGGTTTGTTGTTCTCCTGCCCTGCACTCCATCCTTTTGTTCATATCCAAAGACTATTTTTCTATATCTATTCTTACCCCCTAAAAACCGCCATATTATAATGTTGCAAGCAATCACAAACTCTACAGTCTGTCTAACTCCAATGTATACCAAACAATCTATTATTCTCAGCAGAGCTAAACTCAACATAAACTGAACCCACATTAAAGTTAGCTCGGTGCTTACCTTTAGATGAGCCCACAAACCGAGAGAAACTCCGTGATGAAGCTGGAAGTCTTAAGAAACAGATCAGAGAGCAGAGACCCACGTGGTTCACGCTGATCTGAGCTACAATCCAGGAGACAAGGGTGTGCAGATCGATGCAGATATCGATCCAAACGTTGGTAGTGGTATTTGTTCCTAAGTTTACTACTTTACTCCCGTTTCATGAAAAAGCAGCTCTCTCTGCTCGACTCTCTCCTGTATTCACACTTTGCTCCGCCTCCTTTTCCGGCTCTGCCGTGATTTGTTGCTGTGCGGTCGCGTGACTCAGCTGCACAACGTAGCTATGTGAGGTGTTATTTCAAAATTAGCGCCTTGGAGCGTGATGTCAGAGGGGTGGGCGTGGAAAGGATTTTGGCCCGATCCGCCATGTTGGGGGTCTAGCGCAAGTGAAAAGGGAGCGAAGGCATACACAACAGCCATGGTTCGTATTTGCTGTGTGGTCAGCTGCAATGTTCGGTCGCACGACCGGCAAGAGAATAAGTTTAAAAAGAGTTTATCTTTTTATTCTTTCCTAGTGATGGGTAGATGAGGCCTCGTGAAGCGTTTCAGCACATTCCCCAAACTGTATTGATACTGTGTCGACACAGTGTTGCTGTTTTGCTCCATACTGACACCTGCTGGACCTTAAATATCATTGCAGGCAACTTACTTGAGACTCACAACAGACACTGATTCAATGACCTAGTCCAGGGGTCTGCAACCTTTAACACCCAAAGAGCCATTTGGATCCGGTTTCCACGCAAAAGAAAACACTGGGAGCCGCAAATACTTTTTGACATCTAAAATGAAGATAACACTATATATTGTTTTTTACCTTTGTGCTTTGTGTGAACAACTAAAGTAAGTAAATAAAGTTTATTTATTAAGCGCTTTTCACAGACAGGCAGTCACAAAGCGCTGTACACAAAGATTAAAATAAACAATACAATCAATAGACATTATACACAATGTAAAAGATCAAATGTAAATAATGTAAAGAATATAAAATACGTAGATCAACAAAAGGCTTGTTTGAACAGAAAAGTTTTTAACTGCTTCTTAAAAGAATCCACAGAGAAACTAAGGTGTGTTGCTTATAAAATCCATGAAGTGCTACAGAGAAAGTTACATTTTATTTATGTAATTAACACATGTTGAACTCTTAAAGAAATATAACAAAAGGAAAGACACCCAGCTGAACTAAAATGATCCATGTAACAAACAAAAACTGTTGTTAGCCGCCACCCTCACAACAGTTTTTTTTCCAATTAAAAAGTAATTGGAAACATAGCACTATGCCGCAAAAAAAAATAGATATTTGCAAAATTCTGCCTAAATATGTATTTTACCTTGTTAATGTGTGTGGCGGGGCGTGGTCTGCAGTGCCGCTGCATGGGAGTCGGACGCACTTGAGCGGCACCCGCAATCGCGCCTCGCCGCCTTTAAGTCTGTGCTCTCTCTGCTGTTGTGTTGTCGGGCTGTGAGCTGAAAAGCTACAGCCGGCTTTATGCGTATGACAACCGTGTGTGAAAAGTGGTCAATAAAGAGATGCTGAAAAGCGTGTTCATGCAAACATCCTTCTGTGTATTTTAACCTCGTGTCTGCCTCTGTTAGTTGCTGGTTCGTCTGCGTTGTTACCCTCCATGTTCTCGTGTGTTCTCCCTGCATCTCCGTTTCATGTTTCAGGTTTGTTTTTGCTTAGCTTTTCCCAGTTTAGTTTACTCTTAGGTTTTGGTTTTTTGTCCACCTTATCTCCGTTTGTGTCACTCTTTGGTTAATAAAGCTCGCTCACCACTTAAGCAGTCTGCATCTTGGGTCCATTTATATTTACACACGGCCTGCCTCGGCACCCTGTGACAGATCCTTTGGGAATCTTGTCTCCCTTCAGTATGCCAGCTAAACTGTTGCTACAAGACCTTTGCCGACAAAATTTGAAGTGGGATGAAGTTATTCCCCACTCTCTTTCCCAGCGGTGGCGTGATTGGCTGGAGGATCTCCAGCTGATTTCAAATTTCAAAGTGGAATGTTGCATTAAACCAAGACCAGATAAGGCACAACTTCATCATTTTTCTGATGCAAGTCAAGATGGTTATGGAACAGTGTCATATTTAAAGTTGGAAAAGAATAACATCACGCATGTTGCTTTTATCCTGGGAAAAGCTAGAGTTGCTCCTCTAAAGCAAACTACAATTCCCAGGTTGGAGTTGACGGCTGCAGTTCTTGCAGTTCGAGTGAATATGCTTCTGCAAAAAGAGCTGCAGGTAAGGTTGGAAAAATCGTTTTTTTGGACTGATAGTAGAACAGTACTGAAATACATCTCCAATGAAACCAGAAGATTTAATACTTTTGTTACAAACAGAATTGCTGTCATTCGAGAAGCAACAGATGTGAATCAGTGGAGATGCGTTTCTTCTAAGGAGAATCCTGCAGATGACGCATCCAGAGGCATGAGAGCTGGGGATTTCCTCAAATGTAGAAGATGGATAAAAGGTCCAGAATGTCTCTATAAGTCAGAAAAGGAATGGCCTAAACTGGATGTGGAGTACAGTGTAATTTCTGCAGATGACCCAGAGGTCAAAAAGGACCTGACAATGAATGTCATTGTGAAGGAATTAGAAAATCCTACCAACTATCTTATCCATTACTTCTCGTCTTGGGCAAAACTTAAAATCTCTGTAGCCTGGCTTCTAAAGCTGAAAGGGGCTTTGGTGTTGCTAGGGCAGAAAATAAAGAGTTGCTTGCTGCAGGTTTGAATAAGAATGATCTGGAAAGTCAGAAAGAAGTGGAGATAAGAAGACCACTTTGAAGAAAGGAAATCTGACTTCAGAAGATTTAGTAAAGGCAGAACAAGCTATTATTCAATATGCACAACAACAGAAATTTAAAACTGAAATGGTTTTAATGGAGATTCATTTGTAGACGAGGCCCAGTTTTGACCATCAGATCTGATAATGCTACAAATTTTGTTGGGGTGAATCGAGAGTTGAAAGAAAGTTTGACTGAGCTGGACCATGCTAAAATTCAAAAGGCTTTTGTTCAGGATGGCATGAAATGGAACTTTAACATCCCAGCAGCCTCTCACCAAGGCGGTGTGTGGGAGCGCCTCATTCGTTCAATAAAGAGTATTTTAGCCTCAGTTCTCAAGGAGCAAGTTTTGGGTGATGAATGACTCCAAACAGTCTTCTGTGAGGTTGAAGCTATTTTGAACAACAGACCCATTACTAGAGTTTCAGATGACTCAAATGATCTTGAAGCACTGACACCCAATCACTTGTTGCTAAAAATAAACCAGTTTTACCACCAGGACTGTTTGATCCAAGTGATCTGCATGTCAGAAAAAGGTGGAAACAGGTACAGTACATGGCAGAGTGGTTCTAGAAGAGATGGCTTTCTGAGTACCTGCCTCTGATGCAAGAAAGACAAAAATGGACGAGGACTAAAAGATGTCTTATACCTGGAGACAGTGGTATAAGACAGTACAGTGGACTTCTTTTGCCACTACAGACACTATGTGTTAATGATTGTCAACATTGATGGTACACTTCTTCTTCTTGCCAATGTGTATGGTTTTAATCCTAAGTCTCAGAATTACTTCTCATTGGATGCCCTTGAAACACCCTTTTTGTTCTGGTTATCCAAATACCCTAATCTCCTGTTATTAGTTGGAGGCGATTTTAACATTGCTCCAGATCCTTCACTAGACAAATGGCCACCTAGCTCAAATAACCCTCTGTCCTGTTGTTTAAATACATTTGTAAAAATTTAATTTAAAAGACATTTGGAGAATTAAAAACCCTAAAGCCAGACTATTTACAAGGAGTAACAAATCCAACTCTTCTAAATCCCGTATTGACTTCTGGTTAATATCTGATAGCTTAAATAGGAATAATGTTATAGCCAATATAATGCCAACTCCACTCACGGACCACAAATCGGTATCACTTCAGGTTTTTTTCAATACTAATGCTGCCCAAATTTGCAGGAGCTGCTACTGGAAACTTAATAATTCCCTTCTAAAACATGAGAAAGTGATTGAAGATATTTTGTCATTAATCAAACGTTTCTGGGATACAGCCCTAACTAGTCATCTCTACTGTCAAAATTGGGAACTCTTTAAATTTGAAGCCGGTAAATATTTAAGAGAGTATGGCTCATCTGCAGCAAAACAAAGGAAAAAAATGAAGAAATTAATGTAATTACTAGGATATCTGCTCTCACTCAGATCCCACCAGAGAACCCATCTGAAGAAGATAAAACTGACTTAGCTTTGCAACAGAGTAAGTTAAATGATATTGTGACAAAGTGGGTGAGAACACCACTTGTCTATATTCTTAGTTAACAATTTTGTTTTGTTTGATTTAACCATATTTCACATGTAATCTGCAATAGGCAAACATCTACTATCCCGGGTTTGTTTATGTTTTGCACTTTTACAGACTATATAATATAACTAGTGATGGGAGGTTCTGTATCGAGGCTTCGAAGCTTGTGTTGAGTAATGGAGGGGGTGTTTCCGCGATGCGCGTATCGAGGCTTGCTTCATTTATGGGAGGAGCTGAAAATGATGACGCCCGAAGCCTTGCTGCCCGGCTGTACCGCGTGACTGGTTCAGGAAGTGGTTCAAACTTTGCCGCGAGCTCTGACAGCAATATAAACCCCTCAGACTTCATTCAAAATGTGGGTGTTTGATGGGGAGTTGCGGTTAGTGAGAGTTTGGAGACAGTTTGGAGGTTTATGAGAGTGAGGAGAGAAAGTCAGGAGAGAATGGAGCCAGCTAAGAAGAGGAGGATGTCCTCCCCTGTGTGGGAACATTTTGATCTTATTCCTCCAAACAAGGTGTGTAAATTTCTACAGAAGATGTATTTTCATAATACTGATGGTGCAATACAGTTTATGTTAAGCTGTCTTTACTTTTGTACAAGGTGAAGTGTTTGCTATGTGCCAGGGAGCTGGGATATAACAACAACACCTCATCCATGCTCAGGTGCTACAGAGCTTTGCATGAGAATAAGGGGAACACCGATTGTGGAGCAAGACCAGGTGAGCCATCAAATGCCATGATAATATAGCATGCAGTAATGTTACTAAATGATATAACAATATTATACAACTGTAATAAGTTATGTGTGTGATATTTATATTTGTGCTTTGTTCTCCTGAGGAAAGACAATAAAAACAATCTCCAATAGATGAAGACCTGGTTAGCATGGTGATTGAGGACTCCCAGACATTTAGCATTGTGGAGGACAAAGGATTTAAAAGATCTGTTAAATCATTAAATCCTAGCTATGTTCTCCCCACTAAAAAGGTCATAAAAGCAGTGAAAATGTAGTTTTTACAGAATAAAATGTGAACAGGCAGGACTGTAGCTGTCAATACCTCAACGTTACAAAAGCACAACCACTGTCCAAACCCCAACCACACCTCACCTCACAGTAAATGATCATTTCCATTTTAAGCATTTCCAAATAATCATTTTCCATACTGCCAGTATAAATATACACAGTATACTGCCATCACTACAATATACATGTTTTACACACTCCTTTTGTTGTTGACATTTACAGGCTGTGTGCAAAATGCCACACTCTTCAAATCCATGCCAACTAATATTTTTACGTCCAGTAGATGTCCTACTAGAGCAAATGAAGCTTCAAGACGCTTTGCGCTGGGGTGAACCAATTGGATGAAAAGCTTCACTGCTTCATCAGTCATGGTACCTGTGCCTCTCTCTCTCACCTGCCGGGGCGGTGCTCATTATGGGCTCCCGCCCCTGGCCCATGCACCTGCTGCCTATCTGGGTAATCGCAAGACCTACTTAAGACGGCAGCACTGTGTTACTCATCGCTGGATCGTTGAGCTATCAGCATCTACCCCGGACCTTTCCCTGCCTGCCTGTTACTGTGTGGATGAGTGAGTGGATTTGTGGAGAAATAAGAGAGCGCGTTTGGAGTGTGTCTGTTTCCCATCCTTCCCCTTACATGCCCCGGAGCCCTGGACCCCCCTCCCTCCAGCACGTTGTAAATAGTTTCACCTGGTGTCATTTGTATCCTCTCTTTTTGCTCTCGGAGGAGGCGGACGCACTTTTACTCCTCTCCCTTATCTTCCCTGCTAGTTCTTATGTCCTTGTCTAGTCTCGTGTTTTTTTGTATTACTTTCCCTGGAACACTCTCTCACAGTCTGTGTCTAAAACCTAAAAGAGAATTATGGATTTGATCAACTGGTCTCTGAACGCTATTGACACCCTTTTCTCAATGAGAAGTCTGGGCTCGGGAGAGCCCGAGTGCCCTGGAGGGACTTTCCCTGCCGGATACACGATGGACGGGTGGCAGAACTGGAGGATCGTGTGCCTGGCGGGACTGTCGATCGAGGACGCTGAAGATATCTACCTATTCGGAACCATGATAACAGGGTTCTTGCTGATCGGAGCTGGCTTGGCCCTGGCTTATCAGAGAATTAAAAGAGCGGAACCGGCTGTTCAAACCCCTACAAGGCTGCCCGCTGGAATTGAAACGATGGGACGAGGTGCGACTTCTCAGAAAGGGCTCACTGAATGCAGCATGGTTAAGAGCTTGGAGGCGCTTACGAGTGCAGTAAATGCTCAAAATAACACCTCTGAGCGTATATTGGATTTCATCAGGAAAGAATCCACCCAAAACAACAACAGCTGGATTACATCTCGGATCAGTTGGCTGCGGTCGTGAGGTCTCAGAATCTGCTCTGTGAGCACCAGAGTGACAAGATCACGGGATCGACGGTTAAGAACATCATGGAGAAACTCGCAGCTATCCAAAGGGAAATTGAGAGACCAGTGTCGGAGTGCTAAAAACAGCTTGAAATTCTCATGAGTTGTTTGCAAAAGAAAAATCACCATCATAATGCGGCTACCCCCTTCGGCGCCAGCTGTGGGCTCAAGGCTGGAGCTGAACAAAAACTTCCTGATAACGACTGTGTTGAGTCTGTTCCTTCCCATTCCATGCAAGGCCACCTAGGTTGGCTGGAAGACTGTTTACTTAGCCTGACAGGGCGAAGGACACTGTCTCAGCTGAACTCTGGACACGCACACACATACATATACTGATACTGATAAGCACTCACCAACGCATCACCCTCCCTACCCCGGATCCACCGCCACCTCCAACGCTTACCTCCCCTCTGATGTGGACATCGGGTCAGTTGGAGGCGCAGTCGAAGATTGCAGCGGTCCCAGATCAGATGTACACACTGGAACTCTTTCCCATGTTGCTTGTCTGCGTTTATTGTGCTATGGTGTGTTGATATCTGTGCATTCCTGTATTATCCTTTTGTGTTACACATTTCGACGTTTTTTTCCTCGCTACCTAGCCTGACCCGTCTCCCCAATGTGATGTTTGTGTATTGTATGTACGGTCGGCAAGGTCTGTCATCTCGGTTGCGGGCAAAAGACCTGCAACTGACAAATAAAGGCTATCTCATCTCATCTCATCTCATAAATAACCTGACTGTTACCCCTGCAAGGATCTCCGGTCTGCGCCTGAGTCCGTTAACTAAAATCTGACATCATCTGCCCATCACTAAATATAATATCTTGGTTTAAATCAATTCCTACAAGTTAAGTTAACATGTTCTTTATTTCAACTAGTGATGGCCCGCTTGAAGCTGACGCTCCGGAGCGTGTGTCGAAAAAAACAACACACTGGTTCAGAAGCACTGTGTCGAGGCTTGATTCGTTTGGCAAAAGTCACGTGACCAGTGACGTCCGAAGCTTCATTACGCACGTAATTGCTTCGGTACCTGATTCAAATGGAACGAAGTGAATCATTCACAGGATTTGTGGAGTGTTTTGATGGTGGCAGATAGCAAACCACTGATCATTCTACTGAGAGATTTGGTTCTGTTGTGTGGGAGTATTTTGAGTTGATTCTGGTCAGTCGGGTGGGTTTTCCAGCTTTGTGTTCTGGGTATTTGCTTTTGTTTTGTGCATGTTTATTTTATCTGAAAACGGGAAAAACTTAAAATGTCAAAAATCTGCTTTTCATAATATAAATATCATTAAATAACTTTAGAAAAACTTCCATTTGACTCGTAACATTTAATGTTATAAATAGATATATTTTATTTTAAAAAATAATCTTAAAATGTTAGTCTACAAAATGTGCAGCAATTTAATTTATTTATTCTCTTTAGCTGATAGTTTATGGAGCCCAGGTAGACTGTATAACTGCAGCTCTACCAGTTTCTCTGCACTCCAGCCTCTTCTGTGCCATGTGAAGGGATTTTCCTTAAGGCAGGAGAAATTATCTTAACGAAAAGGAACAGGTTCGGCCATCGCACAGTGGAACAAATTCTCTTCTTAAATAAAAATGAAAAAGGGTTTCCTTAAATGCATCATGTTTTTAATTTGCAAGTTTATAAGCATTTTCTCTTTCCAATTCACAATCAATTCTGCCCCCAGGTCAAAAATATGTATAGGAAAATTTCACTAATATAATATTATTTATAAATATGCCCGTCTAGCAATTAATTGCATAAGTACATGGAGGCAGGACCTCACAGCAGAAGCATACTCCATAATGTGCATTATTATATGTATGTTATATGTAAGGTGGTATTTTTCAATTATTGCATTTACCAACATCAAGAAGTCACAAGCAAAGAAAGACCACACCATGGTGCATGTTCAAACAAAGAAAGTTTACTGGTCAAAATTATTTATTAAACAAATAAACCACATTTTTTAACGCCAAAAAATACGCGTTCAAAGCAACACAACAGCAGCCCAATATCAGACAGAATTCCACTCTGTAGAGTGGGCAATCATTATGAAGCAGTTGGTTTTAGTTTGTGGATTCAAGCTGCTCTTCATATTTTTGGACACAAGATGTCACCAGAGAGGACTGTGTTGAAAAGCTTCAAGTAACGAACCGTTTTTCAATACAAGCTTCAGTGCTTCAGAAAGCTTCATTTGGCCATCACTAATTTCAACTGTTAATTTGTATTGCTTAGAACTTACCTTACCTACCTGTCTTCCAGAAACAAAAGGAGGAAATGTAGTTTTACTTCCTGCTTTATAGCTTCTGGGTTCATCTGAGGTCACAGGATGAGACCAAGTGCAGAAGGGGAAGAATTCTTGTAATTTAATAAAGTTTATTTTAGAGTGTTTATAAAGAAATAGATTTATTTTTGTAATATGTATTGATTACACCATAGAGTTTATTTTGTTAGTAAAGACTAGCAGTAGAGGTTTGAATATAATCATGTTTATCTTATCTACCTACTGAATGGAATAGTCCAGAGGAGAAATTTTTTTGTTAAGTGGACTATTTAAGCAGAAGAACTCAGGTGTTTGAGAAGAAAGGCTCAGGTAAGTGTTGCTGTGTGCAGTTTGACCTTAATTGCTGTTGATTTAAGTTAAGTTGTGTTTATTTGAACTGAGTTAATTATAGAGTTGAGTTTCTTATTTGTTTCTTTGTAAATATTGTTTGGGTCACAAAATGGTGAATAAATCACTTGCTACACTGGACAGCATCAGTCTCCAGCACTTCTTTGACCGCTTAAGTCAAGTCGTACCACAGATATCTATAAACTAGTGATGGGTAGATGAGGCCTCGTGAAGCGTTTCAGCACATTCCCCAAACTGTATCGATACTGTGTCGACACAGTGTTGCTGTTTTGCTCCATGCTGACACCTGCTGGACCTTAAATATCATTGCAGGCAACTTACTTAAGACTCACAACAGACACTGATTCAATGACCTAGTCATACTTGTATACACTGTAAGGTATTGTACTTTCCATGGAATCATTTTATATCTTTTACATTGCAAATACTGTAGACACCTTTAAAATATATTGTGAATGACATTAAGTGAAAATTAAAATGAAAGTAATGTGAATGTAACTTTACCCATTTAAATGTAATTGACTCAGACTTTATTATACAATTCTATTCAGAAAAATAAGTCTATCCATTGTTTTTGCATTCAGTCTATTGCGGGGTTTTTTTTTTTTTTTTTTTTTTTTACATCATTTCCCCAGCTTTGGAAAACTCACAGGCACAGATGAAGCTGGGATACACAAAAACTGTAAAGCCAGGTGGAAAAGGTTCTGATAAGATGTCTTCCTATTCCCCCAGTACGTTAAAGGATCCTCTGATCTTGGAATGTTTCTCTCTGACACTCTCCACAATACTAAGGGGTTGGGCAGTCCTCTATAATAAAATTCAGGACTGCCTGGTCCAGAACAGTCTTCCTAGATGCTTGATTTGAAAATAATAAAACACATATTAATGAAAAAAAAAAAAAGATGATAAAGCTGTTCAGTGTCAATATAGGCCTGCCTGAGTTCATTCTCAGTGTGTTTGTCTCCTCATTTTCATGTTTGGCTCTGTAATGCCTAAACACTGAGGAGGTGCTTTTGTTTGTGTAAGAAACGCAGAACAGATGCGACATTTAACCTGCATAAAATGAAATAAATAATTTTCACTGCAAGTCACATTGCTGTTTTTCCTATTCTGACAGATTACACTGAAACAAAGACAAACTATTACCTTATTTGCAGTTAAAAGATCAAAATGATCCCACACAGCAGAAACAATTCTTTTTCTTTCGGGCTCCATTTTGTTATAGAGAGATGTGTTTTGTTTTTTAACTTTGCAAGAGTAATTTTGTGTTTTGTTTTGTTTTTGTTGGCGACTCATTCCGTTGGCAGATGCGGATGCGGATGCGGTACCTTTTAAACAAAGTTTGGCGCGTTGGCAATGAGCGATACAGCAGCTGTATCGATCACGTGACTTTTTCTTAAAGCGACACACGCACCGATACAGGCATCGCTAGGTGAGCTTGATACATGCGTCGGTGCGTCAGTGTTGCAGGACCCATCACTACTATAAACTGAAAGCAGAGGGAGCCTTTGTGAGATCAAGGAGAAGCTGGTTTGAAGAAGGTAAACAACACTCATCCTGCTTTTTTAAATGAGAGAAATCTCGTTCTAAACTTAGTTCTGTTCGGAGACTTAATATTGACGGTATTATAACTGATGTCCCCCGAAAAGTCTCCACCTATTGCTCCAATTTTTATAAAGATTTATACAAGTCAGTTTGATGAGAGTGCTGCTCTGAACTTTATGGAACAAATCCCTGATGTGCGAACAGTAAAAGAAGATCAGATGAGTTTCTGTGATAGGCCGATATCTATTGGTGAAGTGCTGCCTGCTGTTCGACATCTTAAACTTAATAAATCCCCAGGAACCGAGGGCTTAACCTCTGAATTTTACATTACTTTTGCGGATCAACTGGGTCCATTTCTTCTTAATGTATACATTGAAATTCTTATAAATCAGTCTCTTCCCCCCACTTTATCGCAAGGTCTGTTAACCCTAATCCCAAAGCCAAAGAAAGATCCCACTTATGTTGACAATTGGAGGCCAATTTGCCTCCTTAATAATGATTATAAAATCCTAGCTCAGATCTTTGCCAAAATACTGGAAGCTGTTTTGAATTATATTATTGATGAAACTCAGTCTGGCTTTATGGCTTACAGACACATATCCAACAACAGTAGACTTGTTTTTGACCCAATTGATTATGCAGATTTGTGTAGGGATGATAGCTTTATCTTATTCGTAGATTTCTGCAAAGTGTCTGATACAATTGAACATGGTTTTATTTTTCAGGCTTTTTACAAATTTAGCTTTGGTCCTTACTTTCAGAATGCAATTAAAACAATGTACAAAAATGTAAATTGCTCCCTCAAACTACAAGCAGGTATATCACCTAGGTTTAACATGAACCGCGAAATCAGGCAAGGCTGTCCCATCTCCCCATACTTATTTCTCGTCTGTGCTCAACTCCTCTCTGATTATATTAAACACAGTCCTCTGAAGGGTATAACAATTGCGGATAAAGAAATATTCATTAGTCAAATTGCTGATGATACCACTCTCTTTTTAAAAAATGCTTCACAGGTGCAGATGGCTATTAACACAATTAATGCCTTTTCTTTAGCTTCAGGACTCGACATTGGCAAATGTGAACTGCTTGCCCTTAGAAATTGTACCAGTCTATCTATTGCTGGCATCCAAGTGAAAGAGTCTGTCACTTACCTTGGTATCATCATTAGGGATGGGTACCGGTGTCCGGTGCCATGATGGCACCGGTTCTGACATAAACAGTAGTAACCAGACCGAAAAGCAGCGCACATTTCGGTGCTTTATTTCGGTGCTTTTTTTTTCCTGAGCCAATTCTAGCCAATAATTTTATGTTTCCGAGGATAGTAGGCGGGGCCAGGTACGTACGTTCTTTTAGAGCAGAGCTACAGATTAAAAACACCCAAGGCGAAGCGATCAAAAGTCTGGCTGTACTTCACAGCAAAAGATGCAAACTCAGCAGCCTGCAACAAGTGCTTTAAGCTGATACTATGATACTGTGCAAAGGAGGTAACACACCTCAAATCTGATGAAACACCTGGCGGTGCATAGCGCTTTTTTTAAAGCCGAGAAATGCACCGTGTTTGGTAGCTTGCTGCGAGACCTCACACCGTGCACATCTACTGCGGGTGTGGTGCCTGTTATCGGACCTGGAGTTAGCAACATCCCCCAAAAACCCGAAGAGTAGAGTCCTGGCCCCTAGCCCTGTCAGTGTAGCAGAAATGATGACGGATGATGATGGCAGCAGCAGCCATTCTTCTCTGCGTGAGTAACTTAATGGTGTTCGTGTGTAATTAACGCTGAGTACGCTAACCACATTATTACATTAATGCATGTAAGGTGAACTAGCAAACACCGTCGTAGTTACATGCGGCTGTCTTCTTGTTTGATGGCAGATACTCCCTTCACCCTGGCCAAAAAGGCTAAAATGACCAAAGAAAAAGTGGAAAACAGCTAAACATGAGAGGTTTTTGGACAAAGTTTGTGTTTTTTCCATTGTTTAAGCACTGCTTCCAGCCAAGAGTGATACCATATATGCCCTATAACTGCAGAAAAGGCTAACATTGTTATCTTTTTACAAAAAACCGCTGAACATGAGAGGTTTTTGGACCAATTTTGTGTTCTCCATTCTTTAAGCACCGGTTTGAGCACCGTTTAAGCACCGGCACCGTTTCAAAAATACCGGTTTGGCACCGGTATCGGATAAAACCTAAACGATACCCATCCCTAATCATCATTAATAAAAAATAAATCCACCAGGTGCTCCCTTAATTTCACTCCAATTTTGGACAAAACACAACATAAGCTAAATGCTTGGCTGCAGTGGGATTTATCCATTAAAAGGAAAGTTTTGCTCACGAAAGCAGTGGGTTTACCTTGTCTAACTTATGCTGTTTTGTCTCTTGATGTAAATAAAGAAACCCTGGCAGATATTGACAGACTTCATATGGAAGAATAGAAGTCATTATATTAAAAAATCAGTCTTATCCAACTCATACCAACATGGTGGAGTAAATTTTCCTGACTTCTCTCATTAAACAATGTGTTTAAAATAAACTGGATTAAAAAAAATTTCAGGAACCCAACCTCAATTTGGAACTTTATTCCCAATTATATTTTCTCATAAATTGGTGGTCTTAACTTTCTTTTGCTTTGTATTTCATAAACTTTCATAAACAAATGCTTGTTTCCTGGTCATTGATTTAAAAACACAACTTTTCTCCACATAGATACTATATTTGGAACAATAGAGACATTTTATACAAACATAAGTCTCTGTTTTAAAGTAACTGGTTTGATAATGGGATTCATAGTGTTGCACAACTTATAAAACCTGTTGGAGGTTTACTGTCTTACTCAGAATTTTTGAATACATATGGTCTTCCTGTTCCACCAAAGGAATATGCCATAGTGTTTGATGCTATCCCTGCTGGGGTCTTAATGTTGTTTAGAAATCCAGTTGTTAGTGATTTGACCCCTTTACTACTTATGTCGGTCAGGTGTGTTTCCCCTCTATAGAGAGGAAAAACAATTGTGAAATACGAACTCTGTTTCAAAAAGACAGAACTTGTGTCCCAACGGCTGTCTGGAATAACTTATACCAGGACCTGGAATGGGAGAAGATTTGGACCTTGCCATCAAAACTTCTATTAAATAACAAAGTAAAGGAAATATCTTTATTTAAGTTATTCATCGTTTTTACCCAACCAGATCTTTTCTTGTACATTATAAAAAGGACACTGACGTTAACTGCTCATTTTGTAATTGTGTGAAGGAAGACATTTCTCATTTATTTTGGTCATGCTTATACACAAATCTTTTTTGGCAAGAATTTTGTGTTTTTGTTGTTTTCTTTATCTTTTCAGATTTGATGCGTTGCTGCCTGCAGTGTGACCGTAGCATAGGCTACGGTCACACTGCACACAAAAGCGCATCAAATCTGACTTTTTTGACCCTATGCGACCCTTATCCGATCATGGTATGACAGTGTGAACAGCACAAATCCGATATTTTCAATTCCGATCTGGCTCACTTTGTATGTGGTACTGAATCCGATACATATCTGATGTTTTAGAAAGCGACTGCTGTTTGAAGAAGAAGAAGAAGAGCGGAGGCTCTCAGTGGAGGGCCAGCATTTATGTTACAAAACCACGACCAAGTGTTTTAACCTGACAGCCTGAGATGTTCTTTGGTAAACTGGTCTACCCGACAGAAGGACCCGAGGTCCCGCCGCACTTTTGCGGTAAGGTAAATGTGTTTGTAAGCTAATCTGTAACTACTGTCCTTAGCTAGGTCCTCAGACCTAGGTAGCTAAGATGAGCACTCGGCTGTCGGGGAAACTTGTTTTGTAAAGCACCTTTAGCTAATCCATGCAGGCGAATGAAGTTACCCTGACTAAAGAAATCAAGCGAAACGCCCCGGGTTGCTCAGTCACTAATTACTGTTACTGTACTTTTATTACCACTATTGTACTTTCAATGCAACAGGCTGCACTCTGCTTCAGCCCCTGTGCAGAACTGATTATTAAATATCTTCAAACAGCAGCATGTTTTCAGTCTCTTGCCAAATCTTTAAAGACAGTAATACCATTTGAAAAAAAAAAAAGTTTGTACTTCAGTAACTCCTCATTAATCAGTAACTATGGAAATCAAGAGAAAACTGTGAAAAAAGTCAGTAACTAATTACTGATTACTTCCCCCCAAAAGTAATCCCGTTACTTTACTGATGACTTATTTCCAAAAGTAACTAATTACTTAGTTACTTAGTAACTTTTTAAAAATATGATTTACAACCATATAGGACAAAATGCTGTTGAACACAGAAACTTGTTTAACTGTCATTAATTATAATCTATGCATGTGATATTCTTTCTGACGTGAGAAGGGGCGTGAACTCTGACATAATAAAACTATTCTGAAAGTATGTTTTGACGGGAGATCTGTGTTGACAGTATAGAGCTGTGTATCTTCCCACACATGTGTTTAATAAAATCATTGTTTTGACGCACATGGACCAGTGGTCGTTTGTCTCACACCTCAATCATGAATCAGGACAGTAATAAAGAAGTAGATCTTTTAGCCCAATTTTACTTTTTTGCTTAATCTATCAAACAAAATATAATCAAATGGAAAAGTCTCTTTTCAAAACTTTTTTTTATTAATTTTAATCTTTTAACTTTATGCATCAAGAAAAAAATTTATTATATGCAACATTCTCTGACTGGAAGAAATTTGTTTAAAATTTAAACCTATTTTCTGCATATTCCAGCACATAAAATAAAATAATTTTTTTTGTGTTGACACTGAGTCTTTCAAATAGATGCAAGTAAAACACAACAGAAAATAAATAAAATCAAAGACTCAGCGGTCCTGTTGCTCTGTATAGCAGGAGTGGGGTAGGCGGAGGTGTGCCCTGGTGCAGGTGTGCCGCAGCAGTCAGTGGAAGAATCCGCGAGTTTCTCTGTAAATTTCCCATTCCGTGGTAGTGCACTTAGTGTTTGCTCGGAAGTTTAGGGTTTTTTCCGCTGTAAAAAGAAATTTTCTTACCACGCACAAAGGACACTAATGTTGTTGTCAATGTTTATGGAATCAAACTCAAAGTAAGGTCAGTACTTCCACGCTTTAAACGCTGCATGCTCATACTCTCTCCCGCACTTGATATATTATCCATTGTTGATCTGCACACAGCTGTTGTCACCAATGTCGCACTCGATTACATCATTGTCATGAGACATTCTCGCAAAAAAATCATGGTTTTAGTAACGCAATAACGCAGATGCTTATGGGAAAGTAACAGTAATCTAATTACATTTTTTGCAATAGTAATCCCTTATTTTACTCGTTACTTGAAAAAAGTAATCGGATTACAGTAACGCGTTACTGCCCATCTCTGGTGAGGACAGAGAAGGATCAGCTTTATTTCAATTTTGAGGGATAAAATTTATATCTGAGTTTGATGGTTCTGTTCTCTTTGTGATTACAGGAGCTGCCCTCAGATTCAGACCTCAGCACCACCCAGTGACAGCAGACAGATCATCCATCATGTTCACATGTTAACTGCAAAATGAGCTGATGAAAACAGTGCAACGGTTAAAGTACCACATGTGCTGTAGTGAAAGCTGCAGTTGTTTTACTGATAAAGTTAAAGACAAAAAGTTAAAAGGATTCATCACCCATGTAACTGTGTCACTATCAGGGTTTTAACAGTTTTTCAATTTTCATTAGTTTTTATTTTTATTTAGTTTTGACTTCAGATTTTCAATTTTATATCAGTTTTAATTAGTTTTTACCAATTGTTTGCTAGTTTAGTTTGAAAATCCTTAGTTTCACTTTAGTTTTGATTAGTTTCAGTTATAGTTTTAATTGTGTTTGCAATAATTAAGTGTAACAAAATCCCAGTTTCATCATATCAGTCATTCTCTTCTGCTTATCCTTGGGTATATTGCTATTCCAGCTACCGTACCCTGCACCCTGGACAGGTCGCCTGTCTGTCGCAGGGCTAACACGCAGAGACAGACAACTCACATTACCACCTATGGGTTCTTTAAATAAATAAAGGCAGATGAACAACCATTGATACCAGGCAATAGAACTCGGCCATAACATCCTTATACTGGGCTCGCTGCTTCTGGACGTCGGCGTTGTAATCCTCATAAAACTGGAGTTTATGTCCACAGTACTCCAACGTCCCTTGGCGTCTCCGTGCGTCCCCAATCAGCAGCTCCTTAACCTGGAAGCGGTGGAAGCGGATAATGACTGAGCGCGGCTTCCCATCAGGGCCCAGTTTGGGCATAAGGCTACAGTGGGCTCTGTCAAGCTCCGGGGGGGGGGGGTGGCAAAGTTTGTGCGCCGAAGACCTCCACCAGCAGCTGGGAAAAAAACTCAGTTGGCTGTGGACCCGGCTCCACCGATTCCGGCAAACCCACCAGACGGATGTTCTGCCTTCTGCTTCTACTCTCCAGGTCGGAAAGTTTAGTTTTGAAAAGTTTGTTTTCCTCCTGTAGTGAATCATACTTAGCTTCGAGCGCTGCCAAACGCTGAACAACATCCACTGCGTTTGCTTCAAGCTCACCAATACGTAGTTCTTGATTTGCAACTTCCGATTGAATCTTGTCCAGCTTACCATTAATTACATCCGATGTAGACTTGAAATCTGCGGCTATGGCTGTTCTGTGCTGTTCGAGCAGGGCGACAAGCGCCGGGTTCAGGGCTGCACTAGCATCCTCTGCTGCGCCAGCATTAGCACAACTTTCGGCAGTAAGGTTTTTCTCGGTTTGTCTCCTTCCCTTGGACATCCTTCCAATGTGACACTCATAAATGACCCGAAAAGTTTGTGTCTAACAGCAAAATGGGGCTCAGAAAGTAAAATTTTAAAAAAGTTAGGCAGGCCGACACACCTTACTCCATTGCCGGAAAACGGAAGTCCCACAGTTAAATAAAATCTGATGAAGGTCAAAGGTCTTCACTTGTATGTCGAACTACAAACTTGTGATCTGGAATTCTTTCAGTTTTTTGCAGATAGTCTGTTATTTACCATAAAGTGATTCAGAATCACGTAGTCACGTAAAATTACTACTGCGCAGACTCTGGCTCCAAAAAATGCAAGATGGCAGCCTCCACAAGCGGGATATTTTGGCTTCATTTTTGCACAATGGGAGGAGGCGCTGTCGTGTCGTCCATGTTTGCTACAGTCATTGGGAGATACCCGAGGCGGCCACCGGTCCGAGTGTCAGGTAAACTGAACTTCAGGTAAGAAGTTATGACCTGCAGTCGATCTGGGTCAGATATAAACCAAGTTTAGGTGTAGTTTATATTTGTTGTGCTGACTTTTTACAGTTACAATAACTCGTCCTGTGTACTAACTAGCATGACGGAGTTTATATACGGCTGGGTGAGTGCTATGATGTTACTGATAGTGAACTTTATTTTATTCATAAGGCTAGTTAGTAAAGTTGCCAACCGTCCCATAAAAAACGTAATCGTCTTGTATTCAGAGAAAATATTACGAGTTTTGTATTGAGCCGAAAAGGAACAGTTTGTCCCGGACTTCAGTTAGAATGGAAAAAGACACAATGCTGGATTAAGGAGCTTGGAAAGAAAAGCCTCTGTACTTCTTTGAGTTGCTTGAAGACGTTTCACCTCCCATCCGAGAAGCTTCTTCAGTTCTAAGGGTCAATTGGTGGGGAGTCCCAGATTTAAACCTAGTGGGAGTTTCCCCCCAAAGGGGGACAAAGGACCCCCTGATGACCCTCTACCTAATCACATGAGCCAAGGTGTGAAAGCGGGTGTGGGTCCCAATCAGCCAGGGTTTCGGGTGAGCTCATTGTGAAACCTGGCCCCACTCTGTCATGTGATTTCCTGAGGTCAGATGGCCCAGGATGTGAGTGGGCATTAAAGCGTCTGGGAAGGGATCTCAAAACTGGATTATAGATGGCAGACAGTTGGTGTCGTAAACCACCGCCTCTGTTCAAAGATGGTCGCTCACAGTTAACGTAAATGGCTTCTTTCACTCCTCTTTCAAACCATCTGTCCTCTCTGTCCAAAATGTGAACATTGGCATCCTCGAAAGAGTGACTTTTGTTCTTTAGATGCAGATGAACTGCTGAGTCTTGTCCTGTGGAGGTGGCTCTTCTATGTTGTGCCATGCGCTTGTCTCAAAGAAGTCCAGACGCTTTTCTTTCCAAGCTCCTTAATCTACGATGACCTGGATGACTGAGAACCTTCACAGACACACAATGCTGGAGTTATTCTGCATTTTTATGCCGTCAGCTGCCTCTTCTTCTCTCATTCTCTCCCCTCCCTCTCCTCGACTTTTCTCTCGTTTGTTTATCGTCCACTTTGCACTAGAAAGAGGAAACCAGCGGTTGTCGTGCTAAACAACAGCAGCACGGTTAATCAGCTTGATCAGCTGATGATTGCTGAACAGGTTTCTGAGAGACAAATAACACCAGCATCCTTTTCTAAGTAGCTGACAGCTGGTAACCGTGCACGGGCGGGTCTAGCAAAGTTTTGCCAGGGGGCCAGGTAGGGCATTAACAGGGAAAGGGGGGCACAAAGAAATACTTTTCTTTCTTATTCTCTTTTAAAATGTCTAGCTTTTAATAAATAATTATCTGAATCTTACAACCAAAGTTTTATCTGATGTAAAATGTACAGAAATCATACATATACCAACAAGATAGTGTACATCACTGTCACAGCAGTGTTTGTTTTCATTCAAAGGCTTTATGGCTTTAATACCTGGCGGGCCGATCTCCAGTCAAAATGCCTGGGCCAATTTTTTGTCGCAGTCCAGCCCTGACTGTAGTGATGGTTTTTGGTACCCCAATATGTGTATTTAGATAGTGATCAGCTGTTCGGGAATGTATCCAGGACTGAGTGTAAATGTAGAGGAGAGAGTGCTTTTGCTGTAGCAGCTCCAAAACTGTGGAACAATCTGCCTTTAGAAATAAGACAAGCCACTTCTGTTTCTTTTTTTGTTTTGTTTTTATTAATTATTCCGTACTGTTTTATCTTGTTTTAAATATAAGGCTGTTTTCATTTTTATTTATTATGTGCTTTTTTTTTACTGTTTTCTTTTATTCTATTGTTCTTAACTTATTTGTTGTACAGCACTTTGGTCCTGTGCTGGGTATTTTAAAGTCCTTTATAAATGAAGATGGTTTGGAATAGATGACATTAAATACATCTTGTTTTCTTAGAATTCACTGTTGTGATCCAGTGGAACTCTTTTCCTCCTCCCTTGTTGTTCAAACCAAGTATTGATTTGATTTAGATGCATCTTTTGTTCATTCACTGCATTGATGAAAATATGGTGATTTTCAGCTAGCAAGGCTCAAATTAGAACAGAGGTCAGTCGTATTTGTAGGTTATTGCCAATAACCTTTAACTATTTAAATACATTTTGCTAAAGTGACTTTAATGTCTCCTTTTTTAGAACAAAATAAGAAAACAGATAACCGCTGTTGTGATACCCTTTATCTCTCGCCTGGGTTTGTTGGTTTTGTCAGGTCAAGTAATACAAAGAAGGACTGGCTTTGTTGAGCTTCCTCAGTAAAAACACTCACACAGGTAAACAATTTCTGTAGTAAATTTACATTCTGGCAACTTAAGCTCACCGTCTGCAAACTTTACATGTGAAGTTCAAGGTTACAGAAAACAAACTGAAGCAGAATAAAGAGCTAAAAGTATATATATATTTTTTTAATCAGTACCCGTGAGAACACTGTTTATACTTTGTTCTCTCTGCAAAAGTTTCTATCAATACATCTCAGAAAGACACAGCAAACATTGATGGGAATAACGGTGTTACAAGTAACGGTGTTACTAATGGCAGGCAGCAGCAAACGGCTCATCAGAAGAGGCCGAGATGATGATTAAGTTTACCTAAACTATTGCCAAAGAGTGCCAAAGCACTTTAACCACAAGCATTTTTTTTAACTAACTTATCTTTCTTGTAGAATTGTGCTCCAAATAAAGAACTTTGTGCTGAAAAAAATGTTAGTTACTCATTTAAAAATCAATATTGTCTGTAAGGACAGCAATCCCCCGTCTACATCCCTGCATGTGTGACTCCTGTGATTAAAGCATCTTTCTTTTAGCTTAACGAGTGAACCGTCAGCAATATAACATAGCTAACATTAACAGTGCAGTGAATCCTGCTTGTGCCATGATATTCAGGACTGCAAACCGAGCAGCATCACTGACTTTCAGCTTGTTGTGTTTGTGGATATATCACTGACTTTAATTATCAATAATATCATCATATTCTCTGTAAGATTAAGATCAACTTTTGAACGGTGTATATTTTAAAGTTAAGGCTTTAAAACCAAGTTAAAGCTGAAAGTACAAACATCACTAATGTCACATAACTTTGCCGACATGTGGCCAACAGTAGTGATGGCCCACTTGAACCTGAGGCTCCGGTGTGTGTGTCAGGAAAAAAACAACACATTGCTTCAGAAGCACTGTGTCGAGGCTTGATTAGTATGGCCAGAGGAAGGTGAGAAAGTAACTGATTCAGTGGTTCATAAGGAAGTCAATCGTGGGATTTATGTAGTGTTTTGATGGTGAGAGACAGCAAACCACTGATTACTCTATAAAGAGATATGGAGCCAGCGAGGAAGATACTGTCACTGCGTTGATTGATACTGTCACTGGGTTCAAACTAAAGGAGTGTTAAAGAAATCATCAGTATCAAACTGTGACAATAAAAAAATTTTCATTAAAGCAATCAAGAATGGGATAAGTTTGATGTGAATCTTTGGTAATGCATAGCGGAAGCTCTGTGCCAATTTTATCAACAAATAAGGATTTTATAATAATAATGATAATGGATTGCATTTATACAGCAATTTTTCGAGACCCTCAAAGCGGTTTACAATTCCACTATTCATTCACTCTCACATTCACACAGAGGTGGAGGTAAGCTACAGTTGTAGCCACAGCTGCCCTGGGGCAGACTGACAGAAACGAGGCTGCCATATCGCGCCATCGGCCCCTCTGGCCATCACCAGTTTTTGTCTTTGGACTGTGCAGACAAGGGAATCTGCCAGTAGGCGTTAGTTAAATCCAGCATCATGCTTATAAAGTCCAGGTCAACCTTGGGCATGGGATAAGCATCAAACCATGAGACCTTGTTCACTTTGTGATAATCATCACTGAACTGTATAAAACCCTGCGCTTACTTCTTAATTCCCTTGAAGTACCTTAAAGACAACCGGCCCCTCTCAACAGCTGGGACAAATCATCTGGCAAACAGATAAGCATAAGAGACCAAACACTGAGGGACAAATCCTCATTTCATCCTATGATAACAGCATTTTCAACATTTCATCCAAATTAGAGCTGGGCGATAGAACGATAACAGTGTGTATTGCGAAATAACTTTTTCTTGATAGAAAAATTAAACTATTGCGATAGGCCTCATCTCGCTTGTCCGCTTAAAAAAAACAAAAGAAGAAGAACAGCCAATCCAAATTAAGTAGCGCAGAGCCGAACCAATCACAACCGCAGCGTCACGTCACATGACTTGTTACATACAGCACAAGTGCCAAGCTGCACATGTGTATTTGTTTGGGAAGCAGCCAGCCGCCGTGCCGTCCCGGTAATGGAGGAAATTAGTCTGCCGACTAGAGAAAAATCAACCGAGAGCGTGACCGAAGGTTACCAAAGAGAAAACAGATGATAGTTCCAATGCCGGAGAGATTGTCAAACGGAAGGGCCATAGAAGTTCTGTAGTGTGAAGGTATTTCGGCTATTTTAAGTCTGACAAAAAACAGTAGCGCGCAATTTAGTAGTCTGTTTTGTTTGTTCTGTTTTGGAACTTAAACGCTTTAGCAGCTGCCTTTTGTCTAGTTTGCAATATTTGCCTTTATTTATCTGAAAAAGTCTCACGTTCCTTAAGTACATCTACCCTGTTGAACTTATTATGGAAAATAAATATTTAAATTAAAACAAGCTGCTGATTATTTCACATTTTACTTGTGAGCAACGGCACATTTAAATCTTACAAATATAGTTATTTGGCTTATATCGTGATATATATCGTTATCGCCTGAAATGAAAAAAACATATCGTGATATGAAAAAAATCTTATATCGCCCAGCTCTAATCCAAATCCTTTTGCACAATTTGTCTCTTGTGCTCAGGCAACCTGTTAGGCCACTTTCACACCAGGCTGCGTTTCGAAAAGGTGCACAACACATCTGCAAACCACTGTAGCAATGCAGGAACATCAGCTTTATTGGAATGTGAGAGCTGTTAATCACAATGTATCTTAAACACACTCTCTGTTCAGTGTGAGTGGAGAACAGCCAAGTCTCCTCCTCTTTCAAACCTCCACATGTACCACTGAAAACAGTTAAATTAGTTTGAATCGGAAAACAGGGCTCAAACTACTTGTTGTGAGACCATTTCTTTATTTTTCACACCAAACTATTTAATAAGACAAACTTTACAGAGTTGATCAAATATAACTAATGCTTTAACATTATCAGGATTTCTTAATAAAAACTACAGATTCCATCTGAACTCTGTGGAGCCTGATCTCAAGGTTTTTAAGTCTGACCCTGAAACCAGAAGAGGATCTTTCTCTCTCTTCAGATTCATTGTGATCCAGTGATTTCAGTCCTGCATGATCAGGCTGATGTTTGCACAGAGCAGATAATGAAGTGAATGTTTTTGCACATTGGTAACAGTGAAACAGTTTATTTACAGTGTGGGATCGTTTGTGTTTGGAGTATGAACTGAGATTCCTGAAGATCTTGTCACACTGGTCACAGCTTAAGTTTACTTCCATGTGTGTACATTCATGTTTGTTACGATGATCTGATTGTGAGAAGCTTTTGTCACTTGTATGGTGTCTTTCCTGTGTGGATTCGCTTATGCTTTTTCTTTAAGCTCACGTGGAGTGGTTAAGGATGACCCACACTAGTGACAGATGTGCTTTGTGACCCCAGTGTGGAAGAGTTCATGTATTTTTAATGTACTTGGTGTGTGGAAGCCTCTCCCACATTCTTTGCAGTAGTTCATTTTGTTCATTTTGTGTAGAGTTGCTTTCTGGTGTGGGTCTGTTGGTGTCTTTTCAGGTGATATGGAGATTTAAAAGTCTTCTCACACAGGTCACATTTATAAGGTCTCTCCTCAGAGTGGATAAACATGTGTTGTTTTAACTGTACATCTGTTGGAAACGGTTTCCCACACTGATCACAGCAGTAAACATCATTTCCAGTGTGAATCAGTAGGTGATTCTTTCGTTTGTGTTTGTCGTTGAAAGTTTTTCCACAAAAGTCGCAGCTGTAAGCCTTAAATCCAGAGTGCGTAACTAGATGTTTCTTTAAGTGGCAATTTTGAGTAAAAGCTTTACCACACAAGCCACAGATGAACTCTTTAACTCCACTGTGGATGAGTTGGTGTGTTTTTAAGCATCCAGCCCGTGAAAAAGACTTTCCACACAAGTCGCAGCTGTATGGTTTTATTCCACTGTGGATGACATAATGTGATTTTAAGTCCTTAGGTTGGGTAAAAGTCTTTCCACACAAGTCGCAGCTGTATGCTTTAACGCCACTGTGGATGAGTTGGTGTCTTTGTAAACCTCCAGCCTGGGTAAAAGACTTTCCACACAGGTCACAGCTGTAAGGTTTAACTCCACTGTGGATGAGTTGGTGCGTTTTCAAACCTCCAGCCCGTGAAAAAGACTTTCCACACAAGTAACAGCTGTACGCTTTAACTCCACTGTGGATGAGTTGGTGTTTTTTTAAGCCTCCAGCCTCGGTAAAAGAC
Source organism: Oreochromis aureus (assembly GCF_013358895.1). Lineage (NCBI taxonomy): Eukaryota > Metazoa > Chordata > Actinopteri > Cichliformes > Cichlidae > Oreochromis > Oreochromis aureus. Next base: position 77,590,764 of record NC_052944.1, on the reverse strand, counting down.
TTTCCACACAAGTCACAGCTGTACGCTTTAACTCCACGGTGGCTGAGTTGGTGTCTTTTTAGGCTTTCAGCCCAGGTAAAATCTTTCCCACACTCATCACAGCTGTAAGGTTTAACTCCACTGTGGATGAGTTGGTGTAATTTTAAGCTTCCAGCCCGGTTAAAAGACTTTCCACACAAGTCACAGCTGTAAGGTTTAACTCCACTGTGGATGAGTTGGTGTGTTTTTAAGCTTCCAGCCTGAGTAAAAGCCTTTCCACACTCACCACAGCTGTAAGGTTTAACTCCACTGTGGATGAGTTGATGTGTTTTTAGGCTGTCATTCCGGGTAAAATCCTTCCCACACTCATCACAGCTATAGGTTTTCTCTCCCTTTCTGTGAGGTTTGTCGGCCTCCTGAGAGCACTGACTTCTCGCTCCATGTTGGTCCTGCAGTGACAGAGATACAAACAGAGGCAGTGAGTGAAATGCAGTCATGGAACAAACTGAAACTCCCTCCATTGGTGGAATCAAATATGTCAACAAACACAATGTTGGTGTGTTAGCACCACCTTCTGGTGATAGTGTCACATTACAATGATGTGCAATGAGAGTTGTAGTGAAAATGACATTATTGAAGAAATACTGATAAGTGGAGAAAATCTTTTACTTCATAAAACATTTTGAGTTCAACTGTTGATATTGTTGTTTCAATGTGTGCTGATAAAATATGATCTTTGTATTTTCTTCTAACTTCAGTGGTTTTTGGTTGTGAATGTATAGCAGTGCTCGCAAAATCGCTCGCCCGACGTCCCGGGGCTAGCGAATTTCCAGTCGGGCTACCAAAATCTATCTCAGTCCTGCCCGTCGGGCTATCATAGGAAGGAAAAATATATGTCAATGCTTTTGCATTCTTTCGGAAATGTAGCTGAGTAATTATGTCATTGGCATCGGGGAGCCACTGTCAATATGTGACATATTGAAATCGCATTTGAATCTGCGCTTGTTTTTTGCTTTCACTTTGCGATCGCGCGAACTGTGTATAGAGAGCGGCAGTACTGATTGGTGAGTGACGATTAATTGCGCACCAATTCCTCTGACATCGTCTTATCACTCATTAGCTTACTATTCAAACCTGACAAGTGAAATCTCCCACAGCAAGCTTAAACATGTGAGAGGTTGATTGCGCAGAGAATCGCTGACCGTTATGTGAGTGCGTGTGTAAAAGCAGCAGGATATATATTTTAGCTCTGCAGAGCCAAATAAGACAAGTCAGGGTGAAGAAGTGACAGCCAAAGAAAAGCCTACCACAAAACGGAAAAGTTATGACAAATCAGAATATGAGGGAAAAAGAAAGTGCAGCTTTATGGTTTCATGGACAAAAGAATTTCTGTGGCTGGAATATGACAAGCTAAATAACCAGGGGTGCACATAAGTGGTCCGCAGGTGCGCATTCACTGTCAAAAAAAAAAAAAAAAAAAAAAAAAAATGCGCACCAGATAAGAAGTTGCAACGTGCACCTCCAGATTTTCTGGAGGAGGACAGACATTTGTTTAGAACTCCTAAAGATGTCGAAGAAGCAAGCTCCTTTAAGCAATTACTTTGGTGTTCCTCCACCTCCAAAGAAATGTCAGATGGAGTCCGAACCACAAAAGAAGCGCGTATTCTCGGAAAAGTGGTTGCAGGAGGTGAGCTGGCTTCAAACAAATGATGAACACACAGAGATGTGGTGCAGAATATGCCGTGAAAATCCCACTCTAGCGGACAAAAACAGTGCCTTTTTATATGTACGCAAACGCGTTGCAACTTCTTATCTGGTGCGCGTCTTTTATTTTGACAACAAATGCGCACTCTGCGGACCACTTATGTGCACCCTGTAAATAACAATGTTCTGCCGGGTGTGTTGTTGGTTTTCCTCGATTTCTGAGTCGACAAGCGCCTTTGTTACTGGGACCAGTAATTTTAAGAAAGACCCCCATTAGAACCCATGAGAAATGCAAGAAATGCAATATTGCTCAGTCTGCAATATCTTTCCCAGAACAAACACCAATTGCAAAGAACATACTAAAAATAAACCTGAAAAATCTGTTTAGAACAGCGTACTATGTTGCAAAGAGTGAACTATCATTGGCAAAATTTAGCAGTCTTTGCAAACTTCAAAAAAAAAATAAAGTCCTAGATCTTGGTTTCACTTATCTCTTACCTGTGACTTCAGTGGAAATTCCAAATTCAGGACCTGTCACAGACTGATTCATGTTCTACACAGTTCTTACAAGTTCATAGAAATTTCTGTTCAATTAGAACCAAGTATTTGAGTTGATGATTGTAATTTTTATACAATGTTTAATTTGTGTTTCAACAATGTTTTGATTAATGTTTTGTTTCCGTTACAATATTATACATTAAACTATAATATTGTAACGGAAACAAAACAGGAAACAAAACATCAATCAAAAAAAATTGCTCTCTTTTTTATTCGGGCTACTTAAATTTATTTTGGGCTACCACAAACTGAAGAGTCCCTGCCCGAAGGGCTACCAGGGATTTTGAAATTTTGCGAGCCCTGTATAGTCTGTGTATATGGATGAGCCCAGGATAGAAAAGATAAACCTGCTTTTAACGTGTTTTTAAAAACCAACCAGCTGTGCACACAGTTTCAATAACAGTGTAACTGTGATATTTTTCTCACCTTCTGTGTTGAAGTCATTCTTTCCTCTATAGTGGCTGAGCTGAGTCCAAATGGCTGAAATTGTTCCTGTTGTTCCACCAGACTCTTCTGCTGTTACTCAGCTGGGACACAAAAAGTATATAGACATATTTTATTCCTGACAAAAAGAGGCAGAGCAAATAAACATTACTACACTCCTCAGTGACGACAATACCCATGAAGCTTCAAGGTAAAACCCCAGAAGCAACTACAAATAGAAAGTCATCAGTTGCCTACAAGAACTTGAAAGGGGAAAAGCCACTGACTGTCCTGTACTTCACCGCCTTTACCCAGTGGATGCTACACCCTGTATATATGGACTTCCATAGATTCCACAAAGGACTCCCGCTCAGACTCATCGGTAGCAGTATAAACTCAGATAACTACAACATTTCCAAGCACCTCATTAAAAATCACTTTGTTAATGTGGAATTGAAAAATAATTTCACAAATGGAGAATTTATTCTACAATTCATTATTTAAGAACAGAAATCTTTTTTTCGATGTGTGTGGCTCTTGTGGTCCTCCATATGGGGCTTGCAAAAATCATAGAGGAAGTGGCACACATCACGATGGGGGTACCTGTTGACGGTACGTCCACTTGGTGAACTCGCAAACACTTAGGATTTAGCTGTACCTGACTTTAGATGTTTCTGAAGTAAGAAGGACATATTGATTTGCTCTCCTGATATTTAGACTGTAGTATTGATATTTTAACCTTTAAGCAGCACAAAATGTATTAATCCTACTAACACATACACGCCTGCAATGAAGCTCAAGAAGACCAGATAGTATTGTTTCTGATTTTATGGTTCACTTAGTTGGATGAGATGCAATGTATGAACTAGTGGACTAATATTATATTAGGAAAGATGACTGAATTATAGCAGGGGTGAACAGAATGCAGCAGAGGGATTAAATGAGTGAGACTAACAGATTCTTAGTTTCTTGTTCCTGATGTGTGGGGGAGGTTTTACCATGACATACACCTTGTTACATGGGATGAAACTTGCATTTTTGTTACCAAGTGGAACCTGACAATTAGATATGGTTTGATTTATCCGTAGCGCAATTCTACTACAACAGCAAAAAGCATTGGACAACAAGTAGAGCTCTTTGATGTCGTGCACGAGGGAGAAAACTATGACAAGCGCCATTCCTTCGCTTGACCCCAGTCGCTCTCGTCTGTTTCCTTGTACCACTGCTCTTTATTGTGGTCACATAAATATTGTGACCACAATAAATATTTATATACAGGGAGTGCAGAATTATTAGGCAAGTTGTATTTTTGAGGAATAATTTTATTATTGAACAACAACCATGTTCTCAATGAACCCAAAAAACTCATTAATATCAAATCTGAATGTTTTTGGAAGTAGTTTTTAGTTTGTTTTCAGTTTTAGCTATTTTAGGGGGATATCTGTGTGTGCAGGTGACTATTACTGTGCATAATTATTAGGCAACTTAACAAAAAACAAATATATACCCATTTCAATTTTTATTTTTACCAGTGAAACCAATATAACATCTCCACATTCACAAATATACATTTCTGACATTCAAAAACAAAAAAAAAACAAATCAGCGACCAATATAGCCACCTTTCTTTGCAAGGACACTCAAAAGCCTGCCATCCATGGATCCTGTCAGTGTTTTGATCTGTTCACCATCAACATTGCGTGCAGCAGCAACCACAGCCTCCCAGACACTGTTCAGAGAGGTGTACTGTTTTCCCTCCTTGTAAATCTCACATTTGATGATGGACCACAGGTTCTCAATGGGGTTCAGATCAGGTGAACAAGGAGGCCATGTCATTAGTTTTTCTTCTTTTATACCCTTTCTTGCCAGCCACGCTGTGGAGTACTTGGACGCATGTGATGGAGCATTGTCCTGCATGAAAATCATGTTTTTCTTGAAGGATGCAGACTTCTTCCTGTACCACTGCTTGAAGAAGGTGTCTTCCAGAAACTGGCAGTAGGACTGGGAGTTGAGCTTGACTCCATCCTCAACCCGAAAAGGCCCCACAAGCTCATCTTTGATGATACCAGCCCAAACCAGTACTCCACCTCCACCTTGCTGGCGTCTGAGTGGGACTGGAGCTCTCTGCCCTTTACCAATCCAGCCACGGGCCCATCCATCTGGCCCATCAAGACTCACTCTCATTTCATCAGTCCATAAAACCTTAGAAAAATCAGTCTTGAGATATTTCTTGGCCCAGTCTTGACGTTTCAGCTTGTGTGTCTTGTTCAGTGGTGGTCGTCTTTCAGCCTTTCTTACCTTGGCCATGTCTCTGAGTATTGCACACCTTGTGCTTTTGGGCACTCCAGTGATGTTGCAGCTCTAAAATATGGCCAAACTGGTGGCAAGTGGCATCTTGGCAGCTGCACGCTTGACTTTTCTCAGTTCATGGGCAGTTATTTTGCGCCTTGGTTTTTCCCACACGCTTCTTGTGACCCTGTTGACTATTTTGAATGAAACGCTTGATTGTTCGATGATCACGCTTCAGAAGCTTTGCAATTTTAAGACTGCTGCATCCCTCTGCAAGATATCTCACTATTTTTGACTTTTCTGAGCCTGTCAAGTCCTTCTTTTGACCCATTTTGCCAAAGGAAAGGAAGTTGCTTAATAATTATGCACACCTGATATAGGGTGTTGATGTCATTAGACCACACCCCTTCTCATTACAGAGATGCACATCACCTAATATGCTTAATTGGTAGTAGGCTTTCGAGCCTATACAGCTTGGAGTAAGACAACATGCATGAAGAGGATGATGTGGACAAAATACTCATTTGCCTAATAATTCTGCACTCCCTGTATATTTTCCCAAACCACCCGGAGCCGCAGTACAAGGACTAAAGAGCCGCAGGTTGCCAACCCCTGTCCTATACCATGAATCAGTAAGAGAAGGTGCGACCTCTCTCATGACCTTAAGATGTGTGTGTATGCCAGAACTCTCTGGAAGGCACACAGCGTCTTTACAGACTACTAGGGATCAAACCTCTATCAATCTACAAACAATTATAGACTTCTAAGCATAAATGACAATCCAACACTATAAACCTTACAGAAATGCCTTTTGATTAAACTGTTACCAAGGAATTTGAATTTGAATTTGCACTTTGCGTTTTTATATAACTACAAAAAACAGCTGCTTGTTTAAGTGAAAATACATTGATGGGGTTTTTTTTGCACCAATAAAGTTGTGGAGTTGTAAAGTATTTTGTCTAGCGTCAATTATATCGTCAGCTATATTGTTATTGCAAATTTTCAAATGTATATCGTGATAAATATTTTTTATCATATAGCCCTGCACTATTTAAAAGTACTGAATGCTATGCCACTTATTTGAGTGCAGTTATGTGACATTAGTGATGTTTGTACTTTCAGCTTTGACATGTTTTTAAAGCCTTTACTGTAAAATATGTAGTATGTAAATCTTTCAGAGAATTTTATGGATAAGTACAGCAGGGCGATATGGCCAAAAATATAGATCACGATATATATTTGAGAATTTGTGATAACGATATAACTGACGATATAATTTCTGCGAGACAAAATACAACTCCACAACTTTACTAGCGCAAAAAACACCACATCCATTTATTTTCACTTAAACAAGAAGCTTTTTTTTTAATGTGCATTAAAGCTATATAAACATTTAACAGTGAAATGCAAATTTCTTGCTGAAAGTTTAACCAAAAGGCATTTCCAGTAGAAATGGGCTGACATATCCTGAGCATAACCATGTATAATAACCACTGAAGTTAAAAAGAGGCGCTTTGCAACATTAAACTGCAGTGTGCCAAATAAAAAAGTCAAATACGTATTTTTCGGACCATAAGGTGCACGGGATTATAAGACACATTAAGCAAAAAAAAGCAGTCAGATAAATCAAACTTTATTCAACTCATTCTTCTTGCTTCCTCCACTTCTGTACAATTGATTCATTAATGCTGTATTCCATCACAGCTGCTCTATTCCCATGTTGTTGCAGTATATTAATGACTAACCTCGTATTGTGGATGGATTATATCAGTTGTTCTCCTGACTAAAGTTTGGTCCGTTTACAGCATCCTGCCATGCGATTGCATTTGTCTCTAACCATCAGGAGCCTTCACGTTAACTTTTATCGAGTGGAAAAGTGTTAGCGTTCATCCTCCAGCTTCACTGTTTATGTTATACTAACAGCTGTATGTTAGAATTTATTCAGAAATCATGCTTAGGTAACTAGCAAAACTAGCGAGCTAACTTCCTATTAACTCGTTTACCGCGTTAAATGTAATAAATTCTGTTTTCATGAATGCCTGGATGTTAAACTTCATAAAGCACCAATGCTGATCTTTTTATTAAAGATGAAAGAATTTAGACAGTTTTAAACTCTCAGTGACGCCGCAGTGTTCGTTTAACTTTCCGACCTGAAATGGACGAAGTTTAGGACCCAGATTACTCCCAGATTTGCGAGCACCTTAGTCGGACAAATCCGGCAATAACGACGGCCCGCTTGCATGTTCTACAAAAAAAAATGTGCTTTATTGTGTATCTGACTGACAAACACCAAACCAGTAAAGTTGCAACATTTTTGCAAACCAATTCTGATTCATCCGTTTCACTCAACAATCCGCCTTCCCCCGGTTCTCATTCGACGTCGCCGCCGTGCTTTTTCGGCCATGTGTGTATGAACACAAAGGCACTGCGCATGCGCGTTTTACCCATATTCTATCGCGATATTTCATTTTCTTATTGTTGCCTAACAATGTACCGGTATTACTGTGAACGGTATAATATGGCCCAGCCCTACCTTCAAATTAAACACTATGAAAGGCAGAAACAATTTTAATATTCAGAAACCTAAAGTATGTATCAGCAGCAGAATGGACCTAAAAATAAATGTGTGTTTCAGTTCTATGAAGCTTTGAGTATTTTGGATTAGTAGTACTGCTGTGTTGGTTGCATCATATTGCTGTAATTGTTTATATGCTTTAAATATTCTGAGGCAAGTTGATCTATAGTGTTACATCATATTCTATAAGGATGTTATGTGTTTGTATAGTTTCTGCCCAGTTTGACCCATTTAGCAGAAGTCGGCCTGTTTAAGGCTCTGATATCTATTCTGTATGACTTAAAGCAGTTATGACATGGTCTGATTTTCTCACCCAATAAAGGAATATTCAATATATCAGTCTGATCTTCATTCTATCAGACACAGTTATCACAGCTCGTACATTTTGTTGTTACACACACATATATATATATATATATATATATATATATATATATATATATATATATATATATATATATATATATATATATATATATATATATACACTCAAAAATACTTGTCTTTGAAGATTTGATGGTGATAGGAAATAAAAATAAATTTAACTTGAATCTTTGCTGAAGCTCAGTTTTTGACAGAGTTCAATTTCACTGCTGTAATAACTAATAATGTTTACTAGAATAATAACTTTAACATTGGCCATATTATATTTACATTGCCAAAGTGAGATGACTTTAGTCTCATGAACAACATTAGCTAATTGTTAATTACTAGCTAATCTTAAAATGAATGTTCAGTACAGAAATGAAGCCCAACAATCATGTTTTTACAGTCCTGTGGTCTCAGCCTCAGATACTGAACATACCAAACAAAGATCATATAAAAACAAAGAGATAAACAAAGATTTTCTTCTTCATTTCTGTCAAACAGTGATGTATGAAACGTTTCCAGCGGTTAGTATCATGGTTGCTAGGCAACCTGAGCAGCGCCACAGAGGCCAGACCACCTAATAGACTCTGTGCAGCATAGCATATGCTACTTCCGGTGGGGAAACTCCTGTACGGAGCTTTGTTTCCAGTGTGATATTCGCTCCCTGTTTACTGTTGCTTTTTCCAAAACAAGTCAACCAAATGGATGAATCAAGTGGTGATTTACATGCCTCGAGATGTCTTGAGCATTTACCGAATATATATGTAGATGCTGTTCATACCCTGTCGAAATTTTTCCCCCGCGCCTCAGAGCAAAACAGAGAAAGGATTCAAATTCTATATTTCTCAGTATTTGTAAACAGCGGTCTCTCATTTATCACGGGTGTTATGTTCTAAAAATAACCAGAGATAGGTGAAATCAAGTAGCCAATTTTATTTTTTGACGGTGCAAAGCGTTTCGTCAACATTATTGTGTTTGTTGGGAAAAAAACGTACAAACATACAGTACTGCACTTCAGAGTCACACTGCTAGCGATCAATGCAGCGATTCTGTACTGTACAGGAGAGACGGCACGGAGGAGATCGACATGGTCTGCAGCGATCAGGGCGCGGGACACAATGTGATGTAAAAAAACAAAACATGCAAACTTGCACTAAAAATTCTGCGAAACAGCGAGGTGACAGGTGAACCGCATTATAGTTAGGCACCACTGTAATTTAGAAGGTAAGTCACAACATTCCTTTCGTAAATACGAAATAAAAATGTTTTATGACAATTTCTCAATAACTTTATCCCTGACCTGTCTGGTGTCTAAATCCAATCGAGAATCTGTGGCAAGATCTGAAAACTGCTGTTCACAAATGCTGTCCATCTAATCTGACTGAGCTGGAGCTGTTTTGCAAAGAAGAATGGGCAAGGATTTCAGTCTCTAGATGTGCAAAGCTGGTAGAGACATACCCTAAAAGACTGGCAGCTGTAATTGCAGCAAAAGGTGGTTCTACAAAGTATTGACTCAGGGGGCTGAATAATTATGCACACCCCACTTTGCAGTAGGGTTGCCACAAACGATTATTTTGATATTCGACTAGTCACCGATTATTTTTGCGATTAGTCGACTAATCAGATCATGCATCCATTGGATGTAAAACGTACAGCTTATTTCACCAGCATGCATCTGCTCTTAAATAACTATCATTAGCTTACAGCTTTAAGTGTTTAAGCTATGTGCCAACTAAAATTAAAGACAAGATGATAGTTTATTAAATTTTAATGACATTTGTAGTTTGTTTGGTGGAGTTTAAAAAACTCAGCCGTCTGCTCCTTGCTATCTAAAATATAACAGGACACCAGAGTATATTCTCGAGCATCTCACACTTCTGATAATCAGTTGTCTGCTTGACGTTTATTCAGCTGTGTAAAAACTATAACTTTAATCTCAGCCAACCCGATTTACTCAGGAACAAATAAAATACTAAAAAAAGCCAAACAATATCACTTTTAAGTTATCTAAGTGACTAATATATCATGTTTAACCTGAGTAGCGAAAGACGGCGGTGAGTTTGAAAACGATTTGCCGGGAGTCTGGTGTTCTCACTGGCTCTAGTGAGCCGTCAACCCCAGCTAGCTATCGAGCTAGTGGGTAACAGACGTCTCCGGAAACGTCGGAGCACTTTTGAAAATATGTGATGTCTTGATAAACTGAGCAGATATTTGAGGTTTACACAGCTATATTCTCGCCTGAAAATATGTTAAACGTTTATTTTGTGACCCAGAAAGAATAATAAGAGTGATATTAAAACTAACTAGCTGCCGCCATTGTTGAAAACTGAGCAGGGCCGCGCTATGAATTCTGGGACACAGCTTCTTCTTCTTCGGGGTTTAACGGCAGCTGGCATCCTTGTACATGCAGTGCTGCCATCTTCTGTTTCAGTCCGTCATTACACTCTTAAATACTACTACTTACTCCTGCGTCTTTTGGGATCTTACAAAGCTTCAAACGACGCGTCGACTATTAAATTAATCGTCGACGATTTTAATAGTCGACGTAATCGTGACTAGTCGACTAATCGTGGCAGCCCTACTTTGCAGTTATTTATTTGTAAAAAATGTTTGGAATCATGTATGATTTTCGTTCCACTTCTCATGTGTACACCACTTTGTATTGGTCTTTCACCTGGAATTCCAATAAAATTGATTCAGGTTTGTGGCTGTAATGTGACAAAATGTGGAAAAGTTCAAGGGGGCCGAATACTTTTGCAAGCCACTGTATGATGAAGCATTTTTTCACTCTTAAAAAAAAAAAAAAAAAGTCACAAATGTTGGTATTTTTGCAAAGGTTGCCTTTAACGTTTTTACCTGAGTCTTCATGCAGTTGTAAGCGCTTTAAATGAATGATAAAATAATTGCCTCTAATAACTCTGTTAACATGTTCTTCATAAACACAAACCTAAGACTTTTACAGCCCTTGGGGCTAATCTCTCTGGGACAATTAAATGAAGCCATATATAGTTTTGGGAGCATGCAGCTGGTGTTAATTACTAACCACGGGTGTAAACTTTCGTTAAAATTGAGACTTTGCTGCTAATAACCAGCTAGTGCTGATACTAACGCCATTCACCATAGGCTATTATTTAGAAAAAGTAAAGAATTGCGTGATTAAAATGTGAAATGGTGGCAAACCACATTTACACTTTCACTTACCAGTGTTGTACCAAAAAGTGATTGCCTGCCAAAAACTGAGTTCCAATGTTTCCGTGTATTTTTTATGTGTAATATCTTTACCTATGTTGGTAAATAGACTTTGGTGAACAGCGTTTACAAAGGGGTTATCTATAGAATTAAAAAATTATCTGTTTTTTTCAAGTATCTTTAAAACTCTGTGTTATTGTACTTACATTATAACCAATTCGCTCATTTGTCCCCACTTAAAATATATTTTCAGAACTATTGTAATATTTGCTGCAATTTCTGCTGTCCTCTTGGCCAACTTACTCTTACAAAAGACATTTTTAATGTTAATGACTTTTTTTAACTGCATAAATAAAGGTTATATAAAAGTCGCTGCCAAAAACTGATTGCGCCTTCTACCTTGTTACACGAATGTTGTTTGAGCTCAATATGACTTTGTGTCATCCATGAGGGATGCATTTGACATATGTTTCACATATTATAGCCCAACAGTTACTTATAGCAGTTTAAATAATAATAATAATAATAATAATAATAATAATAATGATGATGATGATGATGATTGGATTTATATAGCGCTTTTCAAGGCACCCAAAGCGCTTTACAATGCCATTATTCATTCACGCTCACATTCATACACTGGTGGAGGCAAGCTACGTTGTAGCCACAGCCACCCTGGGGCGCACTGACAGAGGCCTTTTATCGATAAAATGAAAGGAGCAAACATAAATTCTCTTTGGAGGGTGTTTGAGTCTTAAAGCTGCCAGCCACGCTAGTTTCCGATCCTCCTTCTTCGGCATAGAGTGCAGTGCGGACGGCGGTGGGCACGGATAGGCCTTTCTAAGTTGTTGATGCTTAAGGCAAAATGTTTCTAATGCGTTTTTCAGTTTCCTTGAATTATTGTGGCAGCCGACAACAGCACACGTTGAACCCGAGCTCATCCTCGAACAGGTAAAGCCACTTATTACAGCACAAAGTAACTGATTTTGTTGTTAGCAACGACTGAACGCTGGGTCTCGCTTTGCGTAACCGGAAGTATAAAACCGGACAACTGATGTAGTGGGTCTGCTATGGCAGCCGACGTACGCTCTTACAGAAACCTGTGGATAAAGGTGTGTGTATGAGAAGTACTCTCCAGATCCACTTGGTGTTTGTTGTGACTGCATGTAGTGGGATCAATGCGCATTAGTAATAAAGCTTTGATGAAAAATACTTCAGCCTCATCTGAACCTTCTTTTCCAGATGGGATATCAAAACAACAAATAAGTCCGTATCATAATCTCTGCTGTTTTCGTGTTTGTTGGTTTGTTTTTATTTTATTTTGCGGGTTGGTCATTAGACGCTGCTCCAGCCAGCCAGAGAATCCCCCGCCATCTCCTCCCTGTGCTGCAAGCAGCAGGCGCACCTCGCAAACAGAGGGTGGCCTTACTCCCAGCAAATGGGCGGTAGAAACCGATCGGTGCCTATGCCATTCCCAAAATATGCTGGCATGATGTCGGCGCAGCATGAGTACGAACATTTTTTTTTTTCTTTGCCAATGCCCGTGATGTCGCCCCGGGCTGTGCTGCCACACATCTGTTCGACTAAAGCCAGTTAAACTGGAACACCGGTCTCTAGTCAAAATGGCCAGCCCTGAATGCATCTGGAGATCGTCCTATGAAGACCTATTCTAAAGGCTGATTTCCTCCCCCACTCTTGTACCCGTGGCTTCCTGTCCTGGGGGCTCGTTGTTCTCCTGCCCTGCACTCCATCCTTTTGTTCATATCCAAAGACTATTTTTCTATATCTATTCTTACCCCCTAAAAACCGCCATATTATAATGTTGCAAGCAATCACAAACTCTACAGTCTGTCTAACTCCAGTGTATACCAAACAAGCTACTATTCTAGACAGAGCTAAACTCAACACAAACTGAACCCACATTAAAGTTAGCTCGGTGTTTACCTTTAGATGAGCCCACAAACCGAGAGAAACTCCGTGATGAAGCTGGAAGTCTTAAGAAACAGATCAGAGAGCAGAGACCCACGTGGTTCACGCTGATCTGAGCTACAATCCAGGAGACAAAGGGTGTGCAGATCGATGCATATCCAAACGCTGATAGTGGTATTTGTTCCTATGTTTACTACTTTATTCCCGTTTCATGAAAAAGCAGCTCTCTCTGCTCGACTCCTCTCCTGCACACACACTTTGCTCCGCCCTCTTTACCGGGCTCTGCTGTGATTTGTTGCTGTGTGATCACGTGACTCAGCTGCACAACGTAACCACGTGGGGTATTTTAAAATTAGGGCCTATCTCCTTTTCCTAAACTCTTTACCGTGGCTCGAGGAAAACGTCATCGTGTGAAGGACAATTGCTAAGGACTCAGGAAAAGAGAGGAGCGGTGCTGAGAATTTGAGCAGCCTTACACTCGTCTCGCTGTAACAAGGTGACACCGGATGTCTGCCTGTTGAAACTACATTGTGCATAAGTTGGACTACAAAACAAACATCTTACTTCGTCACAATGTGTTTAACCCTGTTGTTTTATAGAGGTCATATAAACGAGAACAGCCTGTTAAAAATATCCCTTCATTACAACGTTTGAATGTTAAAGAAGAAGGAACATTTAGGGTCAGATTTACTAACATCTGCAGCACAGTGGCGGAGCGGGGGGGGGGGGGTGGCTTACTGGGCTTAAGCCCGGGTTGTTTTTTCAGAAGCCCGGGGTCTTTTGGAGTGTAATTTTTTCATAGTTAGATGCCTGACTGACAACTGTATAAAACAAAAAATACACACAATATTCGAAGCACATAGTGCACAATGTGGGAATTTATGACTGTGCGTAAATCCCCCCCTTATATTGGTATGATCCGAGCTCAGACACTAAGCGACTGAGCGAGTGGCAGCTGGTGCCTGCGAGTGCACTGTTGGAGAAACGGAGCCAGGCAGACAGAGAACTAAAGTTTGACCAGGTACCAAAGCAAATCATTCATACTGTACAAATAATGTAAATATGACAGTGTATCACAAACTGTTTGGAGGCTGGAGGCTATGATCAGCAAGAATACTGTTAACATCGAGACCATGTTCTTGGAAGGAGAATCTTTGAAGAATGTCACCCAAACAGTTAAACCTACTTGTGAAAAAAACAGCAGCAGATTGTCTCAAGTAGAACTGAAGGTCAACGAAGTTGAACGATACCATCGGAGATGGAATCTCAGGCTCTCAGGTGTCCGTGAGCAAAAGCAAGAAGACATCACCAGAAAAGTAGTTGACATCTGCTGCACTGTTGCCGGGGAAACAAGTGCAGGATTCAAAAACAGCATTGATGTAGTTCATCCCCTGGGCCGCTACAGCAAAACTCAGAAGAAACCAAGGCTGGTTATTATTTGATTTGTGACAAGATCAGCTCGCGACCTGATCTGGAGGAAAGCTAAAAACTGCTCCTTTCTGAAAGAAAATTACATTTTGTGTTAAAGCCGCACTGTCTATATCACTTTGTTCTCTCAATGTCAGGGGTTTAAGAGACACTGTTAAGAGAAAAGCTTAGTTTTTGTTTGCAAATCAACACAATACTGACTTTGTTTGTTTTTTTCTAGAATCACACTCTGTTATTAAGGATACTGCTTTTTGGAAAACACAGTGTGGCAAGGACCTATGGTTCTCAAATGGATCAGAAAGATCGGCAGGAGTTATTACTCTGAAGAACAAATTTAATGGGAACATTATGCACTCTGAAATGGACTCAGAAGGACATTTTGTGTTAATGATTGTCAACATTGATGGTACACTTCTTCTTCTTGCCAATGTGTATGGTTTTAATTCTAAGTCTCAGAATTACTTCTTATTGGATGCCCTTGAAACACCCTTTTTGTTCTGGTTATCCAAATACCCTAATCTCCTCTTATTAGTTGGAGGCGATTTTAACATTGCTCCAGATCCTTCACTAGACAAATGGCCACCTAGTTCAAATAACTCTCTGTCCTGTTGTTTAAATACATTTATGTAAAAATTTCATTTAATAGACATTTGGAGAATTAAAAACCCTAAAGCCAGACTATTTACAAGGACTAACAAATCCAACTCTTCTAAATCCTGTATTGACTTCTGGTTAATATCTGATTGCTTAAATAGGAATAATGTTATAGCCAATATAATGCCAACTCCACTCACGGACCACAAATCGGTATCACTTCAGGTCTTTTTCAATACTAATGCTGCCCAAATTTGCAGGAGCTGCTACTGGAAACTTAATAATTCCCTTCTAAAACATGAGAAAGTGATTGAAGATATTTTGTCATTAATCAAACGTTTCTGGGATAAAGCCCTAACTAGTCATCTCTACTGTCAAAATTGGGAACTCTTTAAATTTGAAGCCGGTAAATATTTAAGAGAGTATGGCTCATCTGCAGCAAAACAAAGGAAAAATCAAGAAATTAATGTAATTACTAGGATATCTGCTCTCACTCAGATCCCACCAGAGAACATATCTGAAGAAGATAAAACTGACTTAGCTTTGCAACAGAGTAAGTGAAATGATATCTATAAACTGAAAGCAGAGGGAGCCTTTGTGAGATCAAGGAGAAGCTGGTTTGAAGAAGGTAAACAACACTCATCCTGCTTTTTTAAATTAGAGAAATCTCGTTCTAAACTTAGTTCTGTTCGGAGACTTAATATTGACGGTATTATAACTGATGTCCCCCGAAAAGTCTCCACCTATTGCTCCAATTTTTATAAAGATTTATACAAGTCAGTTTGATGAGAGTGCTGCTCTGAACTTTATGGATCAAATCCCTGATGTGCGAACAGTAAAAGAAGATCAGATGAGTTTCTGTGATAGGCCGATATCTATTGGTGAAGTGCTGCTATTCGACATCTTAAACTTAATAAGTCCCCAGGAACCGAGGGCTTAACCTCTGAATTTTACATTACTTTTGCAGATCAACTGGGTCCATTTCTTCTTAATGTATACATTGAAAGTCTTATAAATCAGTCTCTTCCCCCCACTTTGTCACAAGGTCTGTTAACCCCAATCCCAAAGCCAAAGAAAGATCCCACTTATATTGACAATTGGATTATTGATGAAACTCAGTCTGGCTTTATGGCTTACAGACACATATCCAACAACATTAGACTTGTTTTTGACCTAATTGATTATGCAGATTTGTGTAGGGATGATAGCTTATTCATAAATTTCTGCAAAGCGTTTCATACGATTGAATATGGTTTTATTTTTCAGGCTTTTTACAAATTTGGCTTTGGTCCTTACTTTCAGAATGCAATTAAAACAATGTCCAAAAATGTAAATTGCTCCATCAAACTACAAGCCGGTACACTGTTGGGTCTTTCTAACACAGGCCCAGTGCTGGAACGAGACAGTTTAGCTACACAGCAAAGGCACTGAACACCAAGTAGGCAAAGTTCTTTGCGTTACTCATGCACGAGGGAGATCTGCCTGGAGCTAAGTGTCGTTCCAACCACTTGACCTCCGTCAGACTCTCAGCCAGGTTCCCCATAGGGCTTTGGAGCGCGATGTCATGGGGGTGGGTGTGGAAAGGATTTTGGCCTGATCCACCATTTTCGGGGTCTAAGCGCAAGCGGCAGGCGAAGGAGCGAAAGCACAGCCATGGTTCGTACTTGCTGTGTGGTCGGCTGCAATGTTTGATCTTACGATCGGCACGGGAATAAGCTTGGGTTGTCTTTTTATGCTTTCCCAACCTGGAAGCAATTTCAAGGAGCTCAGGTATCGGATGTTACCAAACGAAGGCGTCGAGCCTGGATAGCAGCCGTGAGACGAGCTGATATCAAGTTCTGTTCCATCTCCCGGTATCACTTGGTGTGCTCCAGACATTTTCATTCCGGTAAGTGCTAAATATGTTCATATCACACTTTATAGCTGAATAATATTATCGTTGGTGGTCTTGGAAGTTATAGAAAATGCGATCAAACATTGAATGGACTGACTTTGCAGACATATGTGCTATGTGAAGATTCGCTAATTCTTTCGCACAACTGTAGGGAAGCCTGCCTATGAAATGGATCAAACAAATCAAGACTGGGTACCAACGCTACACATGGGGCACTCCGAAATCCGAACATCACATGCAGACCGTCACAGGAGGCGAACACAACGGGAACAAAAGAAAGCACTAGTAGGAGGTAAACAACAACCGCACCCCCCACCACAATCTCTTATTTTAAAAGTTGATCTTAGTGTCCGTCAATCAACACATACATTTTTGAGTATTCATACGGCCTTAATGTATAAACCACTTAAAAATTTCCTTGTGTATTTGCACTCTTTGTATTGGACAGGCTTTCACAATGGAGCAGCAAAGTGTGAAGGTGAAGCCTCAGCAGAAGTTACCACAGAATAGCAGCCAGAGATGAACACCACAGAAGAGCAACACCATAACAACCCTGTGATTTTGTCTGAGGGCCAGATTTGTGATGGACAAGTAGAAGCAGAGGTAACGGGTGCAGATGCAGAAAACGGTGATCTCAGAGAGAGACAGACAGAAGATCAAAGACCGACAATTGATTGTGTGCGCTGTGTACAGAGCAGAGCAGAAATAAACCGGCTGCTGGAGGAGAACAGAAAGCTTGTCTTGGACAAGACAGAGCTGAATGAAAACTTTTTACAGGGTGACATGGAAAAAGTGAAATATTACACTGGTCTTACTTGTTTTGCTATTTTTATGTCTGTGCTAGACAATGTAAAAGCTTTCCTACCAGCATCAAAGAAACTGTCCCATTTCCAAATGCTTTTACTCACACTTATGCGACTTAGACTTGATTTTCCTGTTGTTAAGAGATTTTCAAATGTTTCAAGTATTATTCCCACTGCCATTTGTACGTTATTGAAAGTTTATCTTTAATTTCAGTGTTAATAGTTGTTTACCCATTTATTCTTTCCATTTAATCGTATTTTACTGCTTCACTAGAAGTGAAGCTGAAGTAAAGACAAAAGCATAGTGTTCTCAGATATGATTTACCCAGTATATTTCCTCTGCACCTGGTTCTCTACGAGCCGTTTCACTCCCAGGAAGGGGAGAGCAGGACGTTCTTATCTATACACTCCCAAATACCAAGAGGGGCCCATTCTTCAGAATCACACACACACACTCTGAGATCATACACACACGCACACACACACATACTCTGAAACGCTATAAATAAAGAACTGCTGCATACGCTGGTTGTGAGCCTGAGACAGCAGCGCTCACCCAGCGTGCGCACGTTGTTACCATCCAAACTGTCTTGAGTGTCTTTATTTCGCCTGAAGAATGTCTTGTTTAAATATTTACTCCTTACATTTATTTGGTCCTTCGAGCCAACAGAGTGACCTCGTCGTTTCCTGGATTCGTGAACCCACGCTGCAAAGTCTGTCGCGACAGCCTGTTTCTAGTGAAACAGTAAAGACCAACTACGTGAATTCGCCGTTGGCCAGCGTTTTTAGCAAGAGGTCCACGATCCCAGGGAGCGAGGAGGATTCTCTCTGACCGGCATTTTCATCCGAACCAGGTGAATATAAACACTCAAGAACACATTGCGGCTAAAATCGGTTTTTAGATTGACACAGTTCTTAAAAGACTCGTCCTTTAAGAACTGGAAGTCAGGGATCTCACTCTTACGAGTGAAAGGACTCGCCTGTAAGACGGAACTGGCAGTCCCCTGGGGGACTCGTTCCGCAATTAAAAGGCTGGAAGTCAGGGATCTCACTCTTACGAGTGAATGAAAATAAAGGGATCTCACTCTCACGAGTGAAAGGACTCGCCTGTAAGACGGAGTTTGACGGTCCTGTGTGGGGTCACTCCGCAGTTTAAAAGGTTGGAAGTCAGGGATCTCACTCTCACGAGTGAATGAAAATAAAGAACATGTCAACTAAAATAGGATTGTAGTACCGCGTGTGAAGTTTGTGTGTTGTTGAGGAGCGAGTGACCTTTTGAATAGAAACAACAGGTTTCTGCACCACTCTTACTGTTTCCTGTGTTGACCGATGTACTGGTGAGAAGGGGTCAAAGGTTGCGCTTCAACGCATAAAATTAAGGCCGCCCTGGGTCTAGACCAGGGTAGAAGGCTGCCTTAATAACCTCCCCCGACTCTAATATCAGCGAAGGTCACACAGAGTGTATGTTGGCAGTATTAATAAATAAAAGCAAAACAAGGTGATTCCAAATACAACAAATCAAAATACATATAGGAAAAATAAAATTATAAGCAATTTACAATAAAATATTATTGATAACTCTAAGCCCAAAAAATGGGAAATAAACCCGCAAAGCCTGAATTGACTGCAGATGAACTATGGTTAGAAAAGAAATGCCCCGGTGCAGGACAAATAAGCGCAAACAGATGGAGAAATCCTAAAGAAAACCTAAATGTCCCACGTGGGAGGGAAAATGCATTAACTAAATTATAAGAAACCCTCCAAGCAGAAATAAATACTGAAAAGGAAGCTAAAAAGAAATCAAAACATACACAAGAGTTGTAATATTTTAAAGCATGGAAAGAGGAATGAAGTGGAATAAACAAAAGGTTAAATTAAGGTTAACTTAAATTAAAGCAATGAAATAATATTGGGAAGACAACCAAGCTGAATGAATGGAATGCGTGAAACCAGATAATTCACACAAAATATATCAAATAAAAAAAGAGAGATGCATAAGGCATATTAAGGCTGTGTCATTGTTCAGCCAAGGAAAATGTCTCCAGCTTGGGAAAGGGTGAGACTGCAGCTCACCCTCAGCCCTTGGTGGACACAAATAAAATATTGTAATATACTATTGCTGTTATATAAAAAGATAATAACATTAATAATGAAATAATATTAAATATGAGGAGGCACCTCAGTCAGTTGTGATGTGAGGTGGATAATTGTTAAAAGTAATCTGTATCAAGCTTAAGGTTTGCTCAAATTCAGTATAACGACATATGAGATGAAGAAAATAAAGAAAATATGTAAACTAATTAAGTGCATAGAGACACTTGACCCGCTTGTAAACCTGTCATCCTAGATGAGATTTTGTTAAGATGAAGCAAACCTATACTACCAAGCTAATGAGCAAGATACACACTTTTTATTTTGTATTAATTTCTTTTGTTTTTAAGAGCAGAAGCTGCATGATATTAAAAGCTCACACATGCAGCAGTCTGTGATCTCAGTTTTTTCTCTCACACTTCTGCTTTGTTTCTGACAGCAGTTCTTTTTCTTTTTGTGTCCCAACTCGTGTGTAAAGTGTTCATGCCATCAGCAACTTGTTTTTGTTTGTTTGTTTTGTTGGTTTGAAAAACAAATTTGTGATCATACTTGAGGATCACAGTGACACGAAATGATTAGGCACATGATTTACTGATGCCTAGTTTTAGAGCTGTGAGCTACGAGCTGTAAGCAATGCAAAGTTTTTCCCAACTTAGAAGTTTGACATATGTAACATATATGAGATATATGAATTATTTTAAAACGAAATAGAAATTGTCCAAAATGCCTTAAGAAAATATGTAGTGCTGTATCTACAGAGAAAAAAGGAAGAAGAAGCATTCAGTAACTTGGAAATAGCCTTTCTACTTACATGTAGATGGAAGTGCAGGTTGCATGAAAGCTGTTTTAACACAGGCATTTGGAGAAAAACAACGTCTGCTTGCATTTTGCTTCTGCAAATTAGACTCTGTTGTGTACAGGCCGGTGTAGCTGCAGCAGAGGCAGTCAGCTGACATTGTTTTAGGACACACTTTAATCATCAAAGTGCCCCATGCTGTGACTTCTGAAACAGCTCTCTTCATGCAACTTCATGCTTGATGATGATAATTTCGGAGCCAGCTGAGAGCTGGGTTGTGAGCGATGCTTTGTTTTAAGTGACAAAGCAGAAAAGTTAAACTTAGTTTGTTTTGTTTGTTTGTTTGTTTTTTAATACGAGAGAATGGTAATGGATAAGAAGTGATATTTTGTTTAAGTGTTGAAGAAAGCTAAATACTGCAACATACGTCTAGTGCATGATCTGCGAGCAATGAATGGATCATCTTATTTATCTTTAAATAAACTCCAATTATGGAGACCTGAGTCACATACTTAGGGTACACCCTTAGGTGAAGGCAGAAAGCTACTAAACAAAGAAAAGAAGCTATATACAATGCGCGATAGCCACAAGACTAAGCATTCACATTCTTTCTGACTCTTAATGAGCCTGAGTTATGACCTTGGCTCCCTATTTTTCTGCCTCCACCAGAGATGGGAGTGAAGCTCCCGTGGAATGTGCTCTGTTCTCCTTACTGCATCTATAAAAATAGCATTCAGTAACTTGGATATAACCTTTCTACTTACATTTAGGTGGAAGTGCAGACTAGATGAAAACAGTTAAATTCAACAAAGAGTTCGATTACTCTGGAGAAACGGGAAATGTGTCTGTAACAGGAAAACGTGTAACAGGAACTACATGCCCATACAAAGGAGCTGACTGTGTCAAGACGCAGACAGACAGAGAGACACAGAGACAGCCAATATGTTTACTCTAACTGTTTTAATAGTTTTGCAATTTTCATTAGTTTTATTTTTCTTTAGTTTTGACTTAAGATTTTAAAACTAAACACATTTTTGCTACAAAATCAGTTAATTTTGTGACCACTCATTGCAGTTTTAGATAGTTTTACTTTTGTTTTTATTTTTATTTCTGTTAACGAAAGAATTTTTTTTTTATTTTTATTTTTTTACTTCTAGTTTTTGTTTTTTTGTTGGTTTGACTTATCGATAATGAATTTGATCTGCAGTACGCCATTTTGAAAATATGGCATAACAGAGGGCAACAATTTTGCAGACCAAGCAGCAAAATCAGTAGCAGTACAAACAGTAGACGCACTTATGGTGACAACACCTCTATGCAAATTCCACTGGATATCTTGAGAAATGAACCACACATTTGTGCCATTACTAGAGCGAAAGAAATGGTTGAGGTGCGGAGCAATTCTACAGGATGATCTGATCATATGTGATGGGAAACCGTTACAACCAAGTCTTTATACAAAACAGTAGCTCTTGTGACACATGAAGTTGTTCATGCGTCAACAGGAGGGAGTCTAATTAGTTAAAAACACTAGTTAAAGACACTTCTATACATTAAATTTCAAACAAGTCAATAAGAGAAACAACTCTAGCAGAGTGGATGACAAAGTTGCTGGAAAACAGAGAAATAGTTTTGAACAATCAACTGCCGAGTGATTCTCTTCCAGTTTCTTGCAGGTTGAAAAAGGGTTGAACCAATCCAAGAACCACAATCTCCCGAATAGAAAAGTGAGCAGTAAAGTCTAGACTGCAGACCGCTCTAACCTCTGGTGTTCACTCGGTGGGGAGAAGGGCTATCAGTGGCAACACTGAGACACTCGCTCCTCTTGCTGGGTGTCTACTCATTGGAGGCCAAGGGTGTGTCCACGGTCGAGAAGAGGAGAAACGCTCACAGAGGGAGACCTGATGGAGATGGAAATACTAAATGCAAACCAGGATGCCCCTGAGGGTGAGAAACCGCACAGACGACGTCGATGCTGGACAAGAGGATGCCAACTGACCACTGTCACAACGATGTGTTCCATGCTCGTGTTCACAGTATTCTTATCACTGGCCCTGGTAGGCATGAACACGGCCTGCACCAGCAACCCATGTGACCCACACTGCCCCGGATTTACCGGCAGGCTCCAAATGTGACGTGTCCTGAAAGGGGAACCATTTTAAGCTGCAGCCTATGCCCAGAAGAACGCGCAGCGCAACGAGAAACAAAGAAGTGGAGAACAATGCTGCACCTTCATACCTAACAACACTGCAGCTGACGGCAGTCTGACCAGAGCCCTGAAAGACTGAAGACCCTGAACGAGAGAATGAAAGAACATTCTGGAGTGGACACTTCCATGTGGGACAGCTGGATGGACATGTTTGGAAAGTACCGCAGCCTAGTGTCATCAATCCTGGTGTCAATAGCTGTTTTTGCAGCCATATTGACCCTATGTGGCTGTTGTTGTATTCCTGCATAAGATCCATGATCAACAGACTGATAGCCACAGCTATTACACCGGACCCTGTTGGCCAAAAAGAAATTATGACACTGCTGGAGCACGCCGACACTGACTCAAACACCGGCAGCGAAGATGAAGAAACAACCTGTAACTAAAAGAAAAAGACACTCCTGTTAATAATGAAGCAACAGTTAAAAATGCACTGTCAAGAGACTGTATGCTGATAAAAGTTAAAATGTGTAAAACAAATTAACAACAGGAGGGATATGTTAAGAGATTTTCAAATGTTTCAAGTATTATTCCCACTGCCATTTGTACGTTATTGAAAGTTTATCTTTAATTTCAGTGTTAATAGTTGTTTACCCATTTATTCTTTCCATTTAATCGTATTTTACTGCTTCACTAGAAGTGAAGCTGAAGTAAAGACAAAAGCATAGTGTTCTCAGATATGATTTACCCAGGACATCTTCTCTGCACCTGGTTCTCTACGAGCCGTTTCACTCCCAGGAAGTGGAGAACAGGACGTTCTTATCTATACACTCCCAAATACCAAGAGGGGCCCATTCTTCAGAATCACACACACACACTCTGAGATCATACAGCCACACACACACATACTCTGAGATCATACACACACACACACACACATACTCTGAAACGCTATAAATAAAGAACTGCCGCATACGCTGGGTGTGAGCCTGAGACAGCAGCGCTCACCCAGCGTGCGCACGTTGTTACCATCCAAACTGTCTTGAGTGTCTTTATTTCGCCTGAAGAATGTCTTGTTTAAATATTTACTCCTTACACCTGTCCAGCATCTTAGTTATCTATTCAATGTCTCCCACAAAACTCTTTCTTCTGTCTTTGCTGATACAATTGACGTTTTGTATGCCCGCTTAGGAATACTTGTACACTGGCCAGAGAGGCACTGTTTGCAAGCAACAATGCCTCCACAATTTATGGAAACTTTTGGAAATCGGGTAGCCATCATTGTTGACTGTTTTGAAATTTGTACAGAACGACCATCTAATTTAAAGGCTCGTGCTCAAACGTACTCGCACTACAAGGGTACACACACCATGAAATAGCTGATCGGGATTACTCCCCAAGGTGCAATTTCATTCATTTCTAAGGGGTGAGGGGGCCGTGCATCAGATAAACACATCACAGAGCAATGTGGCATTCTTAACAAGCTGTTACCAGGGGATGTAGTTTTGGCTGACAGAGGCTTTGACATCAGAGATGCGGTGGGAATGATGTGTGCGGAGGTTAAGATCCCAGCATTTACAAGGGGCTTCTGTCAACTAGATGCCAAGGACATTGAAAATACACGAGCCATTGCACACCTAAGAATCCATGTCGAGCGAGTAATTGGCAGTTTGCGCAACAAGTTCAAAATGCTACATACCACCATGCCAATCCGTTCTCTTCTTCCATGTGAGGGTGAAGACGTTACCTTTCTTGATAAAATTGTGCGGGTGTGTTGTGTTTTGGTTAACATGTGCCCCAGTGTGGTAGTGAAGCCAGACACACATGAGACTTGTTCTTGTTAATTAATGATTGTGAAAACTTTGAGTATGTCTCTGAAGAAATACTACTAGGAAAACCTTTTTTTTATGTGTAATTGTATGAACACACTGACATTACATTATGTAACCATTTCTGTATCTGTATACTATAATTGACTGTTTATCATAGCTTTGAACTCTGTGTTTCACTAAAATAACATTATAATAAAAGCCAGGTAACGACAAAGATCTGCATTTGATGCTTTATTTTACACTTTGACAATTGTTACATGGTAAGTGCTGCAGTGTTGAAATCAAGTTATACATATTTCAATGCACTTCTGACATAAAAACTACACATCAGAAAGAAAAACTTTGTGACCACTCAGGGCTGCATTTCGCATAGAGAAATGTTTTCCTACTAGTTCAGGAAGGCACACCTTCTGAAAGAACTCCTGAGCTTTCTTTAAACGCGATTCCCAGAAGTGCACATCTGGGAAGATGCGTACAACTGCCATGTCTTTTTGTGTCCAAACCACGAGGTCGCAATGCTTTGCGTTGGACACAAACACCTGTGTTTGCACTTGTGAGTAAAAGTGGTGTGTCTTCTTCAAGTTAAGTCCATTTGCTGTCAACTCGAGGCAGAAGTCTTTGTCATGTGCACCCAATGCTTGCTGAATGCTGTCAGATCTGTACTTAAATGGACATTTAATTTCCAGGCACCCCTTCCCACAACATTCACACGTGGTTAGACCGTCAGGAGATGCACCTACCTACTTCAGGAAAAGCCGTGTTAACAAGAAAACCACACATACGGACCTGTAGGTTTTTGTGACACGCTGACATTCTCTGGGTGTAGGCGTGGCGAGCGTCCTGTTCATGCTCCAGTCCCCAAGTTGTTTGCACAGTATAAACCGAGTTCACAGGGTAGCAAACACGATTAACCACAGTAATGGCGGGTTTTTCTACAGTGGTGGCACACACAGCGTGCATCATTGAAGCCGTGATTCTCCCAGCAAGCCAAACATACCATTCTGGGCTCTTGTGTTGTAGTCTTGTGTGTACCTCAATAGCTTCTGCCTGTTCTTCAGTAACTTTTGCTGCGTTTTCGTACTTTACACAGTGCAGTTGTAGCTCGGTAAGGCCAAGGGACTCTGCTCCTGTGTTTTGCAAACACGCCAGAGACAGTGGTAATGTAGATGACTTGACACTGTGTGATGTGTAGTATTTCTCCAATCCAGACAAACACACTGCTTTATTGTGTTTTTGAAGTGTGTCTAACACTGGTGACAACTCCTCAAACGTAGAAGAAGGAATCTTTCTTTTTGAAGGACGGCTTCTTCTGCCTTTCACCACAGACGGTCCGTTTATATTTTCATCAAGAGTCTTTTTTTGTGCTGCTGAAGATGTAAAGTCAGTGTTATGGCCAGCCGCTGGCAGTATCTTGGTTGTGTTCCCCGGCAAACCCAGTAGGCTGATTCATCTGTGACAGTCTTTGTGCCATGGATCCGCACTGTTGCCTCCACTTTAAACAGCAGTGCAGCGACATGGGTGCAGGTCTCCGCAACTCCGGCCATACAGGTGCAGTGTGTGGCTTCGACCTTCCCCGTGGTGCTTACAATTACCCATGGCTGTAATGCAGGTTCATTCAATCTTTGGGAGTGCAGTACCTGGAACATACAAGGACAAGGTTGATGTAAAGACAATAAATGAAATGAGACAGGGAGGACACAAATTGGCGTTAGGTAATAATTTGCCTGATTATCAATGTGTTTGCTTGCATCTACTTTACAATTATGGGCACATAATAGGATAACGACATTTTAGCAGTTCAATGATAAATGTATAACATTAATTATGGCAGGGGGTGGACAATGGCTATTTCACTCGATGCACTCCAGCCGACTTACCTTGGTATGAATCACGACGTACTCGCAGTTTGGCGGCTTGAAAATAGCCAAATCTTGCACCCAGCCGTTTTTAAATTGTATGTGCGCCTCCAGTGACTTGTAATTACGGAACTGGTTCGCTGTGTAGGCGCTTACTCCACAAACAAGATAGGTGAAGATATCGGGGTAGGACAGTGGCAGTAAGTCGTCTGGGTCTTTACTCCACTGCTGTATTTCATATGGGTCCAGATTTGCGATGCACTCTATTTTTTTCAAGTACCGCTGCTTCGCCTCTGGACGCAATTGGTCTCTATACCGTCCGTTTTCTTTGGAGCTGCTTTTAAGCATGATTCTTGTCGTCGTCGTTCCAACACAGTGTCTCTTTTGATTCGTAGACCCCGAAAATGGCGCCGCGCTCCCACAATGCATTGCAGCGTGACGTCAACTCCAAAGCCCCATAGCACTCCTTTTATTGTGGTTACATGAATATGCATAGGTTCATTAACATATAACATCTTACATGGGAATACATGTGAACAAAGAATACCTTGTCTCTCTGTGTGTGCGTGTGTGTGTGTGGGTGTGTGTGTGTGTGTGTGTGTGTGGGGGGGGTCAAGATGTGACCCCGTGAAGACTCCCCAAAGCTGGTGCCAGGAGTCTAGCAGTCCATCTAAACAAAAGGCACTTAGACTAAAACTGACATAGATATGTTTATCCTGCCATAAAACAATAAGACAAGGTACGACCTCTCCCATGCTCCCAGGATGTGGGTGTGAATTCCAGAGCACTCTGGAATGCACACAAAGCCTTTGCAGCCTACTAAAGATCACACATCCTATCACTACACAATTGATTATACACCTCTAAGCATATATGGTTAAATATTTCTTAATACAAATGACAATAATAAAATATAAACCCATCATCACCACCCTGTATTGTCATTTTTAAGGCTATACGGCATATATATATATCTTCAGCTCTACACCACTTGTCAACATTTTCAGTGCAGGCTTCATTTCATACACACACATTAGCCTTAGCATCCATGTCACTCTGCTGCAACAGTATGTAGTTGGTAAAAGTGTTAGCAATTATTTTATTCACCATCAATCTTACACATGGCAGGACACAACCTGTAAACAAGCAAAACAATGCCAACAATGTAAGATTGGGAGTCAACAACTTTAAGAACATATTCCACCATGGTCCAGATGTCAACCAGGCTATCCAGCCTTGTGACGCATCTCCTCCCGATGTGTGGTCTGCCACATATTTCTGCAGAGCAGTTAAGTTCTGCAGTGCTTCATAGATGTCTCCTCCAGTTGTATAACCATCCGGGATAAACGTACAACATGTCTCTCCAATCAGCTTACACACTCCTCCTCGTGATGCTGTTATCAAGTCCAGGGTCAGCCTGTTCTGCAGTACCATCGTTCTGATGGCCTTTTGCTCCTCTGCTCTGGTGCTGTCCCCAGAGTCTTAGTGAGATTAATGTGTCGCAGTAGGGCATACCAATCTCCACATGAACCCGCACCTCTGCAACTCCGATGTTTGGGATCAGACTTTGGAAGAATTTAGCTCCTCCACGCCAAATGCGTAATTCCCGTGGCACTCCAGTGTCTACTGTCACTCCAAAAGAGTTTGGTGAGGCTATATCCACCACACGCTTCCGTCGGTTACTAGGGTGATGTTCAACTCTGTCCATGAAGAAGACGTGATCCGATAACTTCACCAAGGCACACACTCCTCCCCATCCCTCAGGGAGTGATAGATAGGCTTTGTATCCACACAGGAAGTACCAATCAGCCAACACTCGTGTTCCTTTACTGCTTGGCACTGTCTTTGCACAGCCTGTCCACTTCTGGCTCTTTGCTTTTACTGGTACTCTGTAAGCCAGGTTGAACTTGCATTCAGTCCTCCTCAATGTCAAGTTCTCAGCACACTTTGCACTGGTCAAGCATTTCATACACCTGCTCTCATTCTCCGGAGGGCCTTAGGTGTATATCTTTCTACATAAGTGAAGCGGCAGCTCTCCCACTGACAGTGTTCCATTGTTCATCACACACACCGGCAGCTGAGCTGCGTTCAGCTTGTTCAGCAATATTATGTCTGGCAGTGGGTCTGACACTTGAGGCCAGGCCAATAAGTCAGTCTGCCCAGAACAATTCATGTTTGGAAGTGGCGACTTACTCCAGGTGATGTTCAGAGGTGTACTATAGTTGACCTTGGACATGGAGACTCTGTTGCCAGGATGAGTTGCTAAGCCTAACAGACACCAACTTCTGTCCTCTGGTATGCTGTACGGCCACAGTCCAGATGTATATGCGGACAACGGCATATGAGCACACACATAGCAGTCCGTCCTATTGTTCAAGTGAGCAGTTGTATTCATAAACTGCCACCAAAAGTTTGTAGAATAGCCATGAGGGTATTGGGTGTGGTTTCCTTGGACATACAGGGTCTCCACTGCTGACCATGATGACATCAAAGCCATTACTCCCAGCAGGGTAGACAACACTTTTCCAGCCATTCTGATCAGTACCTGTGGCTCAGTTGGTTTCTTCACCGGATTGAGACGAGGGGCCCTGGAGGCTTTCCCCCCCCTTTGTACCCGGTCTTCCTGCCACTTACTCCAAGCTGGCCTGGATGTGTGTCACCTTTTTGCAGTGGCTTTGGTGTATCCAGGTGGGTTGTTCTGCGATTTTCACAGCTGTTGGTGTTGTCAGCAGAGCCTGGTACGGTCCGTCCCACCATGGCTTCGACCAGCACTTCCTCTTTATGACCTTTATCAGCACCCAGTCTCCTGGCTTCAGACGTTCTTCCTGTACAGAAACAGAATCATCTGGCAGATTATTTGCACTCATGACTTCTTTGCTTTTCAGCATTTTAATCATCCAGTCTGCTAGTGTGTTTTCTTCTTCTGCTTTATCAATATCAGTACAAAACACTGGAACTCTAAATGGCCTGCCATTTGTTATTTCAAAGGGAGTTAGGCCATTATCAGTTGGCGTGATTCTCATACACATTTTCACTAGCTCAATGCAGTCTACCCATGTTCTGCCTGTTTCCTCCATTGTTTTCCTAAGTCTCAGCTTTACTGTGCCATTGGTCCTTTCAACCAGCCCTGCACTTTGTGGGTGGTATGAGCAGTGGTTTTTCAGTGTTATCCCCAGATGTTGTGACATTTTCTCGATTACTTCCTTCACAAAATGAGGACCATTGTCACTATAAACAGTTTGGGGGATCCCATGCTCTGGGATCACATTTTTGCATAGTGCCTTGGCCACTGAAATAGCATCTGCTTTCTTAGTGGGGACAATTTCAACCCACTTTGAGAACTGCACACAATTACCAGGCAGTACCTGTAGGTGTTACAGTTAGACAACTCAATGAAATCCATATGGATTACTTCAAATGGGTAGCTGGGTCTGGGAAACCTTCCTCTTCTAGGTCTGAGGTTACCCTGAGCATTATGTTTACAACATATTAAACATGCTTTACAAAAATGTTTTGAATAAGCATTGAATCCCAGTGTGAAAAACTGCCGTTCGACTGCTGCCACCATCCCGGCTGTGGAGACATGGCAGAGCCCATGGCTCAAAATTGCAGCAGTCCTATATAAGTTCTTAGGCAATATAGGTTTATCACGAAGATAGTAAACATCACCTCTCAGGCTTGCTCCTTTAGTGAGCCATAGCTGCTTCTCAGCTGGAGGTGAGTGTGACTGCATGTCTGCTAACACATCATGTGTAATGGGCATAGTTTGCTCCTGAGACGCCAGAATATGAACCCCATGTGTTCCAAGGGCCGCTTCCTTTGCAATTTTATCTGCAAAGGCATTACCTAACACAATGGGGTCAGTGCCACGTGTGTGTGCTGCACATTACAAACCCCAACTTTACTGGGCAGTAAGACTGCTTTCAACAGGCTCTGTAAAAGTTTTGCATGCTCCACAGGTTTCCCTGTCGAGGTTGTCATGCCTCGTCTTGACCACTGAGCGGCAAAGAAATGAAGTGTAGCATATGCATACTGACTGTCTGTATATATAGTCACTGCCTGCCCCTCAGCTGCTTTGCAGGCTTCCGTCAGAGCCACTATCTCAGCTGCTTGGGCAGACATGGAATGTGATAACTGCCCAGCACAGATGACCTGCACATCATCCACAACAGCAAAGCCCGTTTTAGTCTTTCCCTCTGCCGTTTTAAAACTCGAACCATCAACAAACCAAGCTTTGCCCTCAGTGAGTGGTATGTCTGTTAAATCACTTCTAGGTTTACACTGTGTTTCCACATCCTCACTACACACATGTGGTGTACCCTCTTCCTCTGTGGGTAACAGTGTAGAGGGATTCAAAGTTGTACACCGTTTAATAGTTGTGTGTGGCTGGGAGAGCAACAGTGACATTAGAGATAAGTGTCTTGCCGGTGACAAGAATGTCATTTTACTCTGCAGCAATAAAACATCCACCTCATGTGGAACTAGCAGGGTCAAAGGGTGAAACAAAACAATTTCACCAGAACACTTTACGGCTTCAGCAGCTGCACACACAGATCGCACACAGTGAGGTAAGGCACAAGCCACTGAATCCAGCCTCTTAGAATAATAAACCACTGGCTTCATTCTACCTCCACATTTTTGTGCTAACATGGACGTCATAAAATGTCCTTTACAGTCAACAGTTTAAACAAAAGGCTTGCTATAATCTGGAAGTCCTAGAACTGATGCTCCTGTCAGCATCTGTTTCAGCATGCACAGAGCTTGCTCCCCCTCAGGGGTCCAACTCAAACTTTCTGACATAGCTAAAGGTTTACTGTACATCATATCTAATAATGGCTGCGCAATTTCAGCATAATGGGGCATCCACGATCGACAGAAATTTAGCAAACCTAGAAATTGCATCATGTGTTTCTTTATCTCTGGCCTAGGTGCTGCCAAAATAGCTGTTTTCCTCTCTGGGTTTATGCTCTTCCCTGCAGCACTAAGCAGATGTCCTAAAAATTTCACTTCTGTCTTTACCCACTGTAGCTTTGAAAGTGAGGCCTTGTTACCTGTTTCAGCTAAGTGAGTCAGTAATGCCAGTGACATGTCTCTACAATTCTTCTCTGAATTGGATGCAATTAAAATGTCATCGACATATACCAACATCTGTGAATGTGATGGAATTACAAAATCAGACAGACAATTTGTAGTATTCTGTGTGAAAATTGTAGGACTGTCACAAAAACCTTCGGCAATCTGGTGTATGTGTATTTTTTGCCTTGATACGTGAAACCAAACCAGCCTTGTGAATTCTCATGCACTGGTATGGAAAAGAAAGCATTACTTAAATCCACCACAGTGAAGTGTGTCTTGTCTGGCTTAAGCTGATTTAACAAGGTGTGGGGGTCGGGAACACATGGAGCTATACTCTCCACTGCCTGATTTACAGCTCTTAAGTCTTGAATCATGCGCCATGACTGTGAATCAGCCTTTCTAACTGGGAAGATGGGTGTGTTACATACTGCTTGTGGAGCTTCAACTAGTATCCCTGCTTTAATCATATCCTCTATTACTGGTTTAATGCTATCCACTGCATCAGGCTTCAAGGGATATTGCTTCACTCTTGGCCTAAAAGACGTTTTGGGCTTTATTACTACTGGACTCGCTGTAGTCATCAACCCCACATCAGTCTTCCCAGTAGACCAGAGCTTCTCTGGGACCTGTTTAAGCTCCAGGTGATCTCTGACATCTGCAACATATCATTCTGTTGTGTCATTCTCACCCCCTCTAAGTGTGTTTGTGGTGTAGTATGTGTCACCCATCCCAGCTTTTTACGAAAGATGCTGTGCTGCATGTCTGTCTCCCAACCCCCTCCAGCTTGCTGCCACATTCCAACACTCTCCCCCTGCCTCACTAAAGATGCTAAGTCTGTCCACTCAGCCATGCCACTCTTTGTCAGTGAAATGTGTGGTGTCTGCCCTGTAAAGAGTTGTTGTGCAGCTTCAGAAAGGATCACACTACATCCAGCCATGATTTCACCATCAGTGTATATTGCTTTTATGGTGATTCTCTGTGGCCCTAATTTCAGCACTTATCTGTGTAGGCCTCATCAGGCCCAAGCGTGGTCTTAAATCTCAGTGTGACATGCAAGTCTTCTGGTGCCTGTGTGTCGTGGCTGGTTGTCAACATTTCCTCAGCTGCAGCTAACAGTTTACAGTTTATTTGATCAGGTCTGGAGGCTGACAGGTCAAGTGTCCAGTAATAATGCAAATCCCCACTGTCCTGATGAACCATTGTCTCAGCAGTTTCTCCTTTTCCTGCAGCTATCATCCCAATGGATGTTGGAATTATTGAAATTCCAAGTTTCATCATCATATCTCTTCCCAAGAGGTTCAGCGGACAAGTTGGGCACATTACAACTGAACCCTGAGCTGCCTCTCCTGTGGTAGGATCTCTAATCCACACTGGTTTAGAGATTCTATGCTGATTTAACTGACCATTTGCAGACTTCACATAAATTGTGCCATTTGAAGGGTCAACTCCTGACACATGATCTTTTAAAACAGTTTTATCTGCACCTGAATCACACAGAAATTGAACAGTTTTGCCTTGCACAGTTAACGTGCGAACTGGTTTTACTTCTTTCCCTGACAGATTTAACAATACTTCAGTTAGATCTAGAGTCTGAAACACAGGCTGTTGTAAATTCTGGTAAACTAAGGGATCATTTGTACATGTGTGTGTGTTAGCAGTGTCAACAGGTGCTAGTCATTTATTATAAAAGGGTTTCTTGCATCAGGGCGTTTATACTCCTCAGGTTTGTTCTCGGGGCACTCTCTGACAAAGTGGCCTATCTCCCCACACCTGTGGCATGCGTCATCCCTTCGCTTTAGTCCACCCCTGGGCCTCCACCTATCTCTGCTTCCTCTATACCTGCCTCTATTTTGCTCTCTTCCAGCCTGTCCCTGAAACAAAATTTCACCTGCTAAAAAAGTAGTGGCCGCAGAACTTTGTGACTTCTTTTTTTTATTATTTTTAATGACTTCCTGTGCATGACGGGCCCAGTTCATGCATTTAACGGACCCGTCCGTGTTATGACTAACATTTTGTTTTCTGATGAAATCAGCAATGGGTGAATGAAAGCCATTCATCAAAGCATGTTTTAACTACTGATATGGGCTGGCCTTCTCCGCACTCTCTTCAAGGCCGCTATGTTCTTTGAAAACTTCCTCTAATCTCGCCCTAAACTCATGAACATCCTCTCCTTCTTTCTGCACACATTGGGTGATTTTGTTGTAATCTACCAACCCGTTCTCACTCCCGACGCGTAAAATACTGACAATTTGTCACGTCCCTTAACTTCTCATGCTGACGCTAAAGGTACCCTTCCACGTTTTTATGAGACGCTGTGGGTTGTCAATTCATTCCAATATGAACCCGCTCGCGGTGATAAGACACACTTCGAGCAGAGGCTCCAGCCATCCATTTACTCCAATAATAACCCCGTCACAGCAAAACATGACTCCTTGAAGTACAATCTAACTGGAGAACCGGGGACCCTCTCCGCGAATTTAATGCTTTCTTTTAATGACATCATTTAAATTTTTCAACAAAAACACATGAAAGTAGCACTGATAATTCAACAATAAAATCGCTTCATGTTGTGGCCATCACACAGTGTTTTCCAAAGTGATTCACTATCTGAGAGTGCGCAGATTTAATGTACATAATGATTTGTTAGGTTTATTATTTTTATTTCACACGTAAGACACATTTAGAGATTTATTCACCATTCCTGTTAGTTTTGGATGCGCTCGGCTCCAACCAATCAGACCAATTTACGCAGACGGCGCACTAATCCCGTAACTGCACACTACCCATAATCCTCAACCGCTATTGCTGTGGAAATGAAGATAATCAACAGCTTGGTGCTACCCGTTATTCCTTTATTTACTCTAAAATAATAACCAGCGATAATACGAAAATAAACTGGCCCAGTGTTTAATTATGTAATTACAAATTGCAAATTTATTTTTATTTATTTTATTTTTTACAAATTGCAATATTTATCTACAGCGTGCCTTTAGCGACATGTCAACAGATCTTAAGCAAGGCGATTGGATGGTTTTTACTGCAATGCATCTTGGGAGTCGTAGTAAATGTATCTTTCAACGCACGGTCCAGTGAATTTTTTGACTCGACACGAGGCAGATCTTAGCTAAGTAAGTTGTGATAAACTGTGGGTAATTTCCATGTTCACTGAAATATTGATCAGCTGATATTAAACTTGAAATGTTTTCACAGAGCAGTCTGTGTACCAAGAGAACTACTTCTGCAAAAGTTTATTTAATTTTTTTTGTGATGTATTCCCATGTGTAAGACACTTGCTTGGCCACCCAGCTAATGTTAGTACTGCTCTATTTTAGCAGTGTATCTTTTCTGTAATTAATTCAGCTTTTTCTTTTTTAACCCTATTCTCGTAATTAACTCAATATTAACGACTTTAATCTCGTAATTGATTTTTTTTCTAATATGATGTAATACTGCCTCGTAATATAAGTTATTTCTTTGGTCATAAATTATTTTTGTAATCATTTCACCAAAACAGACCTGAAATAATCCCTACATGTTCCATTTTCATTTGCAGAAATGACAAAGCCAAAAACCAAACCATGTTCTTCCTGTCAGGCTCCAAACACCTGCAACAGGAAGACATGCAGTGGATGCCTGGGCAGCCTGAACGTAAAGGAGGGATTAAAAAAAACAAGAACAGTTTAAAAACAGTAACTGGGCTGCCTCTGTTTAAAAAAAAAACAGAAATGCGAGCAGGGTGGTTAATTCAGCCCAGTTGTCAGTAAGTTTAAAAGTTCTGATCTAATAAGTGGTTGGTCTGCTAGACAATTCTTTATTAATCACAGTTGTCAATGTTTTCTTGTATATCATGAAGTGAGAAACCAAGACATGTATATACACATAAAATATTTATTTATAAAAGAGCATAAATAAAAAAGTTATTCACATCAGAATAACATCATCACACTAAAGACATCAAACTAGAAAAAAACTTCAACTATTTTTATTTAAGCTACTTCTGATTTTTAATTTAATCGGCTATTAACAGAGAGACAAAACATTTTAAGATGGATTTTATCATACATTTACAGGTTTGGTTACCATAATTACTTTTTAACTATCTACGACAATAAAACACCAAAGATGTGAAACTTAAAGGTTTGTTATACATCAATTTGCTTACATGAAAGACCTGCTGCATATGTTTTTCTTTGTTGTTCTTGCAGGTTTCAAAACTACATGCCCTGGCCTACCAGCCAATTCTGTTTCTTGGACAGTTTGACCGAAAGGGCCGTATAGTAGGGGATGTGATCACTCAGATCGAACCAGCGGAAGGTGCTGCACGTGACATCCTCATGAAGATGAGGAAACTTTATGAACACCTTCTGAGAAGTAAGATATGCTTTGTCTATTATCTGTAACCAGGTGTCCTCAGGTAGCCTATCCTAGCTGTCTTCGGGTGATACTCATTGTACACCTTAGATAAGTAGGCAGTTCACCACGAGATACATAGAGACAAACAAGATGGTGAAGATGAGGATAGTTAACAGTCACCAGCTATTCTATTCTACTCTACTCTACTCTATTTTGTTCTATTCTATTCTATTATTCAGCCAAGGTTCAGACCAGTAACCTTCTTGCTGTAAGGTGACAGCTGCCCTACATGTCCTGTTGCTAACAAGAAAATAGTGTTATATATGCCGTATTACCTCCCCCTGTGGGGTTCACATCACCAAAGCTAGCCATACTGAACCTCTGGTGTTACCCACCTGAACAATTTTGTATGTGTGTGTGTGTATAGTATGGTCTTTCACACTCATGTATATACAAATGTAATTTTAAAAATCTTCACGAAAACCAGACCTGATAATTCTCTTCGAGACTTTCTAGTATAACAATTGTTATATAATGTTACCAATATGAACACCAAGATTCTTAAATAACTTATATTCTTCTTAAGAGGTTACCTGATTACCTCCCTGAAGTAGTTAGCATCACCATTGTACAAAACTCTCAAGTCACAGTACTAGGTTGAAGTGTCAAATGTTATGCACTACAAAGTCAGGAAAGTAGTCTCATCAGAGGAAAAAAGTCATTAGCTATCTGGATTTATAGTCACACTCATCATTTATTAATGTACAATGTAGAAAAGCACTACAGATGTCACACTACCCCCGAGGGCACTTGTACTGAATGATTTGGGTCAGTGAGGGTGTGAGATGACTTATTTGATGCCAATATTTACAAGTTGTAACTTTAATAAAAACCTAACTGAAAACATGCAAATCACTGCTTATTATGTGTTTATGTGTACTGTACATTTTTTCAACCCATTTTAATGAATATTTAATACTTAAAATGTTGCAGAATTACAAGCTTCACCTCCTGCTGAAAGTTCTATACCAGCAGCTGGACCATCCTCTGCTGACAGTGTCGATGCTGGACCAGTCCCAGACCCAGAGGCTCTAAACGAGGAATTTATTCTGCATTTAGAGCCTGTACCAACATCTTCCCTCTGTCAGCCTCCTGCATCCTCCTCTCCATCTCTGCTTCCTCCTGCACCCTCCTCTTCATCTCTGCTTCCTCCTGCATCCTCCTCTCTGTCTTTGCTTCCTCCTGCATCCTCCTCTCCATCTCTGCTTCGTCCTGCATCCTCCTCTCTGTCTTTGCTTCCTCCTGCATCCTCCTCTCCATCTCTGCTTCCTCCTGCATGCTCCTCTTCGTCTGTGCTTCCTCCTGCATCCTCCTCTCAATCTCCGCTTCCTGCATCTCCCTCAATTTCTACGGCGTACACCTCGGATGTCCCAAACAAAAAAAGGACAAGGAAAGGTTAGACGTTATGGTATTGTAAATGTACGAAACACATGACAGGTTTGTAAAGTTTGTTAAGATTTCTTTTTCTTATTTTTTGCATTTTGTCCAGTTTTACAGACCTTATGTAAATGTTTCATTTGTTATTTTTCAGAATGCCGAAAACACCGTACACAGAAGATTTTCAAATATGAAGAGATAGTAGACAGGAGAGTTGTAAATGTAAGCAATTTAGCCTGCTGTTGTGCAGATTTGTTTGCGTCTTTGTTTGCGTCTATATCTTGTAAAGCACTTTGTGATCTCTATCTAGAAATGTGCTATATAAATAAAATTTTACTTACTTACTTACTTACTTACTTCCAGGATTTGAACTGTGCCTATTGTAGGAATGTTTAGCTTATTTTAGAGTTTAGACATGTAGGAATGTTTAGTTTGTTTTAGAGTTTAGAAATGTGTTAAGATAGAATGTAGAATTATGGTAGAGACACTGACACTGCCCTGGATATAAATAAAGGCCTGACTGTGTCATGAACTTAGGAGTAGATCTTAGGAGACCCTCCCCAGTTGAACGGTGAAAGTAAGACAAAGAGGAGTTAATGCTGAGTGGAAATTCCCCAGAGGATACCTGTGTGGGGGTCTCAACATTTAACTTGATAACTGTGGTCTGGAGGGGAGATGGTATTTATGGCCCCTAGGAAGAGACACACACCCACAGTGTTTTAACTGATACACTCACACATCCACATGCACACTCACTCACGTGCACGCACATACCAGGTATGCACACACAGTCACTCACGAGCACTCACATAGACACGCGGGTACGCGCACACACAGGCACTCACGTGCTCATGCACATAGACACAGACACAGAGTTTGCAACACATTGTGGGGGATTTATGATGGGGTCGCCTCTATAAAGCTCGCTGGAACTAACAAAGGGGTGAAGATTGTTTCAGAGGGACACCAGCCTCGTCTTCCCTTCTAGAAGTGCATGCTTAAATGAAGATGAATAAAGATGAATAAAGATTTTGTAAAAATGACTACTGGGTCCGGTGCCATCTCTGAAGGCCCGAGGAATAATAAAGAACCGGGGTAAAACTGATTTCCCAACACTATCTATAAGCTTTTGTATTTGATGAATCTACACTAATTCAGCCACTGAGTCTGGATTTCGCTCCAAGTAGGACATTAAATAGGAACATACCACCTGATACAACCTGGTTGTGCTGCCTTCCTGGTGTTTACGTTCTTTAAAGTCCTCCTGACATCATGCTCAGAAGGAGTGATTGATGTGGAGGTGCTCCTTCCCATTCAGTAACATCTGCTTCAGTTAGTTTTGCTTCTTAGCCACAATGTAAGCAATGTCGCTTTGCTGACATGCACTCGATGGTGGCAGTACAAGCATTGTAGTGGTTCTTATGTTTTTGTAAACTAATTGTATAATATATTGAGCCATTCAATAGTACACAAATGTTTATAAGCTCCTTTTTGTATGCAACTTGCATGTCTTTCTGAATTAACTGTTTGTTTATATCATGTTTTTCAGGAAAAAGAAGAAGTTAAAGTCAAGTGGAAGCCCTGCTCAATATGGTAATTTAGTAACAACTTTGTTGGACTGGAACAGACATTCATATTGTTGATAAATAGTTAGATTAGATAGATGAAACTTTATTAATCCCTCTGGTGGATTCCTCTGGGAAATTCAGTTTCCAGTAGCAAAGCACCGAAAGAAGTTGCATGTTAGATACATTAAGGGGAATGATAGTAAGGATATAAGCATAAATACACCATATATACACATATACACATATATAGATACTGTGCTGGTGTAGTTCTTCTTCCCACCAGCAGGAGTCACTACAGTTCTTTCATGCCAAGTTTTGTTTGTTGTTAGCTGTAGAGTTAGTATGCAGCACACTTTGAGAAAAGACTGACTCAGCATGTTGTTCTGATAAACATCTGCATCCATCCTCTTTGTTGTTTTACAGAAAGCATCACTTGTGAGTATTTAAGTTGAACAAGAGTTAATGCAACTATATTTGCTATTATTTCTGCACTTTTATGGTTAAAGGTGTACTGTATTCAGATTTACTTTCTTTCCAATGTTAGCTAGTTTAGTCAACTGATTTGCATTATCATATCAATATATAGACTGAATATTGCTTATTTCCTTTTGTTTGTAGTTTCACTTTGTTGATAATTGAAGGCAGCGTCAATAAAAGGGACAATACACCTGTCAGTTGTCGAGGAGTTTATCTATCTGCATAACTGTATCCAGTGTAGCAGTGAGGGCAGAATAGATACAGAATATACAATATGGATAAATAGGATTGCTCATTTGAGTGAGTATATTGCACAGTGATTATTGCACAGTCGAATATAAGAAAAAAAAGACAAAACAAAAAACAAATATTGCACAGTGTAAAAAAGCACCTACAGCTCAGTTGTTTCCGCCCTCCCTTGTCCCCCTGTTTCCCCTCCCTCTCCCCTCCAGAGAGGAGTTAAACAGTTTGATGGCATGTGGGACAAAGGAGTTTTTAAGTCTGTTGGTTTTTGACTTTGGGAGAAGCAACCTGTCGCTGAATAGGCTCCTCTGATTGTTTACGACCGTGTGCAGAGGATGCCCAGCATTGTCCATAATGTCCAGCAGTTTTTTTTAGTGTCCTTTTCTCTGCCACTGACACCAGAGTGTCCAGCTTCATGCCGACCACAGAGCCAGCCTTCCTGATTAGTTTCTCCAGCCTGGATGAGTCCTTCTTTGCTGTGCTGCTCCCCCAGCACACCACACCATAGAAAAGTACTCCTGCAACCACCGACTGGTAAAACATCCTCAGGAGCTTCCTGCAGATGTTGAAAGACCTCAGCCTCCTGAGGAAGTACAGTCGGCTTTGGCCTTTTTTATACAGGTGCTCTGTGTTGCATGTCCAGTCCAGTTTGTTGTCCACCCACAGCCCGAGGTACTTGTATGTGTTGACCACCTCCACCTCCTCTCCCTCTATCTGAACTGGCAGTGGACCTGGTCTGGACCTCCCGAAATCCACAACTAGTTCCTTGGTCTTTGAAGTGTTGAGTTGCAGGTGGTTTGTGTGACTCCATGTGACAAAGTTCCTCACCAGGCTCCTGTACTCCTCTTCCTGGTCATCCCAGATACACCCCATAGTTATCACCTCAGTTTGAATTCATGTATTTGGACTATAGTAAATTGGGAGCTTTTAGCTGTCAAGCTGCTCTTCTGTGAGGAGCTTAATAGCAGTCCACCTCCAAAGTCCATTATGAGTTTTGGAGGTCAACACTTTTAAGAGTTGGCATAAGACTTTACTTCTTTATAGAGCTTATAGTTAGGGCTGGTTCAGGTCACCAGACTGCTGGGGTTAGTGCCCTCACCCCCCCACTCCCTCTCTTTCTCTCTCTCTCTCTCTGTCTGTCTGTGTCTTTCAGGGTTATGCAGGCTCAGTATTGGTTGAAGATGCAGTCACATCTCCTTTTACTGAAAACTCTCCCCCTCTCCCTCACCATCTGTAAACATACATGCCACAGTAATGCAGTTCATGCATGTTACTAACTAAACTTCTTCCCTGGAGTTTCTGTGCTCTCTCATCCAGCAGGTTCCGATGGATCATGGCTGCTGCTATGGTCCTGCTTTATATACTCCATATACTATTACTCTCGGACTTGATTTGATTAATTTATATTACAACGAAGGTGTATAAAGCATGACATGAATATAGAAGATATTTCATCCTAAAAAATTGTCATATGTCACAACCTAAATTATCCTATTTTCTGTGTGTTTGTGTGTGGTTGTCGTTGATTTTTGTGATGTTTTTCTCCTGACAGTGGCAAAGTGTGGGATGACACATGGGAACCTGCGCAGTTTTACACACAGTAAACCAGATCCCTGTGTGCGATCGCACAGTTCAGTTTGTAGTTCAGCACAGGGGCGATTCTAGGATCAGAGCTTTGGGGTGCTGAGCACCCAGAGAGCTGCCCATCCAGGCAAGGTAAACTTTACACGTCACAATGAGACTTCTTCCCTGTCTCTGTCAGTCCCTGCATCCTTAAATGTCTCCAGTTGTCCCGAGTTCCCTCTGACTGTCTCCTTGGTGCATTTAAACCCCTGTTCCTCCCTGTCCTCATCGTCTGTTGTCTTCATCTCCGCTATCAGTCATCATAATTTTACCATCTCTGTGCAAGTCTGCAAATTTCTTTATTAAATCATAAGATTCTTAAATTCATCAAGTCTCTCTGTGCCTGGGTCCTCGTCACAAAACATGACATCACTGTTTTGTACATTTTAACACAATTTAATCCTCACATTTGTGAAAGAAAAGCAAAACACTTTTTTGAAAAGTCTGTAACAAAACCATCAAATCTGATAAAGGTTATGTAAATGCTGCCAAAGAAGAATGGATTGGAATTTAAAAAAAACAAAACATATCCTAACCTTAATTACTGCGGGAGAATAATGAATGATGCTCATAGTCAGTAAAAAGTAAACTGAGTGCATTTTTTGGACAGAGATTCACTTGTAAAGTGTTTGTATAATACAATACAGATACATAAAAAATACACTCCAAAAACAGAGTCCTTGAAATGTACAAAATATTATTAAAAAATTAGAAAAATGGAGACACCTTGGCCTCTGGTACAATGTATACAATGTATGAAAAGATCTTTAGTGCAGATTCTACTATGGCTCTGCAGATTTTTTTCTTTTCTTTTAACATATGTCGCCTCACCTTGAGGTTAGTAAATCTCTCACATTTTGGTGATCAAGTCTCTCAAGCATCTCTTTCTCAACTGACATCACAGCCAGGTGCTGGAGTCTGCTTTGACCCATGGTCCTTCTCAGGCAGGTATGGAGCTGACTCAAGACACTAAAAGACCTTTCACAGCTACAGCTGCAAACTGGGTTTGTTAGGGCAACCTGAACAACAGTTTTCAGTGTGGGGAAGATCTGATTATCCAGAAGATTGTACAATCTTAACATATCTGGGATGGCACCAGCCTCACTCTTGAGCTTCAAAAAGTTTTTGGCAACCGTGACTTCCTCTGACTGAAGCTCAATATGGTAATGCAGTGCCAGGGCTGATAAACCAGTTTGTTTTGCAGATTCTGTATAGCAGTTTTAATATAGGGAGAACACAACTTCCAGATTGTATAAGTAAAATTAGTTGGGTTTTTTCCTTTGCCAGTTTAACAGTTTCTGTTTTGCCCGTCACTGTTCCCTGTCTGTTTTCTTACCTGGTTCTTCCTGACCTTGTACTTTCTCCTCATGTTCTCCTCTTTCCTCTCTCCCTCTTTGGACTGACAATCATACACAAATAGATTGTATTCAATTACATTTTTATAAAAAAAAATACTATTAAGATTACTAATAAAAAAGTCCTCTCTCAGTGTACTTTCAACCAAAGGGCAAATAACCAAACCACATGAACATCTAATAAAGGATATAAATATTGAAACACTGATCCAACATTATCCTTTATTGATGGATAATTTGATCTTCCACTTTTACCTGAATGTGGCTCCTTTTTTTGAAAAAACTTCCTCATATCCAATATGAACCTGGCTGTCTCTCTGTACACACACACACACAACAGTGGAGTTATAAGGTTAGTGGGTATCCAGTCAGTTAGCTAGTTAGTACCTTGGGTTCAATATGCACATATGATAAAATAACCAGTTTCTCTCATTACATTTCAAACAGGACAGTGGTAACAACAGCAGGCTACGGACAATTTTAAATTTTAGATTTTAAATAGGCTGTATACATTTCAATGGGAGCAACAGGATGGTCAAATATCGCTGATTTTACTACAGAGCAGGACGGATTGTAGGGTAGCAAACATCGTCGGGAAACACGTTTTCAACACTGCAGGTTACCTGGGTGTAATGTTTTTCAGCTAAAAAGAAACATGGCCTGACTCCTACCGAACTATATAAAGAGTAACTGAAGGTTAAATGCAGCTAACATGTCCTGTTTTAAGACAGGCACTAACACATCCGCTCCGCTGCGTCTCAGCCACTATCGCTCTGGCAGCAACAGCGCTAGAGCCAGAGTAGCTGAGCTGGAACAAACCATTTTGGGAGGGGGGGTTATCTATACTTTTGTTG
Source organism: Oreochromis aureus (assembly GCF_013358895.1). Taxonomy (NCBI): domain Eukaryota; kingdom Metazoa; phylum Chordata; class Actinopteri; order Cichliformes; family Cichlidae; genus Oreochromis; species Oreochromis aureus. Next base: position 77,547,320 of record NC_052944.1, on the reverse strand, counting down.
TTAAAATGTTCCATCTCAATTAAGTACTGGATGCTTTTTATATTTTTAGAAGTGTGCCACACAAACAACAAATATTGTCAAAACAGTAAGAAATCTTTGGGGTGCTTTGATTCAAAAATGGGCTAAAATCGCCCCTGGTTCAGCATAAAAGTTCAAAATAAAATATTTACTATACATTTCAGCCAGTGTCAGTCTCTATTTCACTCTCTAATCTGTTTAAAGTAAAGTAAGTAACAACTTGTATGAGGTGATTAGGGTAAGCAGTACTGTGTATGGGAGCCTAAAGCAAAGTTAACTGCACCAGTAGCAGCTTCAGAACATATTGTATATTATATGTTTCTACCTTTTAATAATAATAGATTGCATTTATATAGCACTTTTCGAGGCCCTCAAAGTGCTTTACAATTCCACTATTCATTCACTCTCACATACTGGTGGAGGTAAGCTACAGTTGTAGCCACAGCTGCCCTGGGGCAGACTGACAGAAGCGAGGCTGCCATATCGCGCCATCGGCCCCTCTGGCCATCACGAGTAGGCGATAGGTGAAGTGTCTTGCCCAAGGACACAACGACCGAGACTGTCCGAGCCGGGGCTCTAACCAGTAACCTTCTGATTACAAGACGAACAACCAAGTCTTGAGGCACGATCGTCCGATTGTAATATGTCATGTTTAGATGCAGTGACAATTGCACATTTGGAGTTGTGGTCATATGTGGTTTTTATATACAGGGTATTAGAAAAGAAATTGACTTTTTTTTTTGTTGCTATTTTTCTTGTTTGTTTGCACATTATTATTGTGTACATATTGCATATGTAACATTATTATTATTGTTAATATGCAGGTTACAGCTGGGGAATGGCAGTATGTTGTGGATTGATTTGGCATGTTCAACCACTGTTACACCAAACTCTCTCACTTATGATAAAGGCCTCTTACCCAGTGTCATGGATTTTCTATACTTTTGGGGACACAGGTCCAAAGTCTGAGGCAGTAAGTCAGATCAAAGAAGGCAATGATTCTAAAATAGGAGTTTACTCATGTCATTGTATATATCCAGGAATATGTGCCTGAGGATAGTTGTCATTAAATCAATGTTAAATGAAAGTATTCCCTAATTACCACAGCTGACACAAGTTCTCCATAGCTGCCTGCTGTCTCAGGACCTGTCTCCAAAAAGGACCAGGGAGCGCTAACATGTTATGTTCTAAACTGATGCAGAAAATGCACATTAAACATAATATAAACTTACTGAGTGAAGAAATGTCAAGAGGATTCCTTTTGCTCCCATTGTGTTGGTTCGTTGATCAATGCAATACAGAATCACAAATCTGGTTTTATGTAATGTCCTTAAAACACGTCAAAATGAGGCTCTGTAGTCTGTGTGGCCTCCACATGCCTGTATGACCTCACTACAACACCTGGGCATGCTCCTGATGAAGTGGCAGATGCTCTCCTGAGGGATTTCCTCCCAGACTCCAGGATTAAAGCATCTGCCAACTCCTGGACATTTTGTGGTGCAGTTGGTGGATGGAGCGAGACATGATGTCCCAGATGTCCTCAGTTGGATTCAGGTCTGGGGAACGGGCGGGCCAGTCCACAGCATCAATGCCTTCGTCTTGCAGGAACTGCTGACACACTCCAGCCACATGAAGTCTAGCATTAGGAGGAACCCGGGGCTAACCGCACCAGCATATGGTCTCACAAGGGGCCTGAGGATCTCATCTCAGTACCTAATGGCAGTCAGGCTACCTCTGCCGAACACATGGAGGGCTCTGCAGTCCCCAAAGAAATGCCACCCCACACCAAAACTGACCCACTGCCAAACTGTCATGCTGGTGGATGTTGCAGGTAGCAGGTGGTTCTCCACGGCATCTCCAGACTCTGTCACAAGTGCTCAGTGTGAACCTGCTTTCATCTGTGAGGAGCACAGGGCGCCAGTGGCAAAGTTGCCAGACTTTGTGTTCTCTGGCAAATGCCAAACATCCTGCACGGTGTTGGGCTGTAAGCACAACCCCCACCTGTGGACATCGAGCCTTCATACCACCCTCATGGAGTCCGTTTCTGACCATTTGAGCAGACATGTGCACATTTGTGGCCTGCTGGAAGTCATTTTGCACGGCTGTGGCCTTTGTTTCCTACCCCACAGTACCTTCCCTTACCGTTAGTTTCCTATTCTTTTACTTATTCTTTGTTGAGGGTTGTATTTGTAGATAAGCAATTTCATTTGCTCTGGGGCGAGTCACTGGCTCAGGTGCATTCTGGGACTGTCAGTTCACCAGTGTGCTGGCATGCTTCTTAACAAACACACCACTACAGCAAACATCTCAATTGTACTTGTTGATTTCTTCGACAAAACACTGAACAAAAAATTTCCTTGTGAGTGTGCTGCCTGGTGCTTTTAAATTCTGTGGTAATTTGAGCAGCACAGAAAGCATTCCATGAATTAAATTATGTTATTGTATCTGAACATGTACACTAGTTGTTCTGACTATTGTCAAATTTGTACATGTTTTGTTTGGTTAGTGCACTGGCCCTTTAAGAGAAAGGCATGGTCTGTGTGCGGACAGGGGAAGTGTAAAGACTCAGACAATCGACTGATTAATGTGATCTATGCTGTGAAAGGCTGATAAAAAGGCATTCCCTGTGAGTATGCGTTATTGTTTGGCACTTTATGTTGATTAATAGCAGTTACTTAGATGCTGTATTACGTGTGCTAATTTATGGTTGTAGACAGTTGTTTGGTGTTAGCATTAGCACTTGGTCAAGCAGCTCCTCAAGTAATTATTTTAATTTGGCACTCATATTCACTGTATTTGTTGTTACAGTTTCACACCTGCCATATAAAGCAAAGTCTAAACCCACTCTGGCGTCAGTGACTTTTGTGTGGAGGTGTTTAACTCCTGGATAGTAGAAAGTGGTTCTCACGAGGCCAGTACAGTGAAAAGGACACACTACGACGATGAAGACTGCATTGTTACACGCTGTATCCAGACCAGCACGACAGACGCAGTGACACCAAGTCAGCATAAATGCACATTCAATCAGCTTAAAGATGGAGAAAGAAGGATATGAAGTAAGATCCACAACGTCAAAGAAATCTAGCCACTCTTCCACTGCAAGCGTAATGTTAGCCGCCGCTACTGCCCGTGCTAAAGCTGAAGCTGCCCAAAAAGAGCTGAGTTTGCAAAGAAGGAAGTTGAATTTAAAATAGAAAGAGCCAAATTAGATGCAAAGCTTGATGTTCTAGCAAAAGAAAGTGAAGCTGAGGCCGCAGCCGCTGAAGCAGCTGTCTTGGAGTCTGCTGTTGCAAATTTTGACATGAGTGATGAGCACCTGAGCTTACCAAAGGAGACACAGAGTTCTCATGAGCGAACTACAGACTATGTCAATATGCATCAGGCACGCAGTGATTCAGTCAAATCAAAGGACGTCAAAATAGAAAAAGGCGAGTATGCAAATCGACCTAAGCCACCGGACATGTCACCGGATGAACTGCCCTCAGCACCAAAGGACTATGGCTCCCTCAGACCCCCTGATCAAAGACATTACTCACCTGAAAGGCAAGGACAACAGTTACGCTCTGTTAACTATCAGCAGCACCTCAGCCATGTCTCACCAGGGTTTACACCGCCCTCTGCTGGACGTTTTCAGTACTACCCTCCAGATCCAAATTCCTCTAGGGACTCTAATGAGCTTGCCAAATATTTAATGAGAGGTCAGTTGTTAACCTCTGAACTCACCAAGTTTGATGACAAGCCGGAGAACTATCTATCTTGGAAGTCATCTTTCATCAACGCCATTGACACTCTAGAGCTTAGGGCGTCTGAACAAATCGACCTCCTTGTGAAATCACTTGGCCCAGAATCTACCAAGCATGCACATCGCATTAAAGCTGTAAACATAACAAACCCAGCTGTGGCATTAGAGCTAATCTGGGAGAGGCTAGAAGAAATCTATGGGTCGCCAGAAGCCATTGAAAGTGCTCTTTTCACCAAACTTGATCAATTTCCTAAAATAGGGCCCAGAGACAATCAAAAACTAAGAGAGCTGAGTGATCTGTTGCAGGAAATAAATGCAGCAAAACAAGAAGGGTACTTGCATGGACTCTCCTATCTCGATACAGCGCGAGGTGTCGCTCCCATTGTGGATAAGCTGCCATATGGGATACAAGACAAGTGGATGATGGAAGGCTCACACTACAAGCAGCGGCACAAGGTGACCTTCCCTCCATTCACGTTCTTCTTACAGTTCATACAGACACAAGCAAAGGCACGCAACGATCCAAGCTTCAATCTGCTGTCAACCTGCAACTCTGGAGTTAAAAGGGACAAGCTTGGAGATGGTTACAGCAACAACCGCAGGTCAGTTTCAGTGCATAAAACCAACGTTACGGCCATATCTGAGGAAGGACCGGACAAATGTTGTCCTGTGCACAACAAACCTCACGCCTTACAACAGTGCAGAAGTTTCAGAGAAAAGCCAATTCAGGAACGAAAGGCAATATTAAAGCAACACAACATCTGTTTCAAGTGCTGCGCTTCTAACAAACATGTAGCTCGCGACTGTCAAGCAGAAATCAAATGCTCTGAATGTAACAGTGATAAGCACCCAACAGCTCTGCATTCAGATGTTCCTCGCTTTCCCAAAGCTCTTCAGCCCCCAGCAAGTCACGGCGGGGAGAAACAAGAGCTACAGGAGACTGCAGTTGTTTCAAGTTGCACTGAGGTATGTGGGGAAGGATTTTCTGGGAAATCTTGCTCAAAAATATGCCTGGTTAACGTTTATCCTGCCAACGATCCTAGTAAACGCCAGAGAATGTATGTCATGCTAGATGACCAGAGTAACGTTTCACTAGCACGCTCTGAGTTTTTTGACATGTTCGAGGTTAATGGTAAGACAGAGCCATACACCCTCCAGACATGCAGTGGCATAGGTCTCACTTCTGGCAGAAGAGCCTCTGGGTATATGATAGAGGCAATCGATAGCTCCCTCGCTATTCAGCTGCCCATGTTAATCGAGTGCAACATGATTCCCAACAAAAGAGAGGAAATTCCCACTCCCTCCGCGGCTTACGCACACAGTCACCTCAAAGGCATAGCACACAAAATACCACCCTTGGACAGTGGTGCAGACATTTTGCTGTTGCTTGGAAGAGACATTTTGAGAGTTCATAAAGTGCGCAGTCAGATCAATGGTCCGCACAATGCACCATACGCACAGAGGCTGGACTTAGGCTGGGTGATAATAGGAGATGTGTGCTTAGGCAATACTCATAAGCCTTCCCAAGTCTCCACCTTTAAGACTCACGTTCTATCGGATGGAAGACCAACTCATTTTTCCCCGTGCGAAAGCCACTTTACTGTCAAGCCAGACACCAGTCTTTTAAATCGACACTTAGTACTTGGTGGTTCAAACATAAAGGACAGAACACAAAACAGAACTATAGGAAACAATGTTTTCTGCCAGACCAAGGATGACAATAAGCTTGCACCCTCCATGGCAGATCTGCAGTTCCTGAATATCATGGACAATGAGTGTTTCCAGGATGAGTCACAAAGCTGGGTGGCTCCATTGCCGTTCCGCCAGCCCAGAGCATTGCTGCCTAACAATCGCCGCTACGCACTCAGTCGCCTCAAGTCACTTGAACGAACTCTAGACAAAAACCCAGAAATGAAAGCTCACCTGATAGACTTTATGCAGAAAATGTTGGACAATGGGCATGCGGAGCTCGCACCCCCATTACAAGGGAACAAAGAGTGTTGGTACCTGCCCTATTTCGGAGTATACCATCCTCAAAAGCCGTCACAAATCCGAGTGGTATTTGACTCCAGCGCGCAGTTTGAAGGTATGTCGCTCAACACAGTGCTGTTATCAGGACCCAATCTGAACAACAGTCTATTAGGCGTGCTAGTGAGATTCAGGAAACATCCAGTTGCAGTAACCGCAGATATCCAGCAGATGTTCTATTGCTTCCTGGTGCGCGAGGACTGCAGGGATGTACTGAGGTTTGTCTGGCACAAAGACAATGATCCACAGAAAGAGCTCGTGGATTACAGGATGTGCGTGCATGTATTTGGAAACAGCCCCTCGCCTGCTGTAGCCACATATGGTTTGAGGAGGGCTGCGCAAAAAGGAGAAGCCAAATACGGGTCAGATGTTCGCCATTTCATTGAGCGTGATTTTTATGTTGATGATGCTTTAAAGTCTGTTCCCACCAAACATGATGCTATCGACCTCCTGAAACGGACACAAGACATGCTAGCAGACTCAAACCTTCGCCTCTTAAAAATAGCATCAAATAAGGTTGAAGTGATGGACGATTCTCACCTCAAGACCGAGCCAAGGATCTCCAAAATCTGGACCTGTTCAAGGATGAACTCCCAGATCAGCGCAGTCTTGGAGTAAAGTGGAATATAATGGAGGACTATTTCACTTTTCACATTCCTCACGCTGAAAAGCCATACACACGAAGAGGAGTCCTTTCAACTGTGAACAGTGTGTTTGACCCGCTCGGGTTTTTGGCCCCAGACACCGTTCGAGGACGTCTGCTTCTAAGAGAGTTGTCGCTACAGACAACAGAGTGGGACTCACCTCTCCCAGAGGATCTGAAAGGCAGATGGATAGAATGGCAACAGTCCCTCCAATGCCTCAGCAAAGTCAATGTTCCACGCACTTACACTAAAATGTCACTGTCACAGGCTAAATGTGTAGAACTTTGTGTCTTTTCAGATGCGTCCATGAAGGCAATATGTGCAGTTTCATACCTCAAGGTCACCACTGGGGATGGCAAGACAGAGGTTGGGTTTGCCCTAGGTAAGGCACGACTCGCTCCACAGCCAGAGCTCACTGTACCTAGGCTCGAACTCTGCGCCGCAGTAATGGCGGTTGAAATGGCAGAGGTCATATGTGAAGAGATTGATCACCCTATAGACAAAACTAGTTTCTATACAGACAGCAAGGTGGTTCTTGGTTATATTCACAACCAATCCAGACACTTTTATGTCTATGTAAACAATCGTGTGTGTCGTATTAGAGAGTCAACTACTCCAGAGCAATGGCATTTCGTTACGACCGACCAGAATCCTGCTGACCACGGCTCACGATCAGTTCCAGCTGCTGAGTTAGAACACACGACATGGTTCACAGGTCCAGCGTTTCTCCAGTGCCCTTCATACATCCATCTAGAGCAGACTGATTACAAATTGCTGGACCCAGACAACGACGCAGAGGTACGCCCAGAGGTAAAGACGCTTTGCACTAACATAACAAAGGAAGTTTTGGGCTCAGGACGTTGGGAGCGTTTCTCCACATGGTGCTCACTTCGGAAAACCATGTCAAACTTGATTCACATCGCACAATGCTTTTCACAATCAAACGTTGACCCAGACTGTAAAGGATGGCACATTTGTAAAACGGCCATCACCCCGGAACTGTTAGATCAAGCAGAGACAATGATCATTAAAAATGTGCAGTTCGAAACATATGCAGACGAGATAAAGCGGATCTCTGAAAAACAGAACCTCCCTAAGAACAGCCCGCTGGTAAAACTAAACCCTGTGATTGGAAGTGACAATCTGCTGAGAATTGGTGGTCGCATTAATCGTGCGGGGCTGGGAGTAAAAGACACCAACCCTGTAATCTTGCCAGGCAGTCACTACATCACTACCCTCCTTGTGCGCCACCACCATGAGAAAGTAAGCCATCAAGGCAGGCATTTTACAGAGGGCGCTGTCCGAGAAAGTGGCTTGTGGATTGTAGGAGGGAAAGGATGTATTAGCAGAGTCATAAGTAAATGTGTGACATGCAAGAAGCTGAGAGGGAAGTTTGAGGAGCAATTAATGAGTGATTTGCCCGTAGATCGCCTCCAAGTTGAGCCCCCCTTTTCTTACGTGGGCATGGACATGTTTGGCCCATGGGAAGTAACTACAAGGCGAACAAGAGGGGGACAAGCAAACAGAAAGCGGTGGGCAATATTATTCACGTGCCTGTGTACAAGGGCTGTCCACATTGAAGTAGTGGAGGAGATGAGCTCTTCAAGTTTCATTAACGCACTGAGGCGTTTCTTCGCCCTCCGAGGACCCGCAAAACAACTGCGCTCGGACTGCGGCACTAATTTCATTGGTGCTCACAAAGAGATGGCCACAAATGCACCAGAGAAAGACAAAGTGCAACACTTTCTGCAGGACCAGAAGTGTTCCTGGGTTTTCAATCCTCCCCATTCTTCCCACATGGGGGGAGTATGGGAACGGATGATTGGTTTAGCACGGCGAATACTTGATAACATGCTGCTGCAAACTGGTCATGTTCAGCTCACTCATGAGATTTTGACCACATTTCTTGCAGAAGTCACAGCTATATTAAATGCACACGACCGTTGTTGCCAGTATCATCAGACCCAGAACATCCTCACATTCTCTCACCGGCGATGCTGCTGACACAAAAGACTGAGTTGTACCCACCATCTGTGATGATGTAGGACCCAAAGAAATGATCAGAAGCCATTGGAAGCGGGTTCAGTTCCTTGCAGACACTTTCTGGAGCAGATGGAGCAAGGAGTATCTGCACAGCCTCCAAATTCGTCAAAAGTGGCACCACAAGAACATTGACATTAAACAGGGAGATGTCGTTCTCCTCAAGGACAAACAAACAAGAAGAAATGAGTGGCCAATGGGCGTAATCGTAAAGACAGTTGCGAGTCAAGATGGAATCATCAGAAAGGCCGAAGTTAGAGTTGCTTCCAAGGGAAATGTTAAGACTTATTATAGACCCATTTCTGAAATGGTTTTTCTGTTATCTAGTGATGTTTAGATATCTGTTGTGGTATCCCTAAGATACCAGGCGGGGAGTGTTCTGACTATTGTCAAATTTGTACATGTTTTGTTTGGTTAGTGCACTGGCCCTTTAAGAGGAAGGCATGGTCCGTTTGCGGACAGGGGAAGTGTAAGAAAGAATCAGACAATCGACTGAATGTGATCTATGCTGTGATTTATGCTGTGAAAGGCTGATAAAAGGGCATTCCCTGTGAGTATGCGTTATTGTTTGGCACTTTATGTTGATTAATAGCAGTTACTTAGATGCTGTATTACGTGTGCTAATTTATGGTTGTAGACAGTTGTTTGGTGTTAGCATTAGCACTTGGTCAAGCAGCTCCTCAAGTAATTATTTTAATTTGACACTCATATTCACTGTATTTGTTGTTACAGTTTCACACCTGCCATATAAAGCAAAGTCTAAACCCACTCTGGCGTCAGTGACTTTTGTGTGGAGGTGTTTAACTCCTGGATAGTAGAAAGTGGTTCTACGAGGCCAGTACACTAGTCATTAAATTAGATGTGAAAGAATGATTCAGGGTAAACAACTGTACCAAGGGAATTACATTTTTCTTCTCAAAATGTAAAATGTCTGTTGATGATAAGCAAAGTCTAAAACAGACATTGTAAAAATCACATTAAACAGAGATGTGATTAACTTTTTATTTTACCAAACATAACATCAATGATGACACAACCAGTCTTCATCAGAAGTGCTCAAATCACTCTCAGCGGCATCGTCTGGAATGTCTTCCTCCTCTGAGTCCATTTCCAGGAGTGGTTGGTGGCTGAGGATTCTCTTGTACACATCCTTTACTTTGAGCATTTCAGCTTTCAGTTCACTTTGTTTTTTTAAAACCAGGCTATGGAGTCCCTTCTGTGCATCCTCTGACATGCCAACAAGGGAGGCTGTAAAAAGAACAAACCAAATAAATATGAGTAAAGTAAAACAAAACAAAAAAAAAAACCCCTCATAAACACAAGGAATTAGGATCGTGTAATTAAACTTTTTTTTTTAAAGGGAGAAGGCAGTGTTAGCCACGAACCTAGATGTAGGTAAAAGATCCAGTAAGACTTTAGCATCTGCTCTTATTTTCAATCAATTCATCAAAAAAATCAATAAATAAAAGATGTGCTTACAGTCTGAGGAGATTGTCCCCAACACCACAGATCGCATTCACAACACTGTCCAGTGATGCCGCATCTCCCTGCAAAGGATCATCTCCTCCTCTCTCAGGCGCCTCACAGCCATCACCTTCTCAAAGACCTTTCTCTTTGTCTGGAGGTCAGCAGCAGCTACAGTTTAACAACATCAGATGGGAAAACATACAGGGAGTGCAGAATTATTAGGCAAGTTGTATTTTTGAGGAATAATTTTATTATTGAACAACAACCATGTTCTCAATGAACCCAAAAAACTCATTAATATCAAAGCTGAATGTTTTTGGAAGTAGTTTTAGTTTGTTTTAGTTTTAGCTATTTTAGGGGATATCTGTGTGTGCAGGTGACTATTACTGTGCATAATTATTAGGCAACTTAACAAAAAACAAATATATACCCATTTCAATTTATTTTTACCAGTGAAACCAATATAACATCTCCACATTCACAAATATACATTTCTGACATTCAAAAACAAAACAAAAACAAATCAGCGACCAATATAGCCACCTTTCTTTGCAAGGACACTCAAAAGCCTGCCATCCATGGATTCTGTCAGTGTTTTGATCTGTTCACCATCAACATTGCGTGCAGCAGCAACCACAGCCTCCCAGACACTTTTCAGAGAGGTGTACTGTTTTCCCTCCTTGTAAATCTCACATTTGATGATGGACCACAGGTTCTCAATGGGGTTCAGATCAGGTGAACAAGGAGGCCATGTCATTAGTTTTTCTTCTTTTATACCCTTTCTTGCCAGCCACGCTGTGGAGTACTTGGACGCGTGTGATAGAGCATTGTCCTGCATGAAAATCATGTTTTTCTTGAAGGATGCAGACTTCTTCCTGTACCACTGTTGAAGAAGGTGTCTTCCAGAAACTGGCAGTAGGACTGGGAGTTGAGCTTGACTCCATCCTCAACCCAAAAGGCCCCACAAGCTCATCTTTGATGATACCAGCCCAAACCAGTACTCCACCTCCACCTTGCTGGCGTCTGAGTCGGACTGGAGCTCTCTGCCCTTTACCAATCCAGCCACGGGCCCATCCATCTGGCCCATCAAGACTCACTCTCATTTCATCAGTCCATAAAACCTTAGAAAAATCAGTCTTGAGATATTTCTTGGCCCAGTCTTGACGTTTCAGCTTGTGTGTCTTGTTCAGTGGTGGTCGTCTTTCAGCCTTTCTTACCTTGGCCATGTCTCTGAGTATTGCACACCTTGTGCTTTTGGGCACCCAGTGATGTTGCAGCTCTGAAATATGGCCAAACTGGTGGCAAGTGGCATCTTGGCAGCTGCACGCTTGACTTTTCTCAGTTCATGGGCAGTTATTTTGCGCCTTGGTTTTCCACACGCTTCTTGCGACCCTGTTGACTATTTTGAATGAAACGCTTGATTGTTCGATGATCACGCTTCAAAGCTTTGCAATTTTAAGACTGCTGCATCCCTCTGCAAGATATCTCACTATTTTTGACTTTTCTGAGCCTGTCAAGTCCTTCTTTTGACCCATTTTGCCAAAGGAAAGGGAGTTGCCTAATAATTATGCACACCTGATATAGGGTGTTGATGTCATTAGACCACACCCCTTCTCATTACAGAGATGCACATCACCTAATATGCTTAATTGGTAGTAGGCTTTCGAGCCTATACAGCTTGGAGTAAGACAACATGCATGAAGAGGATGATGTGGACAAAATACTCATTTGTCTAATAATTCTGCACTCCCTGTAGTAGCATTTTATGATTCAAGAACAAAACATTCAACTACTGCTCAGATACTGGAAGTTTGTTTAAAAAGGACATTTATAAATCAAGAGCTTACGTTCACTTGTGCTCTGCCAGGGCCAAATGTCGGTCTGCATGAGGGCATCACTGGATACGATTTGCTTTGTTGGTTCAGCAAGCTTGTTGTAGTCGTCAACAGCAGCCGCCAAGCATTTCTTCTCAACTATGATGACCTTGCGAATTCTGTGTCGCCTCTTGTTACTATCTGTAAATAATCATAAAAAATTCACACCTTCACATAATGTATATATTTACATTTTAATCTACACTCAATTTGTTTCCTAGAACAAATCACATCCAGCTTAAACAAACCTGGATCTGATTTTATTCTGTTTACAAAGTAGCCGTACATGCTGTATAAACTGAGTATCAAATGGTCCATTTCAAAGAAACTGGGACACCATTTTGTCTGTAAAGACTTTGTGTTCGCACTCTGATGATGATGACAAGCTCCTTTATTCGTGCCTGCAACGCTCCAAGGCTGCCATCAGTTTGATCAGTTTCTAAGTGAGAGGAATATTAATCAGAATACAAACAGTAACAGTCACCAAACTACAGTGGACTCTGTAATCACTGACTTGATGATATTCATTATAAGACATCTGTAGCCTTCATGTGCTGCATTATCATTAGATAACAAGTATGTCGGTGTTCAGGTTTATAAAACCAACTAGTACGACATCATTTCAACCCAGGTTCAATCCAATTTGATGAAACGCAACAACTCTGCCATAAATTCTGCTTTTACAAGGCTTATTTTTCATTGTTTGTTGACACTGTCAGAAAGATCTTAATTCTACCTTAAGTTCTTTAATGAGGCCATGGTGGGTCCTATTGTTATACACGAGTGCGTTATATTGAGACTTACCTTCAGCCATTTCTGCACATCGGCCACCCATTGCTGCAGTGCGTCGTCATCCACACCCAGCTCATTTCTGGTCGCATTCAGGCTTTCCACTTGTTCTCTAAGGATCCTTATGATCTAAGAATACATTAATAAATGTCATTCATATTGACATTAAAAGAGTACTGGTGTTTGTTTCCCCCATTACCACACACATTAAAATGGGTTTTGAAAAAAAATCACCTTTAGATATCTCTGGCTCAAACTGCGGCCCAGTTGTTCCACTTTCCTTTTGTTCCACCCCGAAGCCAGGATGGTCAGCAAGTCTGTTCGCCCTGCATTTCAGTTCGTATAAAAATAAGAATTAATGAGCAGGAGACTGAGTGGAATCTCACACACAGACACATACCTGCTTTGGACATGTACTTCAATGGCCGCCCTAGACAGGAAACTGTTTACTTGTTCCACCTCTTCTCCAACTGTTGAACCGGCCCCATCCTGAAACGCACCTCCCCATTTGATCTATAGAAAGGAGGTCACAATACATGACTGCTGAATTAATTCAACCTTATAACAAAATGTCTCAAACTAATCCAAAACTACAAGCTGCAGTATACCTCGCATTTCCAAGTGTGAGCCTTTGCATGCATGACGGAGAGAAAAGGACGCATTGACAAGAGGTTCCTCAGCTCAGGGCACTGCTGAGCCACCTTGGTTAAATATGGGAAATATTTACAGGCCACATCGGAGCAAAGGAACGTAATATGTCCTGGGACGCTAGCTGCCAACTTCCTCTGGAGAAAAAGGGGGTAAGCAAAGATCTCCCCTCGAAACATGTTCAATGCAGCTAAGAGGACTCCGTGGCGACAAACAGCTATTTCCATGCCCTCTTCATCCAACTTCCCAGTGGACTCCTTTGCTGCAGTCCAAGATGAAGATCCGCACAACCCTTTCCCCGGGACCTATACACTCAAAGATTTTAACATAAAAGACATGACATGATTAAGCCCTATCAGGGACAATTTTTTTTTTTTAAACAAATGCATAACAATTAGATGAATTAACCTTAAGTCACACAAGACCTCATCTCCCCGGGACAGCACTGATAACACAAAATAAAAATCATGTTTTTTTTTAATACACATGGTGACAAAATTAAGTACACATTAAGATAAAGTAAAGTAAATAGTATTACGACCACACCAAGAGAAAAATAAAATAAATATCCACCCATCCATATATGTATACACACACACACACACACACACACACACGTATGTGTATGTGGTTATGGCGCTAACGTCATTTTAACAAGATTACCGCTGACAGCACTAATATATATGTGTCTCTTACACGATTTGTGTGTCTCTGTATGTATTTCATAAACTCAGCAACTTCCTCATCTTTTTCAATGAAGACACCTTCAAAGTTCGCCTGCTCTGAAGTGCTGAACGGACAGAGTGACAGTTGTTTGAAAAGAAACATTAAAATACATTTTTCTACAAAGCCATATTTGATTTATGTACACAATGCATAACGTACCTTGCATTAGATTGAAAGCGATAAAGCTTACGGTTTCCATCAACTGAGACGGCAAGCATGTCTGGAGTGCAGGCAGGGCAGCTAATGCATGGCTCCTTGGCTCCTTGCACATCCTGTCCACCTTAAACTTTACAGCACTCCACTCCACAAGCTTTTACTGAAGGCATCAGCTGATATTCGGCCAGTCTTTTAAGTAGAGGACAAACAACAGAATATTCACGGACAGTCATCATAAACATTGATTTGCACAATTTCCTTAAACCTGGCAAATTTAGAAACTCACCCTTCTAAAATGGGCTGTTCTTTCATCTAGCATTTTGACAAATGCCTTAAGTGACATCCCTGGTGCAGCCTTCTTAATGTCATAGAAAGACTGAAAGAAATCCATTGAAAACAGGGTGCAGAAATTTAAGGTGCCAGGCCAATATCCACTACCCAGGATGTCCTTAACTGAGGGGGACCACATTAGGCCACAGCTGGTGCAGCTCACCACTGGCAGTGCAAGGTTATAACGGCCTTTAGAAAGGATAAGGATAAATTCAGTCATGGCTCAACAAAGACATTCATTTTTTTCATGTTGTGAAGATTTCACGTTGTTTTCAAAGCGGTCTGGTAAATCCAAATGACCTTTGACAGGTGCCCACATATACTGTGGGCCGAGGGTAATTCAAACCAAGATAGCAATGCACAATTTGCAATAAAACCTGCAAACACATCAATTGTGTTTGTACTGTGTGACAAAAGGGCAACTTACCATTTATGGTTACAAGAGCCACAATTGCGCCGGGTGAAACCTCAACGTTACCTGCTGGGCAGTCACACACATGGTCTGGCCTTTGCACAGGCAACAGCTGAACTAACATTAAAACACACAATATATATATATAAAAAGAATTGGAAATTAACTGATACACAATGAAAATACAATAACAGCACCCACTCATAGTACATAGCAAGAAATGCATAGGATTAAAAACCGTACCTATTGGCTTGTGAAACTCTGATGAAGGCTGCAAAAACCCTCCTGTTACTGCCTCTCTGTTGTGCAGGACAAAGCGTGTGTGAACTGCAATATCACAGTCAGCACAAAGGAACGGAAGAGGCAGGCAGTCCAGACACCTCACAACTACTTGTTTGCCACACTGACACACACGGTGTGACTGTGGATCCAGAGCAGCTAACATATTGTCTGTAAGACAAGGCCTGGCCTCTTTCCACTTTTGTGAGGACACCATGTTTCTGATCGCCCAGTGAGTAGCAGCTGACTCAGACGCCATCTCACAAGTCATGGCTGCGTCCTCTTCTCCATCCTCCAACAACTGAAGGAGCTCCTGACGGAGCACCTCAGTTCCATACACTAACAGAAAAGAAAAGAAAAAAATAAAGAAATTCTGCCACAAAGTGAAATAAAGACTCTAGGCAGTATGTTTCTTAGGACTGCACAAAAGCCCTGCCTAACTCAACTATAACAACAAATATAAAAGTAAACTTGAAAACAGAAATCACAATATATACAAGAAGGTAAAGTACCTTTTGTTGGGTTGACACTGGCAACATAACTAGGTTCTTCACGTGGACATTGATGCTGATCTCTGGACACTGGGGACACTCTGTGCATCATTCTACGCAATTAACAAGGAACAAAGGGAACACCTAAAATACAGTCTATGATTAAAGCAAAGATTATCAAACATCTTAAGTTAACCAACTTAATTTCACATAAACTTATATATACACATATATAAAAATTTATAAAAAAAAATTCAAATAATATAACGTTTACTCCGAACAATAAATTAGACAGGCGTGTTCCCTTTTTAACAACTGTTTCCACTACATCACATTAAAAAATAAAATGTTACCTGCATATCTTGAAGGAGTTCGTCAGCAGCCTGAAGCTCTTCCTCCAGCTCGGGATCCTCTGAATCACTAATTTTCAAGCTAAAGAGGAAAGAGATTTTTGCAGAACTCAGTGACATAAACACAAAACTAACGCAATTCAAATGATTTTCAGTCTTGGCGCTCCGGTTAACGTTAGCAATTATCGTTAGCATCATTAGTTTGTAATGAGCTAGCATAACTCTAAGCGCAAAAACTGCTTTACGCACCATGTGAGGGTATTTTGCAACACACAAGTCTTTTAATGTTTGTAATAGATTTAATCCATCATCGTTGGATTAAATGGCTAATGCTGCAGTAGCCACGTGTAAACGTTACCTAGCAAGCATGCTGACAGTAGCTGTAGCCATTTTTAAATGCATTAAACCGTTTCCGAGATCAGTCACCTCTGTTTGTTTGAAGCGTTTATGAAAAACAAACTTTGAAACACACATCAAGGTATTACTTTAAATATATGACTACAAAGTAGTCATATCTTTCACATACCTGCATTAAAATCAATCAGTTCCGCCTTCTCCTTCTTCTTCTTCTTCTTTGTGTTTAACGGCGGTTGGCAACCAACGTAAAGGAGCATTACCGCCTCCTACTGTTCCGGAGTATGGGTCAGACAGTGAGCTTACAATCTGTATTCAAAAAAAAACCCACCTCACACTCTTTCATAAATACCTATAACCTCCAGAAACCCCACCAGTTCCCTCACCTGTGCCCTACTACCCTCCAACACACTCTTCAGATTAAATTCCCCAATTCCCCACTCCTTCAATCTATTCTGCAGAACTTTCCTCTCCACATCATAACACTTACACCGCAGTATTACATGCTCTACTGTCTCCTCCTCCTCCTGGCACACTCCACAAAGCCCCGTCTCATGTTCTCCCATCACCTGTAGTGTTTTATTTAATGCACAATGTCCCAGTCTAAGCCTGGTAATGACCACCTCTTCTCTCCTATTACCCCTATACAACCTACACCCTGCCACCTCCTTCTTAAAATGATACAAGTGCCTGCCCTTACTCCCAGAATCCCACCGCTAAGGAGTGTGTAACAACTCACCTGCCGAATCAACTAGCCCTGAAAATGGATGGCGCTGGAGCTTCTGCCACTCCTGAACAACCTGCCTCCAAACAATACCTTTTGCTTCAGATCCGCTGCTTTTAATTTCCATCTCAGTCCTATTTTTAGTCAATGCTCCTTTTGCCAACCTATCCACCTTTTCATTTCCACTGATTCCTACATGAGCTGGCACCCAAAGAAAGTGAATATTGCCACCACAACACCTTATTCTGCTTATAGTCTCCAGAATAGTATACAGCATACCCTGCCTTGTCTTCGAACAAAATGATTGTAGACTTGAAAGAACAGCTGCCGAGTCAGAACATACTACCACCTGCCTGATTTTTGAACTCTCTACCCATTTCAATGCTACCAAAATTGCTACCATTTCAACCGTGTACACTGCCAGTCCATCCGAAGTGCGTCTGTTTATTTCAATATTTTTTGACGGAACTGCTATTCCAAACCCTGTAATTCCAGTATCTGGACTTTTAGCACCATCCGTGAACACATGAATACACTCAGGGTATTCAGTCGAGCTGTGAAAATGAAATGCTGAAACAAGATCGACTCTTCCTTTCAATTTTCTCTTCAGATCCAGCAAGTACCAGTCCACAGGAGGGGTCTCCAATAACCATGGAGGAACCACAGGGAACACAACTGCAGGACATATTTTAATGTCATACACATGACACTCCTTAGCCCACTGATTCCCCACCTTTCCAAAATGATCCTTCTGACTCCTTCCATACTCCCAGCATTCCAAAAGTACCTCCTTTGTGGGATGTGCGTCATCATGACCACCAAGATGAACCCAGTAATTCACCGATACTTGCTTCCTCCTAAGATCTAGGGGCATTTCTCCCATCTCCACCTGTAGGGCACTGACTGGAGATGTTTTAAAAGCTCCACAGCACACTCTAAGGGCTTCCGATTGCAGAACATCCAAACGTCTCAACACAGAACGAGCTGCTGAACCATATGCCACACACCCATAATCGAAGACAGATCTAATTAATGCCTGGTAGAGTCTTTTCAAAGCAGAAGAGCTCGCTCCCCAACCCCTCCCAGCTACACACCTCATAACATTAACAACTTTTTTGCATTTGGTTTCAATCCGGTCAATATGCTCCCTCCATGTCAGTCTTGAATCAAACACAACACCTAAGTACTTAAAAGAGCTCACTTTCCCAATTACCTTGTCATATAGTTTCAATTGCAAAGTCTCACTCACTGTTCTTTTGGTAAAGAACATCTTTTTTTTTTTCCACAGAAAACCTGAGTCTCCAGTCAAATCCCCACTCAACCACCATAGTTACAGCCTCCTGAACCTTGCCCACTAGGTGCTCAATATTTCTTCCTTTTTTCCATAATACACCATCATCAGCGAACAAAGACCTCCCAATTCCCTCAGGAACATCAGAAAAAACATCATTGATCATTATAACAAAAAGCAGGGGACTAATCGCACTGCCCTGTGGCGTTCCATTCTCAACCGTGCACTGACTAGAAATTGTAGACCCAAGTCGCACTTGGATCTTCCTACCAGATAAAAAGTCTTGGATCCAATTGAATGTCCTGCCACCAATACCCAACTTATGCAACTTGATTAAAAGCCCATCCCTCCACAACATATCATATGCCTTTTCTATGTCAAAAAACACTGCCAAAACAGACTCTTTATTTGTCCTGCGCTTTCCTAACAACATTCTCAAGTCTAATAATAGCATCAGTTGCGTTCCGAGCTGTCCTGAGACCACTTTGGTAATTGGCTAAAGACCCTTTTCTTTCCAGCTCAAAGGACAGTCTTGCCATTATCATACGTTCCATTAACTTGCACACATTTGATGTAAGAGCAATTGCTCTGTAGCTATCTGGTATAGATGGATCCTTCCCGGGTTTTCTTATTGGCACAATAACAGCCTCCTTCCAAGTACTTGGGAGCTCACCCTTAATCCAAACTGTGTTAACCAAACACAGCAGTTTATTAAGCACTTTCGTACCAAGGTTCTTCAACATTAAATAACAAATTTGATCCTTTCCCGGGGCTGTGGGCTTTGTTTTTTGAAGTGCTCTCACCATTTCCTCCCGAGAAAACACCGCATCCAAACTACTGTCCATGTGCGCTTTTCTTACTAAATCCTCCGAATATCGTGTTTTAGTTTGGCACATTCTGTCTTTTCCCAACGCTGAGATGTTATCAGAGCTATGAAGCTTAGCAAAAGTTTTCACCATAACCTCCACTTTTTCCTGAGCTGTTACAAAGTTCTGTTGGCCTGAAGACAGAACAGGGTAATCCCATTCCCGCTGGTCACCTTCCATTCTTCTGACCATGCCCCAGACCTCCCCCACTGGAGTGGTTCTTCCTATTTTAGAACAGAACAACCTCCAACTGCCCCGCTTTGCTTGTCTGACTGTTCTCCTGACCACTGCCACTGCTTTTCTGTACGCAATCAGAGCTTGTATGTTAAGGATTCTGCGGAGAAATTTAAATGCCTTGTTTCTTTCCTTTACAGCAATTCGACATTCCTCTGTCCACCATGGCACCAAAGTCCTACTTTCTGTGCCTTTACTGGTCGGGATTGAGGCCTTGGCGGCTACCATAAGCACTTCAATGAACTGATTATTCATTTGATCAACGCTCCCAGACTCATCAACCTTGTCAATTGTTTCCTCACATAATTTTTGGAATTTTGTCCAGTCAGCCCTATGAAAACTCCACTTCTTATGCACCTCTCTTAGAGATACCTGTATCTGCCCTCCAACATCACAGAAAACAGGATAGTGGTCACTGCCTATCGTAGTGTCTGTTCTGATGGTCCACTGACTTATTCCTGCAAGGCCAGTTGAGACTAGAGTTAAATCCAAAGCTGACTCTGTTCCATTAACAACATTACATCTGGTCCCCCTACCATCATTCAGGCACACCAAATTGCATGTATCCATCAATTGCTCAATTACCTTACCATTTTTATCTGTGTGCGTGCCTCCCCACACTCAGCTATGGGCATTAAAATCCCCACACCAAATAACTCTACAACAGTCACTTCCTTCAATTGAACGAAGACGCAGCAGCTCCAATCTGGTGCAAGGATTGTAGAAATTCACAATAACATTTGGTTCATTCCTGTCCCAAACCTCAATAGCAATATACTCCAAATCATTGCCTTTACCCAGGAGTCTATATGGAAGGTCTTGTTTGACAAACGTTGCACACCCTCCCCCTCCACCACGGTCCCTGTCATTTCTTATTATCTTGTACCCATACAACACAAAATCCAAAGAAGATTTAAGCCAAGATTCCTGTACACAAATGACATCCGGTTTGACATCAAGTAGTTTGATGAAATGCTTTAACTCCTGTTACGGGTTCAGAATTGGTGGAGAGTACAAAGGCAAGACAGTCCAGAAGATTTGGGTTAAAGCGATCTTTATTGAAGTATTCGCGCGGGAAGACAGTCACTGCACATGTCAGCAAGGGTCTTCACCAAAATTATACTTCAGACTGCTTTTATAGCATCAGGGTATTATGACGCCCCTTCTTGCGTTTACAAGCACATAATTTGCATGTACAGAACATTCATGTATTTTAAGCATAAAGTGCAACACAGAGGTTCCTCTTTTTGGCATCTTCTTCCAAAAAAGGCAATGGACTCTGGCCTCTGCAGTCTCCAGGGGCTGGCCCTCTCCACGCGTCACCTGTTGTCGAGAAAGCTCCAGTGCAACATGTTTGCTCAGTACATTCAGGCCTATGCTTAAATCTAGTTCTAGGTTATATGTAATATATGTGTGTTTTGTAAGCATGTGTGCGATCTTTCTTAAGCTCCAGGCTTTTAACCAATGTGTCACCCAGACAGTCACGCTGAATGAAGCTTGAGACCTTTAATTACCTGGGAAAGCTTCAACTCCTTATAAGCACGGGACTGCAATGTGTGTATAAAGACATAATAATACTAAAAGTGGTTATGCTGCACCTGTAATAAGGATTAATGTGGTGTCAGCGTGTTAAATGATTACTCTGGTGTTCGTGTATTAACTGTCATCTGACCAGTTTAAAGCTATACGAGATAATATTAATGCTGATTAATATGCTATCTAATATATTGTAGCAGTAAAGCAATTTCCCTTTTCCACAATCCTCCTTTTGACCTCTTGACCACAAGAGGTCACATACACCGTGTGCTGTGTCACTCCTCGGCCCACTCAGTCGTTTCCATCTCCATCAATGGCATCATGGACACGGGGTCACTGCCCGGGATCCACTGCCCTCGTAATTACCTTTTCCAACAATCCTCTGACACAAGGAATGAGACAGCATCCACAGGTGACCAAAATCCCTAAAAAGCAGATATAGAAAGCATTGCAGACATCACTAACCCTTTCCACTGCCTGAACACGGATGTCAGCCAACCCTCAAAGGGATTCTCAATCCCTGAGTCTTCATGCATGGTCCTGGACAGAGTTTTAAGGCCCTCCAGCTCGAGTAACTGAGCCATCTGGGGCAGTATTGTTTGGGATGAAGGTACAGCACATGTCGCCAAACATAGCACAGACTCCGCCCCTTTCTGCGAGAACCATGTCGAGAGCTAGTCTGTTTTGGACCCCCATTAATGAGGTCGGACCCAACTGTTCCACTATTCCCTCAAAGGCATCCCTGGTTTGGGTTTGAGAGTCTCAGCACATTGTAATGAACGTAGTTTATCCTGTCCACATTCTTGTTTGGGGTCACTGGAAAAAGAGCAGAGATTATTGGTAAGTTTTCAAAAACCGGCTGCTATTGGGTCTACCAGTTTATACTCGTTTGGGACTCCCTGGGCACTCCTATGCAGTCAATCCATGTGGGTGAATCCATTCTGGGATCGTATACATGTGTTCCCTGAGTGCTTCTTTTACTCAATATGTGTCTCTTACGTCTGGCTGCCAATGTGCGGGTGTTTCTTTCGGGCATGACTTTCACTTTGTTGCCGATTAATGTCAGTGGAGCTCCCAACCTTACCATTGCACACGTCCCAACACTTCCCAGAGGAACACGGACCAAGAGAGTTCTCTGCCCACAATAATAATATAGCCCACTTCTTGCCCAATTGCCTATTAATGTATTTGAATGGTTTTTCATATTGGTGGTTCTCCTGTGAGTGTCACAGAGCACCAACTAGGGTCGATATCTCCCAGCGTGTATCTCACTTTGTCTGTAGAAAACTTAAAGCACGTGTAGTTGTCCTTTCTGGGTCTGAATGGTCCTACCTGTGTCTGCTTGTCAATTGGTGGGAAGAGGCTGGCCAGGATTGAACAGTTGCCAGTACTCACTGCTTCTCTCGTAAGTCGCAGCATACACTCGTACCCCCATTTGTCCTCTGGATACAGTGGAGCGGGCTCTGTAAACAAACGCGGCCTAGCTGAGGCACAAGCAACACAGTTAGACACTTGTTGTTCTTTAGCATTTTGGGCCACCCAGTCCAGCCAGAGGTTACTGTCACTGAACCCGTGGCACGCTCGATTAAATCCTGGGGCTTCAGCCTAGTGTAATCGACCGTCAACACTCGTCTACCTTTTGGTTCATGTTCCTCTGGTGTAGCGGTTGGCAACCCGTCCCCTCCTTTTCCTGTAATATTCGTACCAAAATTTGTGACATTATTAGACATGGGATTCACTAAGTTTATCCTAATTAATCCGATCGGATCTGTCCCGAGACATCTGCCCGATTACCAGGTAGAACACGTTTCCTGGGCTCTGTGACCTGGGCAGGGTGTCCCAGGGACCCAGAGAAGTGTGATAGGGTTTTGGGCAGTAGAAAATCCTCTGAATGGCTATTCCTTCAACCCCTCCGGCACCTGTGGCTGCCACCCTACTCCTGTCCAACTTACCACGTTCCCCAGCCAGGGCGCACCACTGTGCCGCTGTGTATGACGCCAGCACAGGGCGGATTCCCGGCTGGAGTGAGGATTCCCTCCCTGGTGCAAGCGTAAGGGTGGCTGCACATCCACACATCATATCCCCTCCAGCTGCTGTTTGCTCCTTCACAGTTAATCACCGCATAGATCGAACGTGTATGAGCTTGTGGACCCTTTAACGTAGTCCAGTTCCATGCCATTATATGCGCTGAGACAATCATCCCTTTTACCTGACACCTCACGCTTGGGTCTTTTCATCGGCCACATTTCGGTATTCGGTTTTTCAGTCAGTGTTGGGCTGGGCTGACCTCCGTGCTCAGGTGGGCTACGCCGTGCTATCTGCCAAAAAATACAGAAAAGACAAATACCCAAAACTAATACTATCTTATATAAAAGCCATGTGGTTGTGAGAAGCATTTTTACCAATCCCCTCTCCTCACGCTTCTTTCTGCGTGCCTGCAAGTCAAATTTGTGCATGGTGTCGTGTGAAATGTGTATTGCTGACATACAGATTCCTTTGTTTTCTTTTTTTCTACTTTGTTACCACTCCTTTGCGTTGGCGTGGGGATCTCCTCTTTGGCTGTTCTTCTTGCTTCGGCCTCCCAGGTAGACTGCTGGTCGGCCCGTTGCACGGGTGAGAGGATTTATTTTGCCTCTGGCTGTCGTCAGCACCCGTGTTCGGTGGAGCTGGGTCGTCGTCTACCAAGCTCTCGTCCGCTGTAGCACACTGCGTCCAATGGAACCAGGTGTCGCCTTTCCCTCTCAGTCGGACCGCTGTGTTCGTCCTGGCGGTTACCTCGTACGGACCTGTCCAGCGAGGCTCTTTCCACTTCCGCTTGATGACTTTCAACCACACTGCTTTTGCGTCTGGGACCTCCCCTCCTGCTGTGGGTCTTCCAGAGGTAACCTGTTTTGTGAAACTGGACACAAGAGCTTTCAACTCATTAAAATATTCAGCATGGGACCTGTTACTTTTTCTGGGCTGCTCCACGGGACCGCCGTCCAGGGCGCCGGAAACGGCCCGTCCTGTCAGCAGCTCGCACGGCGTGAAACCTGTGGATTGGTTAACAGAGCATCTTATGGTCATCAAAGCAATGGGCAGGGCTGCCAGCCAACTCAGCCCTGTCTGTGCACATATTTTAGCTAGTTTGTTCTTCAAGTTTAGGTTCATTCTTTCTACTTTCCCTTGCGATTGGGGGTGGTACACTGTCCCGAATTTATGCTGAACCCCCAACATTCTCTCCACCTCTGCTAAATCCTGATTTCTAAAATGGGTACCGTTATCTGATCTAATTCTCTTAGGAAACCCATGCCTTGGAATGTAGTGGTTAATCAAACATTTAATCACACTCTTTGCATCCTCTCTTTTAGTCGCCCATGCCTCTGGCCAGCCGGTCAGAGCATCCACACATACCAACAAATATCTGACTCCCCTGGACCTGGATCTACCATATCGGTGAAATCAATCACAATTTCTTCTCCTGGTCTCTCTGGCATGAGAAACTTACCTGTTTCTGGCTTTACCGCTGGCTTTGGATTGTGTGCCCCACAAATTAAACAGGTTCGGGCTCTCTCTTTTATCATGTTTCTCAGATCTGGGTGCCACCAGTGACACAAGTTTCTCTCCATCTGTGTCACTCCCACGTAGCCAAGTCCATGCGCCTCGCATACTTTCTTTTCAGCCAGCTTAGCTGTCAGAACCGGTCGCCCGTGGGGTCCTCGCCACAGACCTCTTTCTTTTCGGGCTCCTCGGCTCTCCCACACCTCCTTTTCCTCCTGGGTGGCTTCTTCTTGAGCCTGTCTGGCTTCCTCTAAGACATCAATGTTTGGTTCCTCGTCTGCAGTGACCTCCACCATTTGCCTTCGTCCTCTGTATCCTGCGGCTTCTTTCGCGGCTTCATCTGCTTTCTGGTTTCCTTTGGCCACCATTGTGTTTTCTTGAGAGTGTCCTTTACATTTTATGATACTTACTTCTCCTGGGTCGTTCAGAGCTTCTTCCAGTTCTTCCATTTCCCTCTTATGGCATATTGGGGCATTAGTTGCTGTTCTGAAACCTGCTCTCTTCCATTGAGCAAGTTCCACGTGAGCTGCTCCAAACGCATAAGCTGAATCAGTGTAAATGTTCACCTTCATGTCCTTGGCCAGTCTGAGGGCTCGAGTCAGAGCTATTACTTCAGCTCTCTGTGCTGACTGTTGGCCCTCAATTCTTCCAGCTTCTTTCACTTCATAGTCTTGTCCTCTTCTGCAAACCACAGCGTAGCCTGCTTTCAGTCCTTCTTCATCACGGTGACAGCAGCCATCCGTAAACCAGTCTTCAGCTCCGGGGATGGGCTCCGCCTTCAAATCTTCTCTAACTTTCTCTTCAGCTTCAGCTCTCTTAGCGCAGTCGTGTGGTTCCCCTGACCCCATCAAGTCCGCTATGTTTATTCCCTCATGTGTAAATGTCAGATTTGGAGCGTCTAGGACTTTGCTCAACCTCTGTTGTGTCAGTGGTGTCATAGTGAAGGCTTGTGAGTTCACGTATGCTACTACACTATGTGTGGTGAGCACTTTAAGTGGATGTTCTCTCACTACATGTGCTGTTTTCTGGATGATTTTGCTACCCCAGCTGCGTGTTGTGTGCACGTGGGATGCCTGGCCTCTGTTGGGTTTAGTCTTATGCTAACATACATAAGCACATCTCTACCTCCTCCTTTTTCTGAAACAACACCCCATTCACCACCCCACTTGTTTCAGAAACATCAAGATAAAATGGTTCATCATAGTTGGGCGTGGCCAGGTCTGTGGCCCTTGACAGGTCTTGTTTCAGTGAAATGAACGCTGTTTCTGTGGCTGGCGTCCAGGGCAATTCAGCCTTAAGGTTTGAACGCCCACCTTTTTTATCAGGTCCCTTAAGGGGCCGTTTGCCTGCATAGTTAGGAATGAACTGTCTGCTGTAACCTGTCAGGCCCAGAAAGGAAAGGAGCTCCTTTACAGTTCGTGGTTTCGGGTGTGTCAGAATCTGGTCTCTGTGTGTGTTCATCAAACCCACTGACCTGTGTGCGATGACTCGGCCCAGAAACGTTACTTCCGGTCGGACCAACTGCAGTTTTTCTTTACTTACTTTGAACCCACATTCCGCCAATCGGTTCAGAACCACGAGCGAGGCTGCTGTACAGGCCGATGCTGACGGGGCTGCAATGAGAAGGTCATCAACATACTGAATTAATGTACAACCTTCAGGCAGGTGGCATGGTGACAATGCATCTTTCAGCACCTGATTGAAAATGCCTGGGGACAGTGCAAAGCCTTGTGGCAGGCGTGTGTATCTGTATTTCTGGCCTCTGTATGTGAATGAAAAAACATCCCTCAGTGACTCATGCAAAGGGAGACAAAAGAAAGCATTAGCCAGATCGATGCATGTAAACCACTTTTGGTCCCATGAGATGGCGGTTAAAGCCGTGTATGGGTTTGGCACCGGCACAGTGTCAGTGCGCAGTATGGCATTAATGGCCCTCAGATCATGCGCCATCCTGTATTTCCCTGTCCCTTGCTTCTCCACCGGCAAGATAGGTGTGTTCCAAAATGACTGTGAAGGCTCAAGCACACCTACTTCCAACAGCCCTTCAATAGTTTCTGCAATTCCCTCTTCCGCTTCTGGTCTGTGTCTGTACTGTGGTCTGTTAATTGGCGCCTCCGACTTCAGCCGAAACAGGACGGGCGAACAATTAGCCAGGCCAACATCCGTGGGCCCTGTTGACCACAAACTGTCAGGGAGCTGTGAAAGCGCTGCAACTGC
The DNA here is from genome assembly GCF_013358895.1 of Oreochromis aureus. Classification (NCBI taxonomy): domain Eukaryota; kingdom Metazoa; phylum Chordata; class Actinopteri; order Cichliformes; family Cichlidae; genus Oreochromis; species Oreochromis aureus. The sequence goes on along the minus strand of NC_052944.1, from coordinate 77,520,564 downwards.
GTCAGGGTGGTCTGTTTTTTCCCTGCCGTGTGTTCTTGAAATTTCTTTGTGTTCTACAACCACCGCGTCATTAGACAAGCAGGTGATGCGATAGGTTTGCACTTGGGTGCATACCAAACGTTTGAATTTGAGTACTTTGCCACGAGCCGTTCTCCAGGGCCCGCTTGACCATCGGTCCCATTTCTCTAGCCTGATGACCTATGTGGACCGCCAATGTGACATGGGGAGCTGAATCGGAACCCATCTCGTACCAAGGCAGTTGTTCTTCCGTTAATTTCACCGCAGCTGCTACTCCTTCCGCCCAACATAAATGTTGTGGCAACGCACGCTTCAAATTTGACCTTCGAGGTCAGATTCAAATTGTTCTCGGTATGTGTCATCGTCGTCCCTATCATAAAACAGAGTGGCGTGGTAAGGGTCGCAGCGGCGGGTGTAGACGGCCAGGCTCATTATCCAGGGTCTCCACAGCTCATATTGTCTGAGAATGCCGTCTTCCACCAGCCTTCCCCAGTAAATGTCAGCGGTAGCTTGTTCAGAGTCTTGGATCAGATATTGAGTCTTTGAATGTGTCCCCAGGCACGGGAACTGTCTACCTCCCGGAAGAGTAACTGTGAGTCCATCTGTAGAACACATTATGGTTGCTCCCAGTTTCACGAGCAGGTCCCTGCCCATGAGGTTTACAGGTACTTGTGGTGACACTACATATCTGTGCCTCAAAGTCTGTTTCCCCAGCTTCGTCAGTGCTGGATCAGTTAGTGGCAGAGTCATGGGAACCCCAGAGAAACCAACCACGCTCACAGTGTGGTCTGAGAGTGTTGCACTGTTCGGTGTGGATGTAAGCGTTGAGTAGGTCGCTCCAGTGTCCACCAGGAAGGTCAGTGGTGTTCCTTCCACAGTCATCGACAGCATGGGATCTGCCGTTCCCACACCGTCCGGTTTCTCAGGGCCCCGTCAATATTGCTCTCCCCCCCAGCCCCAGTCCGCCACTGGATACTGGGCGACTGGTGCTGCACCTGGGTTAGGGGCTTGATGTCCACCTCTGTATGCGCCTCTTCCTCTAGGAGCTCCACGTGCCTGGGTTTGGTAGCCCCGCTGTTGGCTGTTCTGGCTTGGTCCGGGGCAGTCTCGCGCCCAGTGTCCTTCAACTCCACATCTGTAACAGGCATTCCAAGACGTGTAGCTGGGATTCCCCGTACCACGAGCCCTTTGTCCCCTCCCGGCGTAACCACCACGCCCCCTGTATGGTCCAGCCGCCCCCCAATTTCCCGCTGGTTGTCCCTGCCTTGGTGCATTGACGGGCCAGCGGTCATCAGGATAGAGGTTGGGGTCCAGATCTGGCCACTCAGGCACAGGATCAGGCTGGGGCTTTGCCACCATCATTTTCTTTGTGGCTTCCTTACTTTCCTTCTTTTTCTCACTTGCTTTGTCTTTTGCTTCCGCCAGCTGCAACTTCACCAGCCACGCCTGCGCCTCTTCCAACTCCTTTTTCTGTTTGTTCACCTCATCCCGTTCCAGCGTCAGCCGGTGTGTTAAATGCCGCTCCCACTGGGTGGAGTCCGCGACAGCAAAGTCTGGATTCTTCTCTAAATCAGTTCTCACTTGCTTAGGCAGCCCTGCCAACACCGCAGCTCTAAACCAAGCTCGTGATTCCCCTTCTTGGCCAGGATGTATCCCTGTCTCCGACATCCACTGTTCTTTGGCTCTTTCTAGAAACTCCCTAGGTGTGTGTTGTGGATCCCAGGTTATTTTGGGAATGGCGCCAGTGTTTGGGGTCGGGTACTTCTCACGCACTGCGTCCGCTAGGGCATTTCGCACTTCGCGATATGGCATGTTGTTGGCGTAACTGGTTGTCCCTGCAATTTCTTCCACGTCCGCCAGTGCTCCCCCTAGCATCACTCTCCCGGCGGCCGCGCGAAAATCGCCAATAGCAATTTCGTCTCCTTCTGTCAACATGTCCAGTTTCCTCAGCCACTTTGCTCCTCCTTCTGTAATGGGTGGCAGTTGTCTAACCAGTGCTTCCAGATCCCTGACCTTGTATGCCCGGTAGATCGGTTCATGTTTGGGGCCTACTATCAGCGGCATACCCCAGCGTGGTCTCGTGCCTTCCTCCTCATCGTTCACAGCCCTGCCTCTTCTGGTCTTCCCCGAGCCCCTCACGACGTCAAACACTGATTTGCGTTTCATTCTGGCAGTGGACCTCAATTTAGTAGTTGGACGTCTGTGCACCGTTCTACTGCGCAAGTTCAGGTTTTTGTCCGGTTCACAGGCATCTCTTCGTTCAATTTCCTCCTCTACTTCGTCCAAGTCCTCTTCTGATGAAGTCCTGCACTCTGTCATGTCCTCCTCCACAACTTTCGTCAAGGGCTTATGCTTTGTGCGTGAGGTCTTCTGGTCCTTCAGTTCCTCTTCCATGAGTTCCTTCAAGGCTTTCATCTTCACCTCGGTCAGCGTTTCCACCACGGCCAGTAGAGCGTCTCGGTCCTCGTGCATTCGCCCATGAACTCGCCCGTCCCACCTATCCTGCTTCTTCGTGCTCTGCTTGCTTGCTTGGTAGTGTCTCTGTCTTTCCTGGTGCGGCGGCTCGACCAATTCTGACCTTCCGTCTTCCTCATCCACCTCTTCAGTCGCAACCGCGGGTGAGGCTTCGGTGTGAGACACCCCCGGCCCTGCTGCTTCTCCTAGTGAGTCTCTCCTCGTCCAGGCCCGGCTACACGATGTCACACCGGGACCTGTGGCACAGGCCGTCTGCGTCCCTGCGTTCTCCCTGTTGTGTGGTTCCACCACCGTCATTTCTCCAGGTTGGGTTGGCCGGTCGTGCCTGGGTACTCGACATTACGAGTCCTCCTATCACAATGCCCGTCTGTCCATCAGGGCCCTGCACCTGTCCTCCGTCTAAGGACATCACTGGCATCACATAAGGGGGAGGAGTCCCCGCTCCACCCAGCTGTGGCGGGGCGCTGGGAAGTTGTGGGATCCACGGGTATATTGCTGGTGTGTGAGGGTTATTTACTTCTTCTCCCTTCAACGTGAGTTTTGCCATTTTGTCCTCCAGCTTTTCATTGTCTTCCTGTAATTTCTGCAGTAATTTCATCATACTCACCGTGTCCTCTTCCTTTGCTGGCTCAGGCTGTTCCACTTTGTCTTTCATCCAGGATGATACTGCATTGCACATCATCATCCACTTGCAGCAGTTGCCATGCATTGCCTTCAAAGCAGTCATTTCCTTTTTTGTTTTCCGGTTCACTGAGCGGCCTCCTGATTCCTCCTGTAAGTTTTTAGTTTCTTCTCACATCTCTCCCTCTGTTCTAAGCACAACCTCCAGAGCTGTCCTTTCATCTGTCCCTTTGTGTTGTAAGTCAAAAATTTTGCTTACCTCTGCTTCCATGGCTCGGCACTCTTTTTCGGCTGCTTTAGACGTACCTGTACAGGCCATCCTTATGGCCTTTTTCAGCTCCACTACCTGATCCTTCAATGTCTTGTAACGTCTCTGTCCGTTGGCCGAGGTGTCCGCCATTTTGTGATTTCCTGCAAGACAGCACGTACCTCTTCAAAATGGCTGCTGTCGGCTCCTCCCTGCCAGTCACCCTCCGGCACTTCCCTTTTCCGCCTCAGAGCTCGTCTCTCCGCTCTAGCAGTCACTTCCCTTTTTTAATTCTGCTTGGTGACACAGAGAACAGTGAACTCAGGCCTCACCACACAATATTATCTGCTCAGTCAACCCCTGAGCAACAACCCAGATCCCGTCGATGACATAAACCTGAAAATGATCCCCACCAATAAACTTAATAACTTTTATTTTAGTGTCTTGCCTCTAGTTACATGTTTAACGACAACCTTTACCGCCCTCAAGGGACCCTGGTGTGCCTGTCAGGAAACAGAGCTGCTGCCTGTCACGCTTTAGTGAACAAACAGGAACCACACCCTAGCTCTCCAGGGACCAAGGATTTCTCCAGCAAATGTCATCTAATATCCACCACTGTCTAACAGTCAAACTGAACTGTGTAAAGCAATAACACAAACATGTATAAAGTAACCCCAAATGCATAGCTATCGTAACACAACATGATCATTCCTAAATGTCTTCTCCACTCCCCTCGTCCGAGAGGCCCAGTGTACAGTATCGACCTCCTCGCACAGGTCTACCATTGTACTAAACAATGCAAAGCTCGTGGTCAACCACCATGCTATTTGTGATTCTGTGATAGTGGTCGCGACTTCAATTTCAATTGGGTCGTCTGCGTGCGTCCGCACGTTCTCCACGAAACACACGACTGGCTCTGAACTGGCCCTCTCCCAGGGAGTAATTGTTATTCTGCAGTGCCCAAAGTCAGCATGTCACTGCGTTAATGTGTGCGCTGTAAGCAGTAAGATTGTATCAGATGAAACACAAGAGCAAATTTAGGTATGCACACGACAGCTATGTGGCACACCAAAAGCAAATACAATAAAATACAAAACAGGAAATGGGAAATGTTGCACAAACGTATAAGAGAAAATGTTTATCAGTTTACAGGTCTGCGGCCTCCTCACTATTCTCTTCCACAATCTCACGTAGTGTGGTTACCAAGCGCAAACACTCATGCAATAACAGGGGGAATTCTGTTTCAGTCAAGTTCACAATTAAAGTGTAGTCACGCTCCGTGAGCCCTACTTCACAGCAAACACGCACTTCTGTCTCGACCCACCATGTTTGTCCGTCCGTTACTGGAGTCAACACAAGGCTGAAAGTAAAGCCGGTGACATCCCTGCGCCCTTCCCCCAAAACTGTGTGGTATCTTTCAGCCATTAAATCTACACGGCTGTGCACATTAGTGTATTTAGAAAACAAAGTTGTCTCGAGCAAAATCAAGCCGAAATACAAAGCAATCTATCTGGTCCACTGAAAATCAATATCAAAACCCCGAAAGGCGGAAGCACAAAAGGCGGGAAAGTCCCGTTCGGCGTCAGTGGAAGTGGGACCTCTGTCGGGATGACAGTATAAATCCAGCACCCGAAATATAATAAGACTACGAGCGGTAAAGTCTAATAACACTTGTGGCGAAGGCCTTACTGCCGCAGTTACTGTGAAGCCATACTCAATGTTAGAAAACTCAGCGTTACAGCGACAAGTGGCGTTAACAACGTCTCCTGTCCTGGTACACTCAACCACACAAGAACCGTTATCGAACATGCGAGCAAAGGAGACAAGCAATTATCCTTGCCACTCGAACATAATGTCAAAATCCCTGAAAGCAATTCCACAAAAGGCCAAAAAGTCCTGCTCGGCGTCCGTGGGGTTTAAATTTCTCTGCTGTCTACAGTATAATGCCAACGCCCGAAAGATAACAAGACTACTACATGCAAAATCAACCAGAGTTTCCTCTGATGACCCTGTTACTGCAGTAACTGAAAAGGCATCTGGAATCCCTAAAGTCACAACGCGACATCGACTGGTTACGACATAAAATCCCTGTCCGTGTGTATTCAAGTAAACAATATCCCGAATCTGACATGTGTATGTGCAGAAGCTTTAACGCAATATTAAAAGAGTGTCAGTATAGACAATCAAAAACAGAAGTCATATGAACTTCAGCAAGTGTTCTAGCATTCAAGAATGAGTAAAACAAAACACACAGCCTAGATCATTATTTGTAACAAAATGGAAATCAAAGCAAATCTTCCTGATAACCCCAAACACGCGTCTTGCTTAACCCAGGCTCTGCAGTCCGTCATTAGTCACTCATTAGTAAACAGGAAATATCAGTCTAAATCAGTCACAGGCACCTCATTTACATAACACACACTGAAACTGCACTTCCTTATTTCGTCTCAGCCAAAACCATACACAAGCTATGCAGAGTATCAAATTTTATCCAAACGACGTCTCACAAAGAAAAAATATATATACAAGGCCTGAAAGCGAACAACCTACCAAATTTAGAAATAATTTACCATAACAGTCCGACCGACAAACTCCCTGAGTTTTTTGTAATCAATTGTAACCAGTCTCGGCCCCAGGCCGTGGCCAAATATCTAAAACCCTACACAATTTTAAAAGCATCAATCAACTCAACCCGAAAGGCCCTGTTATGCGGACGCTCCACATCCCAGGCTTTCCTTAAGTGTTAAGTTTAAAGTTAGACGCCCGAAACCCGGTTTCTACTGACCAAAAAAGTGCATAAACCGTTCCGAACGGCAAAGTGGGCGAACCACTAGTTATTCTGGAGTGCCCCAAGCTCCACAGTGACCAACTGACTATCCCTCATAGAGGACGGAGTCTAAGCGTCCCCGACTCCGGCAAGCGTTACCTCTGAGCAATGCACTTGTTAGACTCCCAGAGTCCCGTATTAATTTAATTATTTTGAAGACACCCCGAAAATCACAACCCCACCATATCGGTGTCCAAGCCCGGCTTTATATTCAATTGAGACTTTAATGTCACAAAGTTCACCAATTACTTATTATTCTAAATTGTCTTTAACACTGTAAACTCATTAACTTGTCTTAATTCACTTTTCCTTTACAGTTATTTCTTCTTCACAACCATTTATAACTTCTCTTAATCCTTTTACTCTTATATTCAGTACTTCTCCATATACATATAATACCCAGAATGGTAACTTCTTAAATGATCGCAACACAAACATTCACCAGTAATCTAATGAGTAGACATTAATTTAAACATCCAATTCGGCACACTTCGGAGTAATTCAACAGGTAGTGCCTACCTTTTGAGATGGGCTGCCCGTTTGTCCACTCAATTTGATAACCGGATCCCGTCTATGCGACCCTCTTGGACGTCCACAATGCCAACACCGCCTCTCCCTTCCAACCGCAGCCAATGCACCAATTGTTACGGGTTCAGAATTGGTGGAGAGTACAAAGGCAAGACAGTCCAGAAGATTTGGGTTAAAGCGATCTTTATTGAAGTATTCGCGCGGGAAGACAGTCACTGCACATGTCAGCAAGGGTCTTCACCAAAATTATACTTCAGACTGCTTTTATAGCATCAGGGTATTATGACGCCCCTTCTTGCGTTTACAAGCACATAATTTGCATGTACAGAACATTCATGTATTTTAAGCATAAAGTGCAACACAGAGGTTCCTCTTTTTGGCATCTTCTTCCAAAAAAGGCAATGGACTCTGGCCTCTGCAGTCTCAGGGGCTGGCCCTCTCCACGCGTCACCTGTTGTCGAGAAAGCTCCAGTGCAACATGTTTGCTCAGTACATTCAGGCCTATGCTTAAATCTAGTTCTAGGTTATATGTAATATATGTGTGTTTTGTAAGCATGTGTGCGATCTTTCTTAAGCTCCAGGCTTTTAACCAATGTGTCACCCAGACAGTCACGCTGAATGAAGCTTGAGACCTTTAATTACCTGGGAAAGCTTCAACTCCTTATAAGCACGGGACTGCAATGTGTGTATAAAGACATAATAATACTAAAAGTGGTTATGCTGCACCTGTAATAAGGATTAATGTGGTGTCAGCGTGTTAAATGATTACTCTGGTGTTCGTGTATTAACTGTCATCTGACCAGTTTAAAGCTATACGAGATAATATTAATGCTGATTAATATGCTATCTAATATATTGTAGCAGTAAAGCAATTTCCCCTTTTCCACACTCCTGGCCATTGACCAACAGACTCCTTGCATTCCATTGAAGAATAAGTACCATGATTACATAAAAGAACATCATGTTTCCTGACTTGACTGATAATTGAGGTTGTTCCTCACTCCTTCCCATGTCAGTCCTACCACCGCCTTAACAATGAGCCGAATTTTCTCCTGCTTAGATCTCACATCAGCTGTGGTGTTTATCACTCCTGCAATGAATGTAACCAATGCCATCTTATCAATAACCATACTATTCATGTTGAGCCGGGTAACTCCTTGATCCCGAGATGCACCCTGTCCTGGGTTAACGTTGACCTGTTCACTCACTCTCATCACCCTCACTGCTTCAGCATAGGAGATCTTCTTCTCCACCCTCACTTTTTGAATATGCATACGCAACACTGTGACTCCCACCACAACTACAACACTTTGGTTGAACTCCATCTCCACATTTCCCATATTCGTGATCTCCACCACACCGAGCACATCTCCTCTTTTCCTTACAGTTTTTCGCTAGGTGTCCAAACCTTTGACAGTTAAAGCACCTCAGAGGTTTTGGAACATAGGCTCGTACTGGATAACTAATGAAACCTAAAAACACTTTCCTTGGCAGATTTCCTTCTTCAAAGTGTACCAGGATACTTTCACTGTCTACGTTAAGTCCTTCTTTTGTTGCTTTAATTCTAACCACAGAAATAACATTTCCTTCTTTGATTTTGCTTTTCAGATCATCCATTTTCACACTAATGGGCACCCCAGAAATTACCCCCTTGCATCCACCTCCCGTCTGTGCACCCACTTGCCCAGCATTTTCTACTTTAAACTTCCCCAATTGTTTTAAGTTCAAAGCGTTGTTGAGCTGCTCTTCATTCACACATTGCACAAGAAGATTACCATCTGAGAGTACCTTAGCAGAAACTATATCTCCCACTTTAATGTTAAGTTCAGCTGTCAACACGAACGGACTCAGTTTTTTAATATGGACTTGTGTTCTTTCATTGAATCTCAGAACAACAAACATTCTCGTTCCCTCTCTAGCTTCTAAAGAATCATCCCTACCACTACTGCTCCCACCTCTTTTACACTTTTCCCTCCTCTGCTCACCTTGCACTTGCTCCAGAGGCATTTCCTCCTCTTCGTCAAAATCAACATAGTCTCCCCAGCTGCCCACAGCTGACCCACTCACGGAGCAGTCGTGCTCAACTTCCAACTGCCAACCAGGTTTGAATTTTTGGCAGTGCTCCAACCAATCTTGCCAGCAGACGCCGCTGCCATCCGTCCTCTCTCCTCCATCCCAATCAGTTCTGCCTGATTTTCTTATTCTTATAAATGGGTCTCTCCGTTCTCCCATCATCCTTTGCTTACACAGGTTGCGTCTGATTGGTTGGAGCTGAGCGCATCCAAAACTAACAGGAGTGGTGAATGAATCTACAAATGTGTCTTACGTGTGAAATGAAAATAATAAACCTAACAAAGGATTATATACGTTAAATCTGTGCACTTTCAGATCGTGAATCACTTTGGAAAACACTGTGCGATGGCCACAACATGAAGCGATTTTATTGTTGAATTATCAGTGATACTTTCATGTGTTTTTGTTGAAAAATTTAAACGATGTCATTAAAAGAAAGCATTAAATTAGGGAGAAAAACACGATCGTGGAGAGGCTCCCTGGTTCTCCAGTTAGATTGTACTTCAAGGAGTCATGTTTCGCCGTGACGGGGTTATTATTGGAGTAAATGGATGGCTGGAACCTCTGCTCAAAGCGTCTCTTATCACCGCGAGCGGGTTCATATTGGAATGAATTGACAACCCACAGCGTCTCATAAAAACGTGGAAGGGTACCTTTAGCGTCAGCATGAGAAGTTAAGGGACGTGACAAATCGTCAGTATTTTACGCGTCGGGAGTGAGAACGGATTGAATATACAGAAGCTTTAAAGGTAGTTCTAAGACGCTCATAAACCCCATTAACTTGGTCTCCTAAATTTGCATGGCCATAGGGTAGGACGGTATTACCATCCCTCCCTGTGTAGGTGCCTCGCACCCGAGCCCAGTTATTTGTGAGACACCTCCTAAAAGTAGCTTCTGTTTCCTGACCGTTTAAGTGGTACGAGGAGCAGAGTTGCTTGTGTCGGGCGATAAATTCATCAACATTAGTCAACGGGTCTCCTAAACCTTTACATGCCTCTGCACAGAAAGGTATCTATTGCATGGACAGGGTAGACAGGCATGCCAGCTGCACCCGTCTCATCCCTTTTAGTTTTGGATCTAGTGTTATAAGAGCTTAAATATTGTGCTGCGGCATCCCCAAACTCCTATCACACTCTATCCTCCTCCTCTCTCTCTCTCCTTTCCTGCTCCTGCTTTTCTTCCTCCTCTCTGGCCTCTCTCTCCCTCTCTAATGCTGCTCTGCACTGTTGCTCCCTTAACGTCAGCACCACTGAAGTAGACTGCACCGTCTCATCTTCAGGTTTCACAGCTAATGCCTGCAAAGCTGCTCTCTTCGCGTTCACTGCCTCCTGTCTTTTCTGCGCCTGCTCTAACCACAGTTTAGCGGACGCCAGTTGTAACTCTCTCTCCTGTTTCAATTTCCCTTTTGCACAAGCTGCCTTTACTGTCAACTGGTCCACTAACATTTGACATTATCCTACAACCAATTTACCTTCAAAACCATATTTCTTGCGCAAATGTCCTAAATACTTCACGCTGCCGGGAGCAAATTTCAACATAAACTTCTCGTCACCCTCTCACGCACTCTTGGTTGCTTGGGAACCCATAATAACAACAACAGCTGGTGCGACAGACCACGTGTTCTGCTCCGCACCCACTCACACAAACACACTCACACAACAACAACGACAACACAAAATAGGCCTACAATTTTCCCCAGCCTGCGTGAACCCGCACGGCTGTTGCGCTCCTGGACTCGCGTGTACCCGCGCAGTCACTGAGCTGCACCTGCCTGCGTGAAATCTGGTCCGCGTGAAACCGCGCGACCGTGCTCACGTGAACCTGCGCAGCTAAGGAGCCGTCGCTCTCTTTTATTTATAAGCCTGTGATTAACAGCAGAGTGAAGCTGACCCCCCACCCACTTGAAACGTAAAGGCAAATAGGCGGAGCGGTTAGTTCTACGTTTGTGCAGTTTTGTGCAGGTAAAATGACTGTTTGTGCTGCTATGGTTTTTGAGATATTAAACATTATTTTCTAGGTTATTCAAAGGTCACCATCCCCCCAAACTGCTCCAAAACGGGCCAAAATGGTCTACTTTTTTAGTGCTACGTTTGTGCTGATTTGTGCAGGTAAAGTTAGCGTTTGTGTTGCTACGGTTTCCCAGATATTAAAAGTTATATTTTTTGCTGATGACGTCACCATCCCCCCAGACTGCTCCAAAACAAACCAGTAGTGGTGGGCGGATCGATCCAAATATTGATAGTATCGATCCCAAGTCGGCATCGTTATCGGATCGATACTAGCCTGGTGAGATCAATTCTTTACTTTGAGTTCTGCTTGTTTGCTATGCTGTGCTTTCGGCAAAAACGAAACAACCAGATCGCTGGACTCACCGCTCCTGTGTCAGCGGAGAGCAGGCACACTTTGCTCCCCCTCCCCCACTCTTATGTTTCGGTGTTGCGCTGACACGTCACGTGACTTAGATACTTTGGGGGTTGTTAAGTTGTTTACATATTAATTATATATTTTGTTTTTGTTGTTGAGAATTTTAATTGTAATTTTTTTTATTATAGTTTATCAACAGTATTTGTTTTAATTTGTTTACTGGTTTGTGTGCAATTAAGATTAAAAAAAAAAAAAAAAAAGATCGCCACCACGGCAGACCCGATGGCATTTTAATGCTTCACAGCATCATTTATTCTTACAATAATCACACGGTTGCTGTAACAGTACATTCAACGGCTGCAGCTCTCCCGCTGGCAGCCGTACACATAACCACCACCAAACCTGCCCTGCCACATATCCCCCTCGCCCGCTTCACCCCACCCTGCGAGCAGGCGAGGGAATCGGCCCGGACCATCGGCGCCCCATGCCCCAGCCCAGCGATGGGGAAGGTCCACTCTGGCAGTTGCCTGCCCCTCCAGCGGAAGCCCTGGAGCTAGCCCGATGGCCACCCATATGGCAAGCAGCGGTGGCGCAGCAGGCGTGATAGTGAGCTGGGGCTCACAGCTGCAGCTCACTATCCTGCTGCCAGCTGTACACATCAACACCAAAAACAACAACAGCACAAGCAGCGCACAGGTTTTAAGCTGGCGAGGCATCATTGTAGATGCAGTGAAGGTGAGTCCATCTCACCTGCAGCGGCATCGCAGACCGCGACCTGCCACAATAATAAAACATTTTTTATTTAATTATAAATAAATTATTTCTCCTAATTATATCCTGGGTTTTAACTAATTAATAATACCAAAGGAAACATCACAAAAAACACTTAAGGTCATGAAAATTAATTGCGATTTAGCAATTCAATGAGGCATCCACCTTTTTTATTGAAAAGTGTCATATCGGTATTGGTATCGGCGATACTGGCCCGTATTTACTTGGTATCGGATCGATACCAAAATATGCAGTATCACACACCACTACAAACCAAAATGGTCTACTTTTTTAGTGCTACGTTTGTGCTGATTTGTGCAGGTAAAATGAGCGTTTTCCTGGTCATTGATTTAAAAACACAACTTTTCTCCACATAGATACTATATTTGGAACAATAGAGACATTTTATACAAACATAAGTCTCTGTTTTAAAGTAACTGGTTTGATAATGGGATTCATCGTGTTGCACAACTTATAAATCCTTTTGGAGGTTTACTGTCTTACTCAGAATTTTTGAATACATATGGTCTTCCTGTTCCACCAAAGGAATATGCCATAGTGTTTGATGCTATCCCTGCTGGGGTCTTAATGTTGTTTAGAAATCCAGTTGTTAGTGATTTTAACCCTTTACTACTTATGTCGGTCAGGTGTGTTTCCCCTCTATAGAGAGGAAAAACAATTGTGAAATACGAACTCTGTTTCAAAAAGACAGAACGTGTGTCCCAACAGCTGTCGCCTACTGGAATAACTTATACCAGGACCTGGAATGGGAGAAGATTTGGACCTTGCCGTCAAAATTTCTATTAACCCTTTAAGACCTACCATAGAACCAAGTCCGCCAGAGCTTATATTATATTTTTACATGTTGTAGTGCCATTTTTGGGAGCATTTCAACTTGTAATACATCAATACAATCATTATAGCCCAAATTTTAATAATATGCAAAAAAGTGCAATAAACTACAAAAAAATTTAAAATCGTTTTTGTTTTGTTAACATATATTTCTAGTTAGAGAAATGTAAGAGGCTTATCCCTCAAAACTGTAAATACAAAAAAGTTGCACAAAATAGTTTCCCACCACAGGAAATTTATTTTAAGTGTCTTCTTAGTTTTATTTTTGAAAGACACCAATTTTTAAAACAAAAATTAATATTTTAGTGCAAATTTGCAAAAAGCAGCATATGCATCAAAATAAACTATTTCCAGCAGTGCAATATGAGTCCTAAGCATCCCAGAAACGACACAGAAAGTCATAAAGTTAAACATAACTTTTAAAAACACCAGTATAGGCTCATATAGCCCTGATGGTAAAAAAACTACATTTCCGCAAAATGACATCACTTCCGGTTTTGGGCAGGTCAGTTCGCGCTGATGGACGTAGGAAGTGTTACAAACAGCTGATCGGATTGTTAAAGCGTGTTTCTGGAATATTATGTTTTTGTTGCTGCAAGTGCTTTTTATGCAGTTTTTACAAAGCTATATGTGGAAGGAAACTGTGACCTAGGACAAGCTGATGGCATAAGATGTAAGTACAACTCCTCCGGTTTCATATGCAAAAAAAATTATTGCGCTAGCTTAAGTGGTTGCAGTGCTACCGGGATTTAAAAATAGTTACGCAAAACGGAGCATGCCCGCTCCGACTGGCTTTAAAGGGTTAAATAACCAAGTAAAGGAAATATCTTTTAAAGTTATTCATCGTTTTTACCCCAACCAGATCTTTTCTTGTACGTTATAAAAAGGACATTGATGTTAACTGCTCATTTTGTAATTATGTTTGAAGAAGAAGAAGAAGAAGAAGAAGAGCGGAGGCTCTGAGTGGTAGCCAGCATTTACGTTACAAAACCATGACCGAGTGTTTTAACCTGACAGCCTGAGGTGTTCTTTGGTCAACTGGTCTACCCGACAGAAGGACCCAAGGTCCCGCCCCTTTTTTTGTGGTAAGGTAAATGTGCTTGTAAGCTAATCTGTAACTACCATCCTTAGCTAGGTCCTGAGTATGTCGAACTACAAACTTGTGATCTGGAATTCTTTCACAGTTTTTTGCAAATAGTCTGTTATTTACCATCAAGTGATTCAGAGTTATTCATACCAGAGTAACCAGAGAGGATCATATATTTTTAAATATATAACTTTCTACAGGACTGAATATAATATCTGTATGTAAAAGTCCGGAGCCTCTGGGGAGTATCTAAGTATTTATAGCATTACACAGACCAAAGGTATCATCACAGTATTCATGAAATGCTGGGTGTATCCATCTCCTGGGGCGGGCCTACAGAGGAGTGCTGAAGATTTCCCTGTGAGGGAGCTGCTGGTGAAGATCATGAGTCCTGCTTGATTAATGCGATGAGCTTCAGTCTCCCTGGTGTTCCTTAAATGAAGCCTCTCTCAGTGGGTCAACAGAACATCTGGCACAGGACAGCTGTGATGAAACAAAGGGAAGAAGTTTCTCCAAACCTCTGGTCCCAGGAAACCCAGCTTGGTCCTGATGGTCTCCCTCACTAGTTTCTCCCCAGGGTGAATGTAGCTCTTGATATAATAGGGACTCTATTATTAAATGAAACAAACAAATCACACTACACTACTGAAACCTGCTGCTGTTTTTAAAGTTTCCATGTTACCAGGATGTAGAGGGCTCTGAAGATTTAAACAGTTTTAGATCCATTACACTCACAGTCTTATGTTAAAATCTCAAAGGACAGCATTATATTTTTCAAATCAAATCAAATCAAATTCAAATTTTATTTGTCACATACACAGTCATACACAGTACGATATGCAGTGAAATGCTTACACAACTGCTCGTGACCTAAAGAAAAAAAGAAAAGGCTATGAGTAAGATAGGAAATAAATATGAAAATTAAAAGGGGTAAATTTAACTAGGAAGGAATAAAATAAAATGTGAATTTGTTGAAAATAAAATAACTGTACAACACAAATTAGAATGAAGGGTAAATTTAACTGGGAAAGAATAAGATAAAATATATATGAACTAAAGTTTAAAATAAAATAACTGAACAGCAAAATACACAATACTCAGTATAGAAATATATAAGAATGTATGAAGAAATATAAATATACATACAATAACAGCAGCATTTTACAAGTATTAAATGGAAATGAAGAAATATAATGTCCAGTGTTGTGGAAACCACATTGTAGGTGTTTTGTGCAGTGCAAATATGCTTAAAGTGATTAAGTGTAAACAAAGTCCAGACTGTTCAGTGTGTGTGCAAGAACCATATGTGTGGGTCCGTTCTATGTGGTGGTGTGATTGAGAGACCGTATCGCATGCGGGAAGAAGCTCCTCCTCAGTCTCTCTGTGTTGGTCTTCAGGGAGCAGAATCGCTTTCCTGACCTCAACAGAGAGAACAGTCCGTTGTTGGGACAGCTGAGGTCCTTCATGATCTTCCTGGCCTTGGTCCAGCACCGCCTGCTGTAGATTGAGTGCAGGTCAGGGAGCTCGGAGCGGATGGTGCGCTCAGCTGATCGCACAACCCTCTTTAAAATCAATAGTTGCTCATTTACAAATCAATATTGTCTGTGAGGACAGCAATCCCTCGACACCACCGAACAGAGGCAGCAATATAACATAGCTAACATTAACAGTGCAGTGAATCCTGCTTGTGCCGTCATATTCAGGACTGCAAACCGAGCAGCATCACTGACTTTCAGCTTGTTGTGTTTGTGGATATATGACTGACTTTAATTAGCCATAAAATCATATATATACATATATATATATATATATATATATATATATAGGGAGAGAGAGAGAGAGAGAGAGAGAGAGAGAGAGGCTTTAAAACAAAGTAAACGCTGAAAGTACAAACACTAATGTCACATAACTTTGCCGACATGTGGCCAACAGTAGTGATGGCCCACTTGAACCTGAGGCTCCGGTGTATGTGTCAGAAAAAAACAACACACTATTTCAGAAGCACTGTGTCGAGGCTTGATTCGTTTGGCCAGAGTCACGTGATCAGTGACGTCCGAAGCTTCATTTAGAAAGTAACTGATTCAGTGATTGATAAGGAAGTCAATCGTGGGATTTATGTAGTGTTTTGATGGTGAGAGACAGGAAACCACTGATTACTCTATAAAGAGACATGGAGCCAGCAAGGAAGAGAGATTTTGTTGTGTGGGAGTATTTTGATTTTGGTAAATCGGGTGGGTTTGTCAGCTTTCTGTTCTTGTTGTTTGCTTAAGAAACTTAAAAAACTTAATGTCTGAACAAAACAAATCATAATATTCATAATATGAATATCATTAATTAACTTTAGAAAGACTTTGACTCTTTGAATTTAATGTAATCAAAACATATGTATTTTTAAAATTGTCAAGAGATTTATTCTAAAACACTTCTTCAGTTGAGAATCAGAGAGGAGAAACACAGATTTACTTGCAGCAAGGGCAGCACAGAGCACCCGCAGTGAGAGTGAGGGCACTGTGACACGCACTCTGAGACTGCCCTAGTCTTTATTTATACATCAGTGGGTGTTTGTTCCTTACATTGGAATGTGGATGTTTAGGTGTGTGTGTGTTTGTCCGAGTGTGACCCCATAAACGACTTCCCTAAACTTGCTGGTCTGGAAAATCCAACAGTTAATCTATATGTAAAAAAGGCACTTAGACTAAAACTGACATAGCTACGTTTATACGTTTATACGTTTATCCTACCGTAAAACAATAAAACAAGGTACGACCTCTCCCATGCTCCCAAAATGTGGGTGTGAAAGCCAGAACACTCTGGAATGCACATAAAAGTCCTTGCAGCCTTCTACAGATCACACATCCTATCAATCGATTATACATCTCTAAGCATATATGGAAACTTATATCATTAAAAGATTATACTGACTACTAAGTACAATTTTCCATTGACAAAAATTATCTTAAAATGTTATTCTACAAAATGTGCAGCAATTTAATTTGTTTATTCTTTTGAGCTGATAGTCTGTGGGACCCAGGAAGAGTCTGTACCAACTTACATTGCAGTTTCTGTGCACTCCAGCCTCTTCTGTTCCATGTGAGATGATTTTCTGAGCCAGAAGAAATTATCTCCAAGAAAAGAAACAGAGTGGAACAAATCCTCTTCTTAAATAAAAATGGATTTGAAAAGGGATTACCTTAAATGCATCATGCTTTTACTTTATAAGTTCATAAGCATTCTCTATTTTCAGTTTATGGTCAATTCTACCCCCAGGTCAAAATTATATACAAGAAAATTGACCAAATATAACTATTATTAAACATACCTGTCCAGACCTCACAGCACGTCATAGTGTGTTGTACATTATTATATGTATATTAAATGCATTTTTCATCTATTGCATTTACCAACATCAAGAACTCACAAGCAAAGAAAGACCACACCATGGTAAATGTTTAAACAAGGAAAGTATTGATAAAAACTTATTTAAAAAATAAACATAACAATTTTCAAAGCTGTTCAAAGCAACACAACAGTGGGCCAATGTCATACAAAATTGTGAACTTCACTTTGTAGAGTGGGCAGTCATAATGAAGCAGTACACTTTCATTTGAAAATTCAAGCTGCGCTTCATATTTTTGTTCACCAGATAGAAAACTTTATTTGGCCATCACTGGCCAACAGTAATGTTGTAATGTTCTTCCATATTTAACATTTGCACATAAATAAGTGACATAATATTTAATACTTAAAAAAAAAAAAATCTTCACCACACTTCTGCCATCTGCTGTTTTTATTAGAAAAAATTGGCCACAGCCACTGCGCTATGAATTCTGGGATATGTTGGGCCACAAATGATACACCCGACCCATTCTTCAAATCCGGGGAAATGAAGAGCGCATTTTCAGCCGCATTTGAAATTGGGACAGGCTTCATCATGTTGCCGTGACGTAATCAGCCTTCAAATTGGGTCTTGAAGGATGCAGACACCGAATTGGAACAGTTATTTTAGTGGCAGAAAATGTGAAAGAGGAACATCACGTGGAGATACTTTACGTCTGGAAATGAAAACACTGACATGAAAAAAAACATAATAACTTGATACTGTCACTGGGTTAAGAATAAAGGAGTGTTCAAAAGAAATCATCAGTATCAAACTGTGACAATAAAAAATGGTTATTAAAGCAACCAAGAATGGGATAAGTTTGATGTGAATCTTTGGTAATGCATGGGGGAAGCTCTGTGCCAATTTTATTATACTGTACCTCCCTCCATCCAACCATACACCTCTTTGGGTTTGCCATCAGCCCTGCCTGCCTCACGGACTCCGTGACCGTGACCAACCACTGCACATGATCCACCGAGGTATCACTATGAATGACAACATCATCCAGGTAGAAATTAGGATATGCAGTGTGAGGACACAGCTATCGCTCCACCATGTGCTGAAAAATGGCCGCAGCTTCAAACAAGCCAAACAGAAGAGTGATGAATGGCATGAACCATACAGAGTGGAGAAGGTCGTTTTTGTCTTTGGATTGTGCAGACAAGGGAATCTGTTGCAATGCAGGAACATCAGCTTTATTGGAATGTGTGAGAGGTTAATCACAATGTATCTTAAATACACTCTCTGTTCAGTGTGAGTGGAGACAGCAAAAGATTAAATATGAATGAAGAATTGAAATTTAACTGAGGTAACACATTAAAAAGAAGTTAATTTTGGAAACACTAAGAAAGTTCAAATGAAAGAAATTGAAATATATATCCATATCTGCAATATTGATACAATATCAGTTTGGTAAAAAAAGACATTCCTATAACTTTAATAATACAGTAACAGGTACAACTACTAAACACTACTGTGTCCTAAGGGAACAAAGGTTAAAATGTAACAGGGATAACATTTTAGAGAATTAAAATCCCTCAAAGGAAAAAACATAAACTTGATATGCATATCTATACATGCAGCTTCCTAAATGTAACATTCAGGATTATTCACTGCAGGTCCAGAAATCAGAGCTACCTCATCAGATCCAAGTGTGACATCAGCTGACACTCTTTACAGGAGATTCCATCTGAACTCTGTGGAGCCTGATCTCAAGGTTTTTAAGTCTGACCCTGAAACCAGAAGAGGATCTTTCTCTCTCTTCAGATTCATTGTGATCCAGTGATTTCAGTCCTGCATGATCAGGCTGATGTTTGCACAGAGCAGATAATGAAGTGAATGTTTTTGCACATTGGTAACAGTGAAACAGTTTATTTACAGTGTGGAATCGTTTGTGTTCAGAGTATGAACTTAGATTCCTGAAGCTCTTGTCACACTGGTCACAGTTGAAGTTCACTTCCATGTGTGTACGTTCATGTTTGTTACGATGACCTGATTGTGAGAAGCTTTTGTCACAGTGTCTGCACTTGTATGGTGTCTCTTCTGTGTGGATTCGTTTATGCTTTTTCTTTAAGCTCACGTGCAGTGGTGAAGGATGACCCACACTGGTCACAGATGTGCTTTTTGACCCCACTGTGGAAGAGTTCATGTATTTTTAATGTACTTGGTGTGTGGAAGCCTGTCCCACATTCTTTTCAGTAGTTCATTTTGTCTCCAGTGTGTCTACGTTGATGTGGTTTTAGGTCCCGTTGATGATTGGAAGTTTTTTCACAAAGGTCACAGAGAAACTCTTTCCCACCACCACAGTGACGACAGGGTTGAGAACCTGATCCATGTGCTTTGCTCTGCTTCTAAACAAAGACAGTGTAAGTGATCTCTGCCAATGTCCAATTACATTTTACTGTTTACATTATAACACTCAGCTTACTGGACAAAAATGAGTCTTCATTTTTCCAAACAGTTCATTCAGTATAACTCCATAAGTTTATTGATCAGACTTGTTCCAAACAATTGGGTTAAAATTACAGGATAAAAATTTAATACATCCTCACAGTAACTGCACTTGTAGAGTTATTTTCTGGTGTGGATCCGTCGGTGGTTTCTCAGGTGATGTGGAGACTTAAAAGTCTTCTCACACAGGTCACATTTATAAGGTCTCTCCTCAGTGTGGCTAAACATGTGTAGTTTTAACTTTGCATCTGTTGTAAACAGTTTTCCACACTGTTCACAGCAGGAAACATCATTTCCAGTGTGAATCCGACGGTGACTATTTCGGTAGTGTTTGTCACTGAACCTTTTTCCACAAAAGTCACAGCTGTATGCCTTAATTCCAGAGTGGGTTACTAGATGCTTCTGTAAGTCGCCATTTTGAGTAAAAGCTTTACCACACAACTCACAGCTGTACGCTTTAACTCCACTGTGGATGAGTTGGTGTGCTTTTAAGTTTCCAGCCCGGGAAAAAGACTTTCCACACAAGTCACAGCTGTAAGGTTTAACTTCTCTGTGGACGCTTTGGTGTGTTTTAAAGGTTTGAGAGTGGGTAAAAGACTTTCCACACAAATGACAGCTGTACGCTTTAACTCCACTGTGGATGCGTTTGTGTGATTTTAAGCTTTCAGCCCGGGTAAAAGACTTTCCACACAAGTCACAGCTGTGTGCTTTAATTCCACTGTGGATGAGTTGGTGTATTTTTAAGCCTCGAGCCCGGGCAAAATCCTTCCCACACAAGTTACAGGTGTACGCTTTAACTCCACTGTGGATGAGTTGGTGTTTTTTTAAGCTTCCAGCCTCAGTAAAAGACTTTCCACACAAGTCACAGCTGTATGATTTAACTTCACTGTGGATGAGTTGGTGTTTTTTTAAGATTCGAGCCAGGTAAAAAGACTTTCTACACAAGTCACAGCTGTAAGGTTTAACTCCACTGTGGATGAGTTGGTGTGTTTTTAGACTGTCCGTCCGGGAAAAATCCTTCCCACACTCATCACAGCTGTATGTTTTCACTCCCTTTCTTCTGTGAGGTTTGTCGGCCTCCTGAGAGCGCTGACTTCTCGCTCCATGTTGGTCCTGCAGGGACAGAGATACAAACAGAGGCAGTGAGTGAAATGCAGTCGTGGAACAAACTGAAACTGCCTCCATCAGTGGAATCAAACATGTCAACAAACACATTGTTGGTGTGTTACCACCACCTTCTGGTGATAGTATCACATTACAATCAATGTTCCCTCTAATTTTTCATGTGTCTGAGCGAACACACAAACTCCCTGAACGATACCTTGGACCACTGTGAGCAACATCAGACATGTGCGCTGTGGTCACGCCAGCATTGAATCCATTCAAGTTACATGGTTTATTAAAATAATCAAATTACACTATTACACTAATTAAACTACTTTTAATTAACTGCTTTAGCCCACTTACAATGAAAATGTAAAACAAAAATGTAGTCATTGACCTGTGTAGTATGTTAACACTATTGGAACTCAAAATAACTTGAACTCAAATTTTGAAAACACAACTTTCTTCTTTTCCTTTAAAAAAAAAAAAAAAAATAAAGCTCTGACTTGTATTATGGGTATGAGTCTGTGGTCTGGGAGAGAGTCCTGTAACTTTCTGTCAAAATATACAAAATATAATGACCAATGTTGGGCAATTAATTATATAGTTACTTCTTCAAAAAAGTAACTGAGTTTGGCAAACAACAAAGTTTTTGCAGCCATTTTTTAAAATGCAGCCAATGTGTTTTTTGAAAAATAAACATTTCATACTATTTACAGAACAATCAGCTGTTCTGCATCAAATTTGATGCCACACAAATTATTTGTGCTACTCCAAAAAATAATTTCTGTCCACTATGAGATAAAGGAGAACAACAGCCTGATGCCTGCAGGCCTGACAACAGGAGATGTATCACTCCTGTAACACCTGTAACACCTGTAACATTCAGCAGTTGCCTCATTGTTCTGAAACACACAACAAAACTATTGACTACACTACACACTAACTACACACTAACTACACACTAACTACACAAGATTTGCGCTAAACGTCGCAAATCTCTCACATCTCAAAACACCGCCGTCACTCCTAAAACTTCCCCCCGTTTCTTAACAACTAGATGCCACGTTGCCATATCATTTTTTGATTGGTCGACATGGTACTTTTTTCGACCAATAGGAAAGAGAGAGGGGGGTGGGGGGCTTGTTTTTGCTCACAAGCGGAGAGTGCTTTCAAGCGTTTTTTCTTACAGAACGTTTCTTCCCGCAGTAAATCTAAACAATGATAGTATTCAGGAAAAATAACAAACATTGCAGATATTTTTATCACAACTCTGGTTTTACGTGGCCTAAAATTTAAAAAAAATTTAAAAACTGGTATAAAGTCCACACTTTTTCTGTCAATTGTTCCGTCTGTCCTGCTCACATCTCCAATGGTTGTACATGTTGTCATTAACGTGGCTTCACTCCACATCAGCCACGCCGCTTTGCTAGCTAAAACACCGGTGTCGGCACATAAGGACGCTGTCATAGCCTGTCAACCACGTTGATTAGCTTCGTATATACGAATGTGAATCGCATTATTGGCTGGACTATAGGATAAGGTGGCATCGTTCTAATCCCATACGAGAGCAGCCAGTCACTTACTGACTAACACTGCAAAACAGAATTGTTAAAGTATTAATTTTAATTTCAATTCAGGTTAGATTTTTTTTTTGTGCACAACGCAGATTTTCTGTGCGCAGAGACCGTGCCAGCAGTGCGCAATTGCACACGTGTGCAGCTTAGAGGGAACATTGATTACAATTGATGTGCAGTGAGAGTTGTACTGAAAATGACATTATTGAAGAAATACTGATAAGTGGAGAAAATCATTTACTTCATAAATAGTTTTGAGTTCAACTGTTGATATTGTTATTTCAATGTATTCTAATAAAATATGATATTTGTATTTTCTTCTAACTTCTGTGGTTTTTGGTTGTGAATGTAGAAGCTGTGTATATGGATGAGCCCAGGATGGAAAAGACAAAGCTGCTGTTAATGTGTTTTTAAAAACCAACCAGCTGTGCACACAGTTTCAATAACAGTGTAACTGTGATACTTTTCTCACCTTTTGTGTTGAAGACATTGTTTCCTCTGTAGTGGCTGAGCTGAGTCCAAATGGCTGAAATTGTTCCTCTGTTGTTCCACCAGACTCTCAGCTGGAACACAAAAAGTATATAGACGTATTTTATCCCTGACAAAAAGAAGCAGAGCAAATAAACATTACTACACTCCTCAATCACGACAATACATATGAAGCTTCAAGGTGAAACCCCAGAAGCAACTACAAAAAGAAAGTCATCAGTTGCCTACAAGATCTTGAAAGGGAAAAAGTCACTGACTGTCCTGTATATCACCACCTTTACCCAGTGGATGCTACACCCTGTATATATGTCAACATTATTTAGGGATAATGTTGACATAGGCGATACATTTTCATTAATTCATTTCAACTGTAGAAGCCTCTATAAATGCTTTGTTCTGATCAATGGTTTTTTGAATAATCTGAAA
Source organism: Oreochromis aureus (assembly GCF_013358895.1). Lineage (NCBI taxonomy): Eukaryota > Metazoa > Chordata > Actinopteri > Cichliformes > Cichlidae > Oreochromis > Oreochromis aureus. The sequence goes on along the minus strand of NC_052944.1, from coordinate 77,497,275 downwards.
GGCAAGTTTAAAGTTATAGCACTATCAGAAACATGGATAGATGAGGAAAGGGGTTGGGACTTTCCTATTGATGGATATGAATTATATCATATAAATAGATCTAATAAGAAGGCAGGAGGTGTGGCACTTTTTGTTGACAGCGATTTGAAATGTAAGCAGGTTGAATATATGTCTGTGGCTATTGATGATTTAATGGAGTGTGTGACAGTAGAAATAGAAATGAAAATAAAGAGTAATATAATTGGTACTTGTATGTATAGGAGGCCTGGGACACTGATAGAAACATTCACAGTAGTAGAAGATTTATTGAGCAAGGTAAATGGAAATAAGACATTTTGTATTTGCGGGGATTATATATTTTTTTTTTTTTAAATGTCCAATCATAAATCATCATCAGATTTTTTGAGTTATTATTTGGAAGAGGGTTTTACCCTCTGATTACTAAACCTAGTAGAATAACTGAAAAGTCAGCAACTTTAATTGATCATATTTTCATTAATTGCTTGGAAAGCAACATTATAAGTGGTCTTGTCATAAATGACATAAGTGATCATTTACCTGTTTTTGTTACTTTAGATTATAAAGTGACACGAAAAGAGGAAGTGTGTGTTATATAAGAATTAGAAATGATGAAGCAATAAATAAGTTCAGGCAAGATCTTATGAAAGAAGATTGGAATGATGTTTATGTAAATGGCGTCAATGCTGCACATGAGGCATTCTTAAATACTTAGTTGGTTTTGTATGAAAATCACTGTCCGCTGGTATTATATAAGCAAAAGAAAAAGAAAACTACTGGTTTTGGTCATCGTAAAAAATACTTTGGATTGTATAATGAAACCTCTGTTATATTTTTAATCTTATGGGGGGTTTTTTTTATAATGGGTGTATTTCCAGACCGAATGAAAGTGGCAAAAGTTATCCCCCTTTATAAATAAGGAGACAGACATAGTTTAAATAATTATAGACCAGTATCATTGCTATCACAGTTTTCTAAAGTGCTTGAAAAACTCTTTGCACAAAGATTTGATAACAGTTGTTTTTCAATAAAATTAAGTAAAAGTCAGTATGGATTTCAACGGAACAGATCAACAGCAATAGCATTAATGAATACTATTGAAGACATTTCACCAGCAAATATAATAATAAATATACTATAGGGCTATTTATTGATTTAAATAAAAGCTTTTGACACTCTGCAACACTCCGTCTTGATTTTTAAGGCTACGTTCACACTGCAGGTCTTAATGGTCAATTCTGATTTTTTGATCAAATCCGATTTTTTTGTCTGCTTGTTCACACTACAGATCAAATGTGACAGCAAACATACTCCTGTGTGAACCCTCAAAGCGGCCCACATGCGCCAAAGAAGACATCACACAACGCGGTCTGTTCAGACCCAGACCAAAAAGTATTGTTTGACTGATGGCCCTTAATATAAAGACTTGTTTTGGACTTTACATTTCCCAACTTTTCCGTAAGTTATTTTGTTATTTACATATGGCCTAATAATCTGATGTAAAATATATAGAAGTCCATTACTGTATATAGTAACTGTTAAGTCTAATATACCCTAGTAAGCTATACTTTTTCCTTTGGGAAAGTACCATTTGTGAATTCTGCAATTCTGTTGAAGAAAGATGTTGAATCTATTTAATTATTCTTGAAAAATAATTTATTTCTGTGCATTTTATTTCACCCTGCATCAAATTAAAGATAATTACATCGATTAAGCATCATCAGGTGGGGGGTGGTTTTTTTTTTTTTTTTTTTTTTGCTGGGAGTTTGCAACCCTATTAGTTAGGTTGCTTAATATTTCTGCTAAGTCCTCTTTAAAATACCAGAATAGGGAGGATGGAGCAGGTTTAAGTTTATTAGATTGATCAGTGTTGCTGAACTATGAAATATTTTGGGTGCAGTGTATTTTTTTTACATACAGGTATAACAGAATAGCTTTAGTGTTGTTGTTTATTTAAACTTGAGTATGAACTTATACAAAATTCAGCAAGATATTTTTTTTTTTTAAAAAAAAGAACAGTTTTATTGCACACCATTGTTTTTCTTGTGACAAGTTTGATGTGTCACATGGCATGCTTCCTATTGAAAAAACAATAGTTGTATCCAAGATGGCCGACTTCTAAATGGCCACCATGGTCACCACTCACCTTGAGGAGTTTGCCCCCTCACATATAATAATGTGTCACAAACAGGACTTTAATATCACCAACCATTCCCATGTTATTCAGTGATTCTTGAGATAAGGGACAAAACATGTCTGGCAGATAAAACCCAATTTTGTGGTTAAAAATATGCATACAAGTGTTGACCCAACTGCCTAAAAGACAAACCAAGGCAATTTTTATACAACAAAAGTATGATTTTGCATTTTTTATACATATATATTTATTTTAAAAGGTACAACACATTACCAGTACCTTAAAAATCCGTTGTCCAGAAGCAGGTGTGATAATATTAAAATACAGAAAAAAACATTAAAAGTAATGTAAAATTAAACATCATGGCTCTCGTCACTAAGTATTTAAGTCAATACCTTATATCATATCAAAATATGCAATTGAAAATTTATTTTTACATATTTTTTAAGTGATTAAAATCGTGTCCAGAGTTTTTGTCAACACCATCAGATTTTTTTAAAAGTACAAAAAAATCTGGAATTATTGTGGGTAGCTTACACTCTGAGGACCCCTTTACCACTTCCTGTTCAATACACATGCCATAAGGTCACTGCTGTGATAAAAAAATTTTTGTATTTCATTTATTGCATACCTTTCTGATAAAACTCTGTGTCACAACCATAGTGCGTCAACACCAAAGTCGGTGTAATCCAAGATTTAATTATTTTCTTTTGTAAAAATAGCTTAATTTAGGTAGATTGCAGAAGCCATAAGCAAATGATGAAAAACAAGATGGCTTCTGTCAGAAAAACATGTGTTATGAGAGAAAGTAGGGTATTTTGTCAACACCATCAGACGTCAACACCATCAGGATTTTTGTCTGACAGTGTTGACCCTTTTTCTAATGGTGTTGACAAATGCCACAAAAGTGTGCTATTCACTATTTATATTTAGTTACTTTTTACTAATATTTCAGATATATTACTTCCTGTGTATTTTACTGATATTTCTGCTTTACAGATGTGTCAAATATTATCAAATTTGCCTCATCTTGAATCTCATTGTTTATGTATACATTATTAATCCTGTGGGAAAATGTTTAGTCCTCTGCATTTAACCCATTCACTCAGTGATGCAGTGGGCAGCTACAAATCCAGGATAGCCGCTGTTCGTTGGATTTGAACGCCCAACCTTCCAATCATTTGGCATCTACTGAGTTATCTCTGCACCAAGAGCTGGGGCCTGTTCTTCGTACCTCGCTAAGTAAGTTAGCCGGATTTGATTGTTGACGATTTCGCGTGATCTTGGATCGTTCGGTTCTCCGAAGCTCATCTGGGGCTTGCTGTCATAGCAACAGATCCGTAAGAGTAAGCCTGCTCGGGAGCAGGTTTACTTTATGTAAACAGGATTAGATCGCGGCCTCTCAGGTATGTCCGCTGAAGTTATATGAAAGCAAGAGCGATATTTCGCCACTGTTTTACCATAAATAAATATTATCAATGTAACTAAAGATAATGTATTTGATTCTTTTATTGATTTCATACAGATACATACAGGTCATTTCCGAAAAAAAGGGAAATGTACTATTAATCATTCTATTACATGTAGTAGATCATGTCAGATGTAATTCATATGTTAGAGTAGTAATAGTAAATTACTACGTGCAATCAAGATGAGAGACCACGGCTAAAAAAGCGAAGGTGGATTTGGGAAGTCTGTCGCAGCCATGTCCTGTCCGTTTGTACGCGAGCAAGGAAGGTGCAAGATTGATAAGGAGAGTTTACAGAATTTAGCGTATATTGCGGGATAGACGGGATCCTTTAGCTCAATGACGGTGTGCTCATAGAGATATCGATTCTCCCATGAGGGTATTATTATTTACTTTCTTCCTCTCTCTCTCTCTCTCTCTCTCTCTCTCTCTCTCTCTCTCTATATATATATATATATATATATATATATATATATATATATATACTGTACTGTATATACTTACTCCCGACTTACTGTGCATGCTTCAGTCACCCCTTGCATGGGAACAGGTAAAAGTGATGGAGTGTTATGTCAAACTACACACAAAAAACCCACAATGTCAATAAATGTCACAGTACAAAAAAGGGTGTGACGAGGGGTGCAGGACCACCACCTGTCTTTATTTGCTCTGCTCTTTTCTTGGTTGCTGTTATAAACAAACAAACAGATTATTCCAGGGTCTCTTGTCATAGACTAAAAGCAATATAAGTGATAAATATTACCATTCTGTGGAATATTTTTATATTTCACTTTACTTTTTCCCATGTTCTAGTGGGTCCTGTTGTGGCTCTAATGTGAAAGAGGATGTAATATAATATAATGTGGAATAAAATAATATCACATGATATAATGTAATATCATGGATCACTTACGAGTTTAATTTGTCAGCAACTTTCTGCCAGCCCTCTCTCCTTGCTTTTGCAGCCTTTGCAGTGTTCCCCTGCGTTTTAATTAAACTCTGAAACTCCTGATATCCCTCAATCAAGAGTTCTTGGTCTGCTGCCGTGAAATACTGTGCGCACTCCTTCGACATCTTCGCCGACCAATCACAGGGTTGCCGATCAATGTTTCTACTATCGATGCGTGTAGCCCTTTTAAGCCACCCAGTGATCTCAGATTACTTCATCCAGCTGTACTAATCGTCAACAACAGGTGCGTTCGGACAACCGGATTAGCGAGCTCACGGTTAGCGCGATGATTTGATCTTGGATGTGTCATTTGATCTTGGATGTAGTAAGCGAGGTACGAAGAACATCCCCCTGGTCTTTAAGTGATGATGTTTGAATCCTGCTTCCGGGCCCGAACTACTCTGTGTTTATTAAGCCTGTTGTGCTGTTAAAATGTTTTAATGCTTTTTTATCTTGGTCTATTACATCTAAACAAGCCCCTAAAAACAGTCAGTGATCACTGTCAGCCTAACCATCGGGAACCCTCACGTTAACTTTTATCAAGTGGAAAAAAGTTAGCATTCATCCTCCAGCTTCACTGTGTTTATATTATGCTAACATAGCTGTGTCGCTAGCGATCATGTAGCACATCACTATATACCAGCTAGCCCAACTTCAGTAACCCTACAAATGTCACTGCTGTTTAGTTTTCTGTCTCAATTTATGTTGGAAGTGGTAGCAGAGCTGGTATATCATGTTCAGGTGGAAACAAGCAATCTAACTTCTAACTCTGTTAAATTTCATATATTCTGTTTTCATGTATGCCTGGATGTTACACCTGGTAGAGCAGCCACACTGATCATTTTATTAAAGATGAAAGAATTTATACAGTTTGTAACTCTCAGTGATGCCGCAGAGTTTCTTTGACTTTGGGATCTGCAGCGGAGTTTGGACCTGGAAACGGCTAATGACATCAGACTTAAAGACCGGATAGCATCTCTATTGCTTAATGCATAATTGTGTTGTGAATATTCATCCTTAATCTGTAAAAAAGCATCAGGTTCAGAAAAACTTTAGTAATTACAAAATGGTACATTTCAGGCTAGAATAGCAAAGGGGAACCTGTCAGTAGAGGAATGAAAGAGAAGGAACAGGGAGGATTAAAAAAGGAGAAAACAATTAACAGCCAGCCTGAGTTGAAGAAAGAGTTTCTCATAAAGGAAAGGGAAGATGGAGAAATAGAGTGAAAAAGAGAAAAATAAAGAACATCAGTGATCTGAAAGGAAGAGAAAAAAGTCAGAAGAGAAGGTTTTGGAAGAAAGCACAGAAGGAGACAAAAGGAGAGAATGTCCAGCAGGGTCTAAACACACAACCACAGAGTACTTTAGGAATCAAGGAGTAGCAGGCAGCTACTTGCTGGTGAACTATTAAGATGTAGAACTTGACATGTGCAGAAACAGAATTGTTATGAAGTGTCTTGTGATATTACAAAGGTTGTTAAGGTTTAATGGTCATTTTGAATGAAATGATATCTTGTTTTCTACTAGTGTGTCAACACCGTCAGCACCTTGTCAACTCCATAATACGGAGTTTTGGTTTATTTTTCTCTTTTGGAGAACCATATATTTTCCTCCCTCATGATCTTCCGATAAAAACACGTAATTTTCCCAATAAATGTGTAATTTGCATTCTGCTTAATATGATTGTTTCTTATAGAGATTAAATACAAGCTTCTGAAAATATGTATGACTGTAACTAATAATAAAAAGCCAAAACAATCTTACTTTTAAATGTGGTATAATTACTTTGAAAACATATGTGCATAAACATAGAATAGAGAAGCTGCTAATAGTCAAAATAGCTGAAACAACTGAATTTAAAATATATATTTTTGCATTTCTTTGTGTCTGACGGTGTTGACAAAAACCTTAGACTTCTCCAGTAAAAACATAAATTATTAAAAAATGTTACACCTGGCAGATGGTGATACAGCCAAAACTTTGTGTAACAATTATATATGTTTTTGAAAAATCAAAAAATATATTTTAGAAAATTAAAACCTGTTTTGTCCCTAATCTCAGGAATCACTGTATTACGGTGTATCCATATAAATAGCCCACCCTGTACTTTCAGCATTAACATAGCTTTAAAGCCTTCACTGTAAAATATGTAGTATGTAAATCTTACAGAGAATGTGATTATTTTATGGATAATTAGAGCCAGTCATATATCCACACACAGCAAGCTGAAAGTCACTGAAAACAGTCAACAGTTGACTGTGGGAGAAAGTACTCAGGGCCTTCAAGCTAAACACTATGAAAGGCACATCAACCACACTTATACAGACTGTATATAACAACCAACTCTAAAATGTTCGTTTGCAGAGAAAAGACAGGCAGACTCTGCTTACAGGATGTGATGTGACAACACTAATGAAATATTGATGTGTCATAGTTGTTCAAGACGTTTTTCTTATGGGCAAAAATATTAAAATCATGATTAACAGGGGTGGTGATTTCTATGACTTTGTGTATATAATTTGGAATTTTTTTTACAACTGTGGGCCAAAAATAAATACACAATATTATTTCATTCATTTCAAAGGTTTATTTGCATGACGCACAAACACACAATTGAAAGGTACAAATGTGTTGTGCGTGAAACGAATTCAAACGTGCTGCAGATGTGTGTCACAAGTTGATCTGGCTGTAGGCTGTGGCACTTGGCCAGAGGTGGCGCTGGTTGACTCGAGTCCATGTTAGTGCACACAAAGTAAACTGCACGCTTTAGTTGTGAAGCAAAAACGCTGAAACCGGAGAAATAAAACGTGCGAGGGGAACGATAACGACGACAAGAGTGTCCCGATCGTTTACTCTTCCTGTCCTGTGAACAACACCGGCGTGGTGTTAATTGTTCGCGGTTTTCGCGATCGCGTCGCGCATGAGAATATCACCAGGTAAACTCGCGACATTTTTAAACATCTTGCTGTTCAACAGCATCAAGACTGACGGAGTGTGTTTGAGATAACCTCACAAGTGTCACAGATGACACATTTGGTGGGTTTTTTTGCTGGTTTGTCAGTAGCAGCTCCTGAAACGCAAGACTGCCACACATCTGTTCGACCAACGCCAGTTGATTTTTTTGTCCCAGTCCAGCCCTGGATGCATCTGGAGACGGTCCTATTAAGTCCTATTCTAAAGGCTGATTGCCCTCCCCCACGCTTGTACCTGTGGCTTTGTGTCCTGGGGGTGGGGGTTAGTTGTTCTCCTGCCCTGCACCCCATCCTTTTGTTCATATTCAAAGACTATTTTTCTGTATCTATTCTTACTCCCTAAAAACCGCCGTATTATAATGTTGAAAGCAATCACAAACTCTACAGTCTGTCTAACTCCAGTGTATACCAAGCAATCTATTATTCTCAACAGAGCTAAACTCAACATAAACTGAACCCACATTAAAGTTAGCTCGGTGCTTACCTTTAGATGAGCCCACAAACCGAGAGAAACTCCGTGATGAAGCTGGAAGTTTTTCCAAACACAGGACACAGATCAGGGAGCAGAGACCCACGTGGTTCACGCTGATCTGAGCTACGATCCAGGAGACAAGGGTGTGCGGATCGATGCAGAAATTGACCCCAACGTTGGTAGTTGTATATGTTCCTGTAAGTTCACTACTTTACTCCGGTTTCATGAAAAAGCAGCTCTCTCTGCTCGATTCCTCTCCTGCAAACACATACTTTCTCCGCCCCCTTTTCCCGGCTCTGCAGTGATTTGTTACTGGGTTTGGTCACGTGACGCACTTGCACAACGTAACCACGCGGGGTGTAATTTCAAAATTAGTGCGTATCTCCTTTTCCTAAACTCTTTTCTTTGGCCTTGATGAAAACGTCCTCGTGTGAAGGAGAATTACTAAAGACTCAGGAAAAGAGAGGAGCGTTGCTGAGAATTGGAACAGCCTTACACTCGTTTCTCTGTAACAATGTGACACCGGATGTCGCCTGTTGAAACTACATTGTGCTGAAGATGGACTACAAAACAAACATCAGGGGTCACCAACCTTTTTGAAAGTGAGAGCTACTTCTTGGGTACTGATTAATGTGAAGGGCTACCAGTTTGACATACACTTCTCAAATAACAAATTTCCTCAATTTAACTTTAATTATGTGTTATCATTAATAATTAATGATATTCTTCTATGTAAAGACACTAATTATGTTAATTATTTTTCACCATAATTATAAAGAATGCAAGTAGGAAACAAGGTAGGAAACAGATAAATATCAATATGCAATGCTTTATTTCTATAAATCTCTGCAAGTATTTACATTTTGAAGTGATCACTTCTACAACATTTTCACTTACCACCAGGGGCGATTCTAGGATCAGAGCTTTGGGGGTGCTGAGCACCCAGAGAGCTGCCCATCCAGGCAAGGTAAACTTTAGTCATCACAATGAGACTTCTTCCCTGTCTCTGTCAGTCCCTGCATCCTTAAATGTCTCCAGTTGTCCCGAGTTCCCTCTGACTGTCTCCTTGGTGCATTTAAACCCTGTTCCTCCCTGTCCTCATCGTCTGTTGTCTTCATCTCCATTATCAGTCATCATATTTTTAGCCTCTCTGTGCAAGTCTGCAAATTTCTTTATTAAATCATAAGATTCTTAAATTCATCAAGTCTCTCTGTGCCTGGGTCCTCGTCACAAAACATGACATCACTGTTTTGTACATTTTAACACAATTTAATCCTCACATTTGTGAAAGAAAAGCAAAACACTTTTTTGAAAAGTTTGTAACAAAACCATCAAATCTGATAAAGGTTATTTAAATGCTGCTAAAGAAGAATGGATTGGAATTAAAAAAAACAAAAAACATATCCTAACCTTAATTACTGGGGGAGAATAATGAATGATGCTCATAGTGAGTAAAAAGTAAACTGAGTGCATTTTTTGGACAGAGATTCACTTGTAAAGTGTTTGTATAATATAATACAGATACATAAAAAATACACTCCAAAAACAGAGTCCTTGAAATGTACAAAATATTATTAAAAATTTAGAAAAATTGAGACACCTTGGCCTATGGTACAATGTATGAAAAGATCTTTAGTGCAGATTCTACTATGGCCCTGCAGATTTTTTCTTTTCTTTTAACATATGTCGCCTCACCTTGAGGTTAGTAAATCTCTCACATTTTGGTGGTCAAGTCTCTCAAGCACCTCTTTCTCAACTGACATCACAGCCAGGTGCTGGAGTCTGCTTTGACCCATGGTCCTTCTCAGCAGGTATGGAGCTGACTCAAGACACTAAAAGACCTTTCACAGCTACAGCTGCTAACTGGGTTTGTTAGGGCAACCTGAATAACAGTTTTCAGTGTGGGGAAGATCTGATTATCCAGAATATTGTACAATGTTAACATATCTGGGATGGCACCAGCCTCACTCTTGAGCTTCAAAAAGTTTTTGGCAACCGTGACTTCCTCTGACTGAAGCTCAATATGGTAATGCAGCGCCAGGGCTGACAACCCAGTTTGTTTTGCAGATTCTGTATAGCAGCTTTAATATAGGGAGGACACAACTTCCAGATTGTATAAGTAAAATTAGTTGGGGTTTTTTTTCTTTGGACTGACAATCATACACAAATAGATTGTATTCAATTACATTTTTATAAAAAAAATACTATTAAGATTACTAATAAAAAAGTCCTCTCTCAGTGTACTTTCAACCAAAAGGCAAATAACCAAACCACATGTACATCTAATAAAGGATATAAATATTGAAACACTGATCCAACATTATCCTTTATTGATGGATCATTTGATCTTACACTTTTACCTGAATGTGGCTCCTGTTTTTGAAAAAACTTCCTCATATCCAATATGAACCTGGCTGTCTCTCTGCACACACACACAGGGGCAGATCTAGAAGGGTGGCATGGGGTGGCAAGTGCCACCCTAAAATGATCCCTTGCCACCCCAAGTGCCACCCCAGTTTTGCATATGACAGTGTTATTTATTAACATAAGATAGCATTAACAGTTTGAGCGTAGTTACAGTCAACAGTGAATATAAATGCTAAAACTGAATATATTGCATAGTGTTCCCCCCCTCCACCATTTACAAATGGTTCAGCCCAAAGCAGGACTGGCTTTTTTTCTTGTTTTTAGTAGCAAGCAATGCGATTGTGCCAGAGCACATTTTGAACAACACCATGGGAATTGCGCTTTTTACACAGGTGGTTGGATGCTACACTCTGGAAATGGAAGGAAGGTGAGTGTTATTAACCCTCCATGGTCCACGGACACGCTGCACATCCAAATCACATGACTGATTTAAGCTGGCATAGCAACAAGCTGCAGCCACCTCTGTTTCAGCCCACATTGATTCGGACTTCAAAGTTTTTAAATTTTAATTACAGGCCAGTAAATCCAGAGTTATGATAATATATATAAGCCATGCTTTTTTCTAAATACGGTTGTCACATTTTTGTGTGTGTGTGTTTTAAGCGTTTTCTAAGGACAGTGCAAAAATGGTAAAGAAAGGGGAAAAAAAGCCACCTCTTTCCTATCGGTGGAAAAATGCACCATGTGACCAATTATAAAAAAAAAGTCAACACGTGGGATTTGGTTGTTTAGGAAGAGGGAGAGTTAGGCTACGTCCACACGTACCCGGGTATTTTTGAAAACGCAGATTTTTCTATGCGTTTGCACCTTTCGTCCACACGTAAACGGCATTTTCGGTCACTGAAAACGGAGATTTCTAAAAACGCCTGCCAGGGTGGATATTTTCGAAAACTCCGTTTTTGCATTTACGTGTGGACGAGAAAAACGGAGAAAACGCAGCGTCAAAGGTGTGCGCCTTTTTTGACGTCACACTGTGCGCCACGCTTTGTTTCAGTGAAATGAATTTCTATAATACTGTTAATTGTACTCTCTGCAGTGTTTAAATGCTTACATATACACACACAGTTACTGTCCCTCCACACATACGACTCGGTTCTGCTTCTATGCCCCATCTTTGTTTACTATTTCCCACCGAGGCTTCTAGACTTCTGATTGGCCAACATTTCTACACGGTTAGGAATATATCGCCACCTGTTGCTTTGGCATGTTCCTAGCAGCGTTTTCCTTCATTTCTGCGTTTACATGTGGACGGGATCATTTTTTAAAACGAAAACGGAAAATCTCCGTTTTCAAAAATATCCGTCTACGTGTGGATGTAGCCTTAGGGGAGTGATGGTAACGCCAGCGAGACAGAGCGAGCAAGTGAGAGAGAAAGAGAGAGAGGGAGAGAGAATTTATAGATGTGGGAGATTTGTGACGTTTAGTGTGGAGTGTATACTTAGCGTTTTGTTTTGTGTGTCAGTGAGGGCATTAATGAATGTCACATGCACATTTGCAACATAAACAGAAAAAAACCAGTTGTCCTCCTGTTGTCAGGCCTGCAGGTTTCTCCCTGTGCTGTTCTCCTCTGTCTTTTGGTGGACAAACTTTTTTTTTACTGGCACACATAATTTGTGGGGCATCTTATTGTGACACCTGATTGTTCTCTCATTTTAGTTTTAGTAATATTTTTAAATGGTTGTACAAAATTAAAAAAAAACAGCAGGTGTATTGGCTGCATTTTTAGATAACTAGTTGTATATGTTAACAAAATGTACATTTTATATTTGCATTTCAAGCTATAAAAATTTACTCAACATGTCTGTGGGGTTTTTTACAATGAAAAAATACTACTAGGATTTTAAGTTCTTTGTGTGATTTCAGATCAATAATACTAATGCAGTATGTCAGTGAAAAAAACAAAAACAACTAAATTCAGCTGAGCTGAAAAAAATGATACCAAACAAGGCAAGGGGAAAAAAATAAAATGAAACAATTTGAGGGTGAAATACAAACGTAAACTCAAAAGGAGTCAAAAATGGCCGGTTGTATTTCAGACCTCAGAGGGTGAATCCAACAAATCATGAAAAATTAGGTTTAAATTTTTGTTCATCACAGTGCAGATTTCTGACATTTTGTTAAATTTAAGCTGTAACAATGTGATTGTTTTCTAACAAAAAACAATGTGAAACTTAAGTTAGACTTGTGTTTGTAAATGAACCGCCCCATGTTGTGTAGCTTTCTGGATTTTATACTTGTTGGGCTACATATTTATACAGGCTATACAGTACATAAGATCAAAACTCAAATGTTTTATGTAACTAAAATGTGTAATTATGTGGGCTACAGACAATAATTAAGTTATAGACTATATTTATATGAAAAATGTGCATACTTACTGCATTTGAATTATTTTAACCATATGTAACCACCTGCATATGTGTTTGAAAAAAAAAGGCTTTGATTTTGCCACCCCATTTGATTTCTTTACCACCCTCATGCCACCCTAAAAAAAATTCTCTAGATCCGCCCCTGCACACACATACACAACAGGAGTTATAAGGTTAATGGGTATCCAGTCAGTTAGCTAGTTAGTACCTTGGGTTCAATATGCACATATGATAAAATAACCAGTTTCTCTCATTACATTTCAAACAGGACAGTGGTAACAACAGCAGGCTACGGACAATTTTAAATTTTAGATTTTAAATAGGCTGTATACATTTCAATGGGAGCAACAGGACGGTCAAATATCACTGATTTTACTACAGAGTTGGACGGATTGTAGGGTAGCAAACATCGTCGGGAAACACGTTTTCAACACTGCAGGTTACCTGGGTGTAATGTTTTTCAGCTAAAAAGAAACATGGTCTGACTCCTACCTAACTATATAAAGAGTAACTGAAGGTTAAATGCAGCTAACATGTCCTGTTTTAAGCCAGGCACTAACACATCCGCTCCGCTGCGTCTCAGCCACTCTGGCAGCAACAGCGCTAGAGCCAGAGTAGCTGAGCTGGAACAAACCATTTTGGGAGGGGGGGGTTATCTGTACTTTTGTTGTTAAAATGTTCCATCTCAATTAAGTACTGGATGCTTTTTATATTTTTAGTAGTGTGCCACACAAACAACAAATATTGTCAAAAAAGTAAGAAATCTTACTGATGTTGCATTGGAAAGGATCTAACCAGGGGGCGATTTTGCCCATTTTTGGGGGTGCTTCAGCACCCCCAAAATGAATCAAAGCACCCCCAAAAATGGGCTAAAATTGCCCCTGGTTAGATAATTTCCAATGTAACATCAGGACGGCTCCTCCGGAGTAGCTCTGTAGCCCTTGTGAAGTAGTGTAACATAAGCAGCCTGGAGTAGTGATGGCTCGCTTGAAGCTGAAGCTCCGGTGCGTGTGTCAAAAAAATCAACACACTGCTTCAGAAGCACTGTGTCGAAGCTTGATTCGTTTGGCCAGAGTCACGTGATCCGTGAAGTCCAAAGCTTCATTTAGAACGTAACTGCTTCAGTATCTGAATCAATGGTTTATAAGCAGGTGAATCATTCGCGGGATTTGTGGAGTGTTTTGATGGTGACAGATAGCGAACCACTGATCATTCCACTGAGAGATTTGGAGCCAGCACGGAATAGAGGAGGTTCTGTTGTGTGGGAGTATTTTGAGTAGATTTTGGTCAATCGGGTGGATTTTCCAGCTTTGTGTTCTGGCTGTTTGCTTTTGTTTTGTGCGCGTTTATTTTATCTGAAAACGGGAAAAACTTAAAATGTCAAAAATCTGCTTTTCATAATATGAATATCATTAAATAACTTTCATTAAAACAACCATGAAAAGAGTTCGATGGACTTTGCTGCTCAATCACAGCTTCCTGGTCAATGTTTTTCATTAGTAATTTAGCAAAGTTGATGGTGGTGTGTGTGTGTGTGTGTGAGTGAGTGAAAGACAAAGAGGGAGCGTGAGGGGCATATTTTGTATGATAAGCTTCATGTTATGGACGCACAGTTTGAGCACTCAGGTCACATCAAAGCATCAGGCCGTATAGTGTAAGACCCTGCATCGTGACCTATGAACTTCTAACCCTATGAGATTCAATTGTACAGTTTGAGTAGGAGCTGTAATAATAAACCGTCAGCCACAGTATTGCCTTCTGCTTTAACAGTTAAAGCAGTAGAGACGAGCTGTTTGCATGTGCGTGGAACTCTAGCGTCAATGTCAACACTGACCCCCTGGATTGAAACAGGGGTCAAGTGTTTCGTAGACTTCAGGAAGACCAGGAAACACTTGACCCCTGTTTCAATCCAGGTGGTCAGTGTTGACATTGTGGAGGACTCTAAATACCTTGGAGTACACATTGACAATAAACTGGACTGGGCTAAAAACAGCACTTTACAGAAAGGGTCAGAGTCGTCTCTATTTTTTGAGGCGACTGAGGTCCTTCAACATCTGCCAGAAAATGCTCAGGATTTTCTACGAGTCTGTTGTTGGAACAGCTGTGTGAAGGACCAAAAAGCTCTCCAGAGAGTGATCCGTACAGCAGAATGCTGCTGCAGGATTGCTCTCCCCCCACTTCAGGACACCTACACCAGGAGATGCCGGACTAGAGCAACGCAGATACTGAAGGACCCGTCCCATCCTGGCAACAAACTGTTCCAACTTCTACAATCTGGTAGAAGGTTCCGCATCATCCGGGCAAGGACAGAGAGACTCAAGAAGAGCTTCTATCCTCAAGCCATCCGGACCCTAAACCAACCCCCCCCCCACACACACACACACGCCATCTCACATCATCTATAATTGACTGAGACTCTCCTCCAGACACTCAATTCCTTTAACTTTAAATATGTTTATAGTGTCCATTCTGTAAAATAGTCAGATGTCTATTCATATTAATGTACAGAATTCACCTGCTTGCTGCTTCTACTGCACATTCACCCAATGTATATACTATATATATTTATAATGTTATTCCTCTACCCCAGTAATGTTGTGGGGAATGAGCTGGACTCCCTCAAGGTGGTGTCAGAGACGCGGATGTTGTGCAAGATAAAGACAATGTTGGATAACACCTCCCACCCACTCCATGACATGCTGGTCAGTCACAGGAGCACATTCAGTGAGAGACTGACAGTACTGAAAACTACCACTGAACGACACAGGAAATCATTCCTGCCTGTGGCCATCTCCCTGTACAACTTATCCACTTAGCACACTGTTTACTGCAACAGCTACACATGTTTCTTTTTCAGCTATTTATTAATAAGTGACTTTATGTATATATATATATCTATATCTATCTATCTATCTATCTATCTATCTATCTATCTATATATATATATATATATATATATATATATATATATATATATATATATATATATATATTTATGCCTGTATATATTGTGCTATTCTTAGTTAGTGTATTGTCTGTCTTTGTTAATGTTTGTTTGTAATGGAGCACTGTAACAAAAAAAAAAAAATTTCCCCTAAGGATCAATAAAGTATTCTGATTCTGATTAACCAGGCTAGCTGTTAGCTTATAGCTCACGCTAGCTAACCAGTGAGCAGTTAAAAGGACAACCGAAGCTGCACAAAACACCAACAAACTTATCTCACTACAACTTAGCGCCCGAAAATACGACTCGCAGCTTGAGCTTGACACAGATGGTGTAACATAAGACTAACATCCAGCTAACCACAGCTAAAAAGATATTTACAGAAAACTTAGCGTTTCCTCAGGTTACACGAGTTGAGTTGTTTCACGCTGAAAAGTTGGTCTGTTTTGGCTCTCACTGAAGACACCGACACTGAAGACATAGCTGTTCTTTTGTACTGCTTTTAAGAGAAACATCCTTAGTATATGAGGCCAAGGGCTTTCATCCTCTTCAGCTCTAACGTAGACAACTGGCTCTGCCATGTTTTCATGTGTTTCTTCTTTCTGTGTGTCCACTACTTTGAAACACTTGGGCCGCTCTGCCCGCCACAGTTTCAAACTGGTCATGTGACGGCATGGCCACATCTGATTGGTAAAAAAGTTACCGGAAACTCCACTGGCAGCATGTTATCTAATGTGTTAAACTTTTTTTTTTTTTTTAAAGTAGCGAGTCGAATTTTGCAAATGTAGCAAAGTACAATTTCTTCTTGACAAATGTACTCAAGTAAAAGTAAAAAGTATCGTGCAAAAAAGATACTTTAAAAGTACATTTTTTCAAAAACTTACTCAAGTAAACTCGTTACTTGCCACCTCTGAAAAGATCTTTCTTCAAGCCAAGCCTGCGTCTCCCTCCCTGGTTCCATTCTGACTGTTTTTCGGAAGGGACTACTGTTCTGGACTCAGCCTCGGTCGGTGGTACCCTCAGCCAATAGCCACTTCCCAAGCCACTCTAATAATCTAAATCAGAGGCCTGAGCATTTTCTATCTGTCCCTCCTTGTTTTTACTCCTCACTCGATCATTGGCCTGTTTGTGTGTTGATCTATAAGTTAGTTGAGTTGGTTGTGGTGGGAACTCTACTGGCAAATCATTGACCAACAGGAGCAAGTTTCGGTGCAGGGTCCGAGTTCTTCCCTGGTCATTACCCTCTGGATGGACGACACACATTGGGTTATCCGAAACCTGTTCCTTGATCACATATATCCTGTTCTCCCAGTAGGAGCATGATTTGCCGGGTCCACCATGCTCGCCTAAGTTCCTCACCAACATTCTGTCCCCTGGTTTCAGTACCACTCCGCTTCTTGGTGGCGCTGTCACTTGGTGTTCCCTCGCTTTGTGGTAGAGTATCACTTCCTGTTCCTGCTCAAACACAGTGGTGTTTCTGAGTAGCTTTTCTGCTTAGCAATTTAATTAAAATCCTTTCATACAGTCCTTTTTCATAGTATAATCTTCACGTGCTTCATCTGAAGCACCCTTTCTGTGTGCTCACTACCTAATTTATAGCCAAAGTATTCACTCACTGTCTCTTTACTGTTTCGCTAGCTTAGCTTAGCTCGTAGCCGACTCGTTAGCACCATGGCTACTTCACCTGTCCCTCCTGCACTTTCTTGCTCATTGTGTCAGATGTTTAGTTACTCCTCTGCCTCCTTTAGCAGTAATGATACCTGTAACAAATGTAGCATATTTGCAGCTCTGGAGGCCAGGATTACTGAATTGGAGACTCTGCTTCGCACTCTTCATTCACCCGTAGCTAGCCAGGCCCCTGTCGCTGGTGCAGCCGAAGATAGCGTAGGCCCCGCTAGCTGTTCCCCAGCAGACCCCAAGCAGCTGGGGAAAGAGGGCGGCTGGGTGACGGTGAGGAGGAAGCATAGTCCTAAACAGAAGCCCCAGGTACACCACCAACCTGTTCATGTGTCTCAACCGCTTTTTTTCCCCACTCGGCGACACACCCGCCGGGGGTCAAACTCTGGTAATTGATGATTCTGTTCTCAGACATGTGAAGCTAGAGACACCGGCAACCATAGTCAATTGTCTTCCAGGGGCCAGTGCAGGCGACATTGAAGGAAATTTAAAACTGCTGGCTAAGGGTAAACGTAAATACAGTAAGATCATAATTAACGTGTGTAACTTTGCCAAAACAATGTCGGACTCTGTAGTTTTCTCTGGTCCCCTCCCCAATCAGACCAGGAGTGACATGTTTAGCCGCATGTTCTCCTTAAATTGCTGGCTGTCTGAGTGGTGTCCCAGAAACGATGTGGGCTTCATAGATAATTGGCAAATCTTCTGGAGGAAACCTGGTCTTGTTAGGAGAGATGGCATCCATCCCACTTTGGATGGAGCAGCTCTCATTTCTAGAAATATGGTCCAATTTATTAAACCCCCAAAATATGACTATCCAGAGTTGGGACCAGGAAGCAGAGTTGCAGTCTTACACGCATCTCTGCAGCTTCTCTCCTCCTGCTACCCCCCCAAAAACCCATCTCCATTGAGACTGTGTCAGCTCCCAAAAGACAAAAACAAACTAAAAACAGCAATAAACAACTTAAACATAAAAATCACAAAGAAAGAACAATACAGTATCCACATCTGAACCAAAGAGTAAAACAGTGAAATGTGGATTATTAAATATTAGGTCTCTCTCCTCCAAGTCTCTGTTAGTACATGACTTAATAATTGATCAACAAATCGATTTACTCTGCCTTACAGAAACTTGGTTGCAGCCGGATGATTATGTTAGTTTTAATGAATCAACACCCCCGAGTCATTCTAACTACCAGAAATCTCGAAGCACAGGCCGAGGGGGCGGTGTGGCAGCAATTTTTCACACCAGCCTATTAATTAACCAAAGACCAAGACAGACTTTTAATTCATTTGAAAGCCTGATGCTTAGCCTTGTCCACCCCAGCTGTAAAACTCAGAAACCAGTCTTACTTGTTATCATCTCTCGTCCACCTGGGCCTTACACAGAGTTTCTGTCTGATTTCTCAGACTTTTTATCTGATTTAGTGCTCAGCTCAGATAAAATAATTATTGTGGGTGATTTTAACATCCATGTAGATGCTAAATTGACAGCCTCAACATTGCATTTAATCTGTTATTAGACTCAATTGGCTTCTCTCAAAATGTAAAAGAACCCACCCACCACTTTAATCACACTCTAGATCTTGTTTTAACATATGGCATAGAAACTGAACATTTAACAGTGTTTCCTGAAAACCCTCTCCTGTCTGATCATTTCCTGATAACATTTACATTTACAATAATTGATTACACAGCAATGGAGAGTAGACTTTATCAAAGTAGATGTCTTTCTGAAAGTGCTGTAACTAAGTTTAAGAATATAATCCACCCACTGTTATCATCTTCAATGCCCTGTACCAACATAGAGCAGAGCAGCTATCTGAACGCTACTTCAACAGAGGTCGATTATCTTGTTAATAATTTTACCTCCTCACTACGTACGACTCTGGATACTGTAGCTCCTGTGAAAACTAAGGCCTCAAATCCGAAGTACCTGACTCCATGGTATAATTCTCAAACACATAGCCTAAAGCAGATAACTCGAAAGGTGGAGAAGAAATGGCGAGTCACAAATTTAGAGGATCATCATTTAGCCTGGAGAAATAGTTTGCTGCTTTATAAGTAAGCCCTCCGCAAAGCCAGAACATCTTACTATTCGTCACTGATTGAAGAAAATAAGAACAACCCCAGGTTTCTCTTCAGCACTGTAGCCAGGCTGACAAAAAGTCAGAGCTCTACTGAGCCAACCATCCCTTTAACGTTAACTAGTAATGACTTCATGAACTTCTTCACAAATAAAATTTTTATCATTAGAGAAAAAATTACCAATAATCATCCCACAGATGTCTGTTAATGGTACTCATGGCCATTAATCAGTGGTCTTTGATCAGTGGGTTTTGCTCAGTGGCTGTTGATCAATGGTCATGACAATTTGCATAATTAAGATTAAGGAACTGACCTCCCAGGCCATTGTTCCTTCAGTGGGCTGGTTTCAGTCGTTATGCAAATGTACTGTTTATACGATTGGGGAAACCTGCAGTCAGCTGAGACTGAAGAAGTCACTTGAATGAGTGACGAAACGTTTCTCCCACAAAACGCTATGTCCAGATGAACAGATTCAACTTTTGGAGATTTACTTACCTGTATGATCGAGAATGCATCAGGATCGCATTTAGTTGTTAAAAAACGGGAGGAAGTTTTAGGAGTGAGGGCTGTGTTTTGAGATGTGAGAGATTTGCGACATTTAGCGTAAATTTTGTATAGTTAGTGTGTAGTGTAGTCAATAGTTTTGTTGTGTGTGTCAGAACAATGAGGTGACTGCTAAATGTTACAGGAGTGATACATCCCCTGTTGTCAGGACTCCAGGTATCAGGCTTTTGATGTCCTCCTTTATATTATAGTGTACAGAAATTATTTTTTTGGAGTGGCACAAATAATTTGTGTGGCATGAGATTTGATGCACAAAACCTGATTGTTCTCTAAATAGTTTGAAATGTTTGTTTTAAAAAAAAACACATTGGCTGCATTTTTAGGTAAACAGCTGCAAAAAACTTTGTTGTTTGCAAAACTCAGTAACTTTATATAACTATATAATTAATTGCCCAGCATTGGTCTTTCTGTACTGTATTTTGCAGACAGAGTTACAGGACTCTCTCCCAGAACACAGACTCATTATACAGAACAGAGCTTTATTTAAAAAAAAAAAAAAAAAAAAAAGTTGTGCTTTCAAAATTGGAGTTAGTTATTTTTTACTTCCAATAGCATTAACTTATTACACAGGTCATGAATAAGATTTTTTTTTAAATTTTCATTGTAAGTGGGCTAAAGCAGATAGTTAAAAGTAGTCTAACATAACTGTAAATGCTGTAATATGATTATTTTAATAAACCATGTAACTTGGATGGATTCGAAACTGGTGTGAACATGTCTGCTGTTGCTCAGTGGTCCAAGGGATCTCTCAGGGATTTTGTGCTTTCGCTCAGAAACATGAAAAATTAGAGGGAACATTGATCATCATAGTACCATATAAAACCGCGCGATCACTTCTTAATTACCTGGAAGCACCTTAAGGACAACCGGCCCCTCTCAACAGCTGGGACCAATCAGCTGGCAAACAGACCAAACACTGAGGAACAAATCCTTATTTCCTCCTAAGGCAACAGCATTTTCTCAATTTCAGCCAATTCCTTTTGCATGATTTGTCTCTTGTGCTCAGGCAACATGTAGGGCCATGAACATACTTTCACGCCAGGCCGCGTTTCAAAGTGGTGCTCCATGAGAGTCCTGCAGACGGTCAGGAGGGAGAATATATGAACATCTGATTTATTGGAATGTGTGAGATGTTAACCACAATAACTCTTAAACACACGGTCTGAAAACTTCATGCCCACAGCACGTTTTTGAGAAAAATCAAAATTTTTGTCCTTGAAGATCATTTCAGAGCTTTTAATGAGCTGTAAGAACCATGTTCAGTGTGAGTGGAGAACAGCTAAGTCTCCTCCTCTGATAAACCTCCACATGTACCACTGAAAACAGTTAATTTAGTTTGAATCTGAAATCATGACTCAAACTACTTGTTATGAGACCATTTCTTTGTTTTTCCACACCAAACTGTTTAATAAGACAAACTTTACACAGACTTCATTAAATATAACTAACGCTTTAACATTATCAGGATTTCATAATACAAACTTCAAATCAACAAGAAAACAGCTGCAAAAGAAGATGCGGACTTCAAGGACACAGTAAATACACTAAAGTGAAAGGAGGAGCCAAAATAGAGGTTTAATAGAATTTGAATTAACTAGTCACCTTTGATCTTTAAAATGATCCAGATGTGTGCTGCTGTTTTTAACTTTCAACATTTCTGTGCTGCCACTGTGAATAAGAATGTGTTCTTTGCCTAATTAAACAAAGGTTACACTGACTCACTGGTCATCTTCTGGTACAAACTGGTATTACATGAAAGTACCGGAAAAAAAACAGTTTAGCTTAAGTCTCTTGTTTCTGAACATAAAGTCATAGCAGGGGTTGTTTCAAAGCAGGTTGACAGATTTTGTTCATTTTGGAAGTTTTGAGAAAGACTGCTGTGAAATTTTTTGCAGTTTTGGGAGAAAATAATTTAAGAGAAGGGATTATTACAGCAAAAATATTAAATATGAATGAAAGATGAAATTTAACTGAGGTTAAATGAATGAAGATAAATAGTTAATTTTGGAAAGACTAAGAAAGTTCAAATAAAAGAAATTGATATACATATCCATATCTGTAATTTTGATACAATATCAGTTTGGTAAAAAAAAGAGAAGACATTCCATTCCTATAACCTTAATAATACAGTAACAAGTACAACTACTAAACACTACTGTGTCCTAAGGGAACAAAGATTAAAACGTAACAGTGATAACATTTTAGAGAATTAAAACCCCTCAAAGGTAAAAAAAACAAACAAACAAAAAAACAAAAAACTTGATATACAGGGTGCGCCACTTATATGGATACACTGTAATAACATGGGAATGGTTGGTGATATTAAAGTCCTGTTTGTGGCACATTAGTATATGTGAGGGGGCAAACTCCTCAAGATGGCTGGTGACCATGGTGGCCATTTAGAAGTCGGCCATCTTGGACACAACTTTTCGTTAGTCAATATGAAGAGGGCCATGTGGCACATCTGCTTGGTTTCAACGTAACCTTGAGTTATTTACAAGTTCGACCACTTATAAAATATTGGATTGTCAATGCAACCCTCTTCTCCTACTCTTCACACACTGATAGCAACACCGCAGGAGAAATGCCAACACAGGCATCCAGTATCCGTAGTTTCAGGTGCTGCACATCTCGTATCTTCACACCATAGACAATTGTCTTCAGATGACCCCAAAAATAAAAGTCTAAGGGGGTCAGATCGGGAGACCTTGGGGGCCATTCAACTGGCCCACAACGACCAATCCACTTTCCAGGAAACTGTGCCAAAATATGCCGAAATGCCATTCTCCAGTGACATGCGGCGAGTGCTACGCTGTGGACTCTTGCTGAATGAAGCTAGGACAGCCACTGATGTTTCTTCATTAGTGACAGTTTTCTTGCGTCCACATTTTAGCAAATCCAACACTGAACCACTTTCACGAAACTTTGCAAGCAGTTTGCTGACTGTAGCATGAGAGATGGTTCTTGCTGATCGGAGCTGGCTTGGCCCTGGCTTATTGAAGAATTAAGGAAGCAGAACCGGCTGTTTAAACCCCCACAAGGCTGCCCGCTGGGATTGAAACAATGGGACGAGGCGTGAGTTTCTCGAAATGGGTCATTGAGTGCAGCACGGATAAGATCTTGGAGAACCGCACGCTGCCGTGAATACTCAGAACAAGACCTCTGAGTGCAAACTGATTACGTCTGAAGGGGTTGCTCGGAATAACACCTCTGGGCGCAAATTGATCACATCATGGGAAGTGCACCGCGGTCGTGAGTTCTCAGAATCGGCTCTTTGACCACAAGAATGACAAGACCACGGAACGTAAGTTTGGATAACATCATGGAGAAGCTCACGGCTCTCCAACGGGAGATTGAGAGACCAGTGTTGGACTGTTAGAACAGCTTTGAAATTCTTGTGAGTTGTTCGCACTAAAGTAAAAACCATCATCATTTCATGTGGAGACCCCTTCGGCGCCAGCTGCGGTCTCAAGGCTGGAGCTGAATAAAACACCCTGATAACGACTGTGTTGAGACTGTTCCTTCCCACTCTATGCAAGGCCACCTGGGTTGGCTGGAAGACTATTTACTTAGCCTGGCAGGGCGAAGGACACTGTTTCAGCTGAACTCTGGACATACACACACACACGCACACAGACATATATACATGCAGACATACACTCATCCCCCCTCCAAACGCCTTCGACGCTTATTCCCTTCCGATGCTGACGGTGGATCAAGGAGACCAGCTCATAGGCTGCAGGCCCGGATGTACTGTCTACATTGGCTGTCTCTCACCCTTTACCCATCCCTGTTGCTTGTCATGTGTTTCTTTGGTGTATTAAGAGTTTTTTCATGTGCTATGTGCAGAGGTGGGTTTTTTTTCTGTTCTCAAACTGATCTCCCTGTTGGAGCTCAGTCTGGCGGGGGGGGGGTGTTATTTTTTTCTCCTTATCTTTCCTCGTGTTGTGCTTTTCCATGTTATACCCATCTGACCTGTCTTCCCCATGTGATGTTTGTGTAATGTATGTATGGTCGAAAGGGTAAGATGGCGCCGCCATTGCGTGCAATAGGTCGGCAGCCTTAACATGAAATTTCTCCTTGTGGGACTAATAACGGTATATCAATACAGCGTGGGATCGTTTGTGTTCGGAGTATGAACTGACATTCCTGAAGCTCTTGTCACACTGGTCACAGCTGAAGTTCACTTCCATGTGTGTACATTCATGTTTGTTACGATGACCTGATTGTGAGAAGCTTTTGTCACAGTGTCTGCACTTGTATGGTGTCTCTCCTGTGTGGATTCGCTTATTGCTTTTTCTTTAAACTCACGTGCAGTGGTGAAGGATGACCCACACTGGTCACAGATGTACTTTTTGACCCCACTGTGGAAGAGTTCATGTATTTTAATGTACTTGGTGTGTGGAAGCCTCTCCCACATTCTTTGCAGTAGTTCATTTTGTCTCCAGTGTGTCTACGTTGATGTGGTTTAAGGTCCCGTTGATGATTGGAGGTTTTCCCAAAGGTCACAGAGAAACACTTTCCCACCACGACAGTGACGACAGGGCTGAGAACTGGATCCATCTGCGTCGCTCTACTTCTAAGCAAAGACAGTATAAGTTATCTCTGCCAATATCAAATTACATTTCACTGTTTACATTATAACACTCAGCTTAATGGGCGAAAATGCCTCTTTCATTTCCAAACAGTTCATTCACTATAATTCCATAAGTTTACTGATCAGACTTGTTCCAAACACTCGAGTTACAATTACAAGATAAAAATCAATACATCCTCACAGTAACTGCACTTGCAGAGTTATTTTCTGGTGTGGATCTGTCGGTGTTTTTTCAGGTGATGTGGAGATTTAAAAGTCTTCTCACACAGGTCACATTTGTGTGGTCTCTCCTCAGTGTGGCTAAACATGTGCGTCTGTAACTGTGCATCTGTTGTAAATGGTTTCCCACACTGATCACAGCAGTAAACATCATTTCCAGTGTGAATCCGTAGGTGAATATTTCGGTACTTTTTTTCACTGAAACTTTTCCCACAAAAGTCGCAGCTGTACGCTTTAATTCCAGAGTGAGTAACTAGATGCCTCTGTAAGTCGCTATTTTGAGCAAAAGCCTTACCACACAACTCACAGCTGTGTGCTTTAACTCCACTGTGGATGATATGGTGTGATTTTAAGCCTTGACGATGGGTAAAAGACTTTCCACACAAGTTGCAGCTGAATGCTTTAACTCCAGTGTGGATGAGTTGGTGTGTTTTTAAGCTGTCAGCCAGGGTAAAAGACTTTCCACACAAGTCACAGCTGTAAGGTTTAACTCCACTGTGGATGAGTTGGTGTGTTTTTAAGTTTTGGGCCTGATTAAAAGACTTTCCACACAAGTGACAGTAGTGTGCTTTTACTCCACTGTGGATGAGTTGGTGTGTTTTTAGGTTTTGAGCCAGAGTAAAAGACTTTCCACATAAGTCACAAATGTACGGTCTAACTCCACTGTGGATGAGTCTGTGTGTTTTTAAGCATCCAGCCCGGGTAAAAGACTTTCCACACAAGTCACAGCTGTAAGGTTTAACTCCACTGTGGATGAGTTGATGTATTTTTAAACCTCCGGCCTGAGTAAAAGATTTTCCACACAACTCACAGCTGTAAGGTTTAACTTCACTGTGGATGACTTTGTGTTTCTTTAGACCTCCAGCCAGAGTAAAAGACTTTCCACACAAGTCACAGCTGTAAGGTTTAACTCCACTGTGGATGAGATGGTGTGTTTTTAAGTTTTGAGCCAGGGTAAAAGACTTTCCACACAAGTCACAGCTGTACGGTTTAACTCCACTGTGGATGAGTCGGTGTGTCTTTAAGCTTTGAGCCAGGGTAAAAGACTTGCAACACAAGTCACAGCTGTACGCTTTAACTCCACTGTGGAAGAGTTGGTGTCTTTTTAATTCTCCAGCCCGGGTAAAATCCTTCCCACACTCATCACAGCTGTATGTTCTTTCTCCCTTTCTTCTGTGAGGTTTGTCGGCCTCCTGAGAGCGCTGACTTTTCGCCTCATGTTGGTCCTGCAGTGATAGAGATACAAACGGAGGCAGTGAGTGAAATGCAGTCATGGAACAAACTGAAACTCCCTCTGTCAGTGGAATTTAATGTGACAACATACACATTGTTGGTGTGTTTCCACCACCTTCTGGTGATAGTGTCACATTACAATGATGTGACACAATGGGAGTTGTAATGAAAAATATTGATCAGCGGAGAAAATCTTTTACTCATAAAAAAGAAATTGCAAGTTCAACTGATATTGTTGTTTCAATGTGTGCTGATAAAATATCATGTTTGTATTTTCTTGTAACTTCTGTGGTTTTTGATTTTGAATGTAGATTCTGTATATACGGAGGAGCCCAGGATGGAAAAGATAAGGCTGCTGTTAACCGGTGTTTTAAAAACCAACCAACTGTGCACACAGTTTCAATAACAGTGTAACTGTGATAGTTTTCTCACCTTTTGTGTTGAAGTCATTGTTTCCTCTGTAGTGGCTGAGCTGAGTCCAAATGGCTGAATTTGTGCTTCTTCTGCTCCTGTTACTTAGCTGGGACACAAAAAGTATATGTATTTTATCCCTGACAAAAAGAAACACAGCAAATAAACATTGCTACGCTCCTCAGCAGTGTTGGTCAAGTTACTTGAAAAAAGTAATCAGTTACTAATTACTGATTACTTCCCCCAAAAAGTAATCCCGTTACTTTACTGATTACTTATTTTCAAAAGTAATCAATTACTTAGTTACTTAGTTACTTAGTTACTTTTTAAAAACACGATTTACAACCTGAATAGGTGATAAAGTGATAGATCTTTCAGCCCAATTCTACTTTTTCTGCATAATCCATCATACAAAATGTAATCAAATGGAAAAGTCTCTTTTTAAAACTTGTTTTATTAGTTTTAATCTTTTAACTTTATGCATCAAGCAAAATTAAATTATATGCAACATTCTCTGACTGGAAGAAATTTGTTTAACATTTAAACCTATTTTCTGCACATTCCAGCACATAAAATAAAATATTTTTTTTGTGTTTACTCTCACTCTTTCAAATAGATGCAAGTAAAACACAGCAGAAAATAAATAAAATCAAAGACTAGCGGTCCTGTTGCTCTATTTTCACCTGTAAAGCAGGACTGGGGTAGGCGGAGGAGGTTTACCCTGGTGCAGGTGTGCCGCAGCGGTCAGTGGAAGAATCGCGAGTTTCTCTGTGAATTTCACATTACGTCGTAGTACACTCGGTGCTTGCTTGGACGTTTAGGGGTTTTTTCAAAAAAAGAAGTTTTCTTCCCACGCACAACGGACACTAATGTTTTTGTCACTTTTATGGAATCAAACTCAAAATAAGGTCAGTACTTCCACGCTTTAAACGCTGCATGCTACACTCTGTCCCTTTTCGATATATTATGATCTGCACACAGCTGTTGTCACGAACGTCGCACTCGCCACGCCACTGTCATGAGACGTTCTCGCAAAAAATCACGGTTTTAGTAACACAGTAACGCAGTTCCTACGTGAAAGTAACGGTAATCTAATTACCGCTTTTTGCAATAGTAATCCCTTACATTACTCGTTACTTGAAAAAAGTAATCAGATTACAGTAACGCGTTACAAGTAACGCGTTACTGCCCATCTCTGCTCCTCAGTGGCAACAATACCTATGAAGCTTCAAGGTGAAACCTCAGTAGCAACTACAGATAGAAAGTCATCAATTGCCTACAACAACCTGAAAGTGAAAAAGCCACTGACTGCCCTACACATCACTGCCTAAGAGTCACGGAAAAAGGTTAATAGTTGGTTCTAGCAGTTATAATGTTCTTGCTTGTACATTTCTTTGGACAATATTATATAGGTGCATTCTATCTCGTGTAGGAGACATATTTATCTTGACACAAAGAACATGTTTTTGTTGCACTGCTATTATAGCAAGGTTTAGTAGCCAGCAACGTTATACAACTACAGGGTGGGCCATTTATATGGATACACTGTAATAACATGGGAATGGTTGGTGATATTAAAGTCCTGTTTGTGGCACATTAGTATATGTGACGGGGGAAACTACTCAAGATGGGTGGTGGCCATTTAGAAGTCGGCCATCTTGGATAAAACTTTTGTTTTTTCAATAGGAAGAGGGCCATGTGACACATCAAACTTATTGGTAATGTCACAAGAAAAACAATGGTATGCTTGGTTTCAAGCTAACTTCATTCTTTCATGAGTTATTTACAATTTCCCTTTGTTCACAGCCATTGACATGTCGAAGAGGTTAACACGTGAGGAGCATATCGAAATTGTGTTGATATCTGGTGAACGCAGTAACCGGGTCATTGCAGCAGATTTCAATGCAAGACACCTACGAGACCACCCATCTCCTATGCTACAGTTAGCAAACTGCTTGCTAAGTTTTGTGAAACTGGTTGAGTGTTGGATGTACAATGAACGAATTGCGTACAAATAGCATATGGACTTTAGTGTTGTTTCTTCATACATATTAAGTGTAGAAGATACAGAAAGGCTACAAATGTCCAACAGATGTCAGATTTGCCAGAAGTGAGAACAGAAACAGGACCTCCTTTCAAAAGGAAGTCAAAAGGTGTTGACTATTCAATTCAATTTTATTTATATAGCGCCATATCAAACAGCATTCGCCTCAAGGCGCTTTATAATGTACAGTAGATGATACAATAATAGATACGGAGAAAAACCCAAGAATGATATGACCCCCTATGAGCAAGCACTTTGGCGACAGTGAGAAGGAAAAACTCCCTTTTAACAGGAAGAAACCTAAGGCAGAACCAGGCTCAGGGAGGGGCGGCCATCTGCTGTGACCGGTTGGGGTGAGAGAAGAAAAACAGGATAAAGACATGCTGTGGCGGAGAGACAGAGATTAATAACAGATATGATTCAATGCAGAGAGGTCTAATAACACATAGTGACTGAGAAAGGTGACTGGAAAGGAAAAATTCAATGCATCATGGGAATCCCTGGCAGCCTACATCTATTCCAGCATAACTAAGGGAGGATTCAGGGTCACCTGGTCCAGCCCTAACTATATGCTTTCGCAAAGAGGAAAGTTTTAAGCCTAATCTTGAAAGTAGAGATAGTGTCTGTCTCCCGAATCCAAACTGGAACACTATTCTTGCTGCAGCATTATTGATTAACTGAAGGCTTTTCAGGGAGTTTTAGGACATCCTGGTAATAATGAATTACAGTAGTCCAGCCTGGAAGTAATAAACTAGTTTCTCAGCATCACTCTGAGACAGGATGTTTCTAATTTTAGAAATGCTGTGCAAATGGAAGAAAGCAGTCTTACATATTTGTTTAATATGTGTGTTGAAGGACATGTCTTGGTCAATAATGAGTCCAAGGTTCCCAACAGTGTTACTGGAGGCCAAGGTAATGCCATCCAGAGTAAGAGTCTGGTTAGATACCATATTTCTAAGATTTTCAGGGATAAATACAATAACCTCAGTTTTATCGGAATTAAGAAGCAGAAAGTTAGCGGCCATCCAGGTCTTTATGTCTTTAAGACATTCCTGCAGTTTAACTAATTGGTGTGCTATCTGACTTCATGGACAGATAGAGCTGGGTGTCATCTGCAGAGCTGAAAATGTATGCTGTGTCTTGATAATGATACTGTCTAGGGGAAGCATAATGTGAACAGAATAGGTCATAGCACTGAATCCCGTGGAACACTATAATTGACCTTAGTGTGTGGAGAGGACTCTCCATTTACATGCACAAATTTGAATCTATTAGATAGATATGACACAAACCACTGTAGCGCAGTACCTATTAGGGCTGGGTCATATCATACCGGTCACGGTAATACTGGTAATGTTGGGCAATGACAAGAAGATGAAATATCGCAATACAATATGGGTAAAACGTGCATGCGCAGTCCCTTTGTTTTCATACGCACATGGCGAAAAAGGCACGGCGGCGACGGAGAATGAGAAGGGTGAAAGCAGATTGTTGAATGAAACGGATGAACCAGAATTGGTTTGTAAAAATGCTGCAACATCAGTGGTGTGGAACTGGTTTAGCTTTCGTCCGTCAGATACACAACAAAGCACTATTTTTGGTAGAGCATGCTAGCGGGCCGTCGTTATTATTGGGGGTTTTTTTGAAAATCAATCAGGCCACTTAAAATCAATCCATTGATTTTTCTGAAAATCGACACTGCCTCTTATAATCCCGTGTGCCTTATGTTTGAATTCTGGTTGTGTTTACTGACTGATGTTTTAGTACGACACAGTACGTAGTACTGTGCTTCAACATAATATTACCGTATTGCGTGTGTATAAGCTCTTTTTAAGTTTTGTGGATATTATACACTGTTATGCTGAAGATATGTTGGCCAATGTCCACTGGAAATGCCTTTAGGTTAAACTGTCAGCAAGGAATTTGCATTTGCACCGTTACATTTTTATATAACTTAAATGCAAAAAAAACAGCTTCTTGTTTAAGTGAAAATACATTGATTTTTTTTTCACTAATAAAATTGTGGAGTTGTAAAGTATATTGTCTAGTGTCAATTATATCATCAGTTATATTGTTATCACAAATTTTCAAATGTATATCGTGATAAATATTTTTGGTCATATCGCCCTGCTCTACCCTCAAACTAAAAGTAGACACTGGATGCAAAGAGCTCCTTCTGGCAAATCAAACTAGATACTGCCTCATCTCTTCTCACTACATTTGCAACACCTTTCGGCAGATTCAAATTCCTGAGGGTGCCCTTTAGCATCAACGCCCCTTCTGAAATCTTCCAGAGAGCCATGGAACAGATATTCATGGGATATCCATGCACAGTGATTGTGGACGACATCCTAGTGGGAGGCAAAGGAATACAGGAGCATGACAAAAATTTTAAAAAAGTTTTGGAGCGGGCCAGACAAGTAAAACTCAAACTGAATCCAAACAAGTGCAAGTTCAGCCTTAAAGAAGTGAGCTACGTGGGACACATATTCACTGACGAAGGACTAAAAGCAGATCCAACTAAAATCTCCGCGATCAATGAAATGCCATCACCAGAGGACAAGACGTCTCTCCAACGTTTCCTGGGAATGATCAATTACCTGGGAAAGTTCATCCCAAACTTAAGTGAACTGTCAGCACCACTTCATCAGTTGCTTCACAAGGATGTGGTGTGGAGCTGGACTCAACATCAGCAGGATGCTTTCAACATAAAAGCATGCCTCACTGGCCCACCAGTACTTCAATATTATGACATGCACAAGCCAGTGACTCTCACATGTGATGCTTCCCAGCATGGTCTAGGGGCTGCATGCCTTCAGGACAACAGACCTGTGGTATATGCATCAAGAACTTTAAGTGTTCGCATGTTACAGATTTTACGACTACATCTACGGAAAACCAGTGGTGATTGAAACTGACCACCAGCCTCTGGTCACAATCCAAAACAAACCTTTCTACACAGTTCCGGCACGGCTACAGCGCATGATGCTACGATTACAAAAGTTCAACCTGACTCTGGTGTACAAGAAAGGCAAACACCTTTACATTGCAGACACACTGTCTCGCACGCAACGCTGGATGAGCAACCTCTAAAGGAAGAGGGGCGCGACTTTGAGGTAATGTAATTTCAGCTAAGGCAAACACGGTCAACCCTTCCTGTGTGCAAAAAACTGCTAACACCAACAGCAAAAGTGACAACCACTATCAAAACTCAACTCACAAAAAAGCGTAAAATTCAAAAACAGCACTACGACAAGTCCAGCAAGCTGCTCAATCCATTAACACCAAACCAGGTTGTGAGATTACAAAAATAGAGAGGACATGACAAGATTGGAGTTGTAAGTAAGGTATGTGCTGAACCTCGCTCTTATGTCGTTGAGTCGGGTGGAAAAGAATACAGGTGCAGCAGACAACATCTTCTGCCTGTGAGCGAGCCTCAACCCGACACATCTCGATGACCGGATGAAACTGAACCCAATAAAACACAAACCAATAAACATGAAACAGTTCAAGTTCAAGTTGACCCACCACAACCTGGCACAAAACAGTCAGAAAAGGTGATAACACCTACAGAATGCCAAGTACGCTCTGATGACAACTTGTACCGAACCAGATCTGTTAGAGTGTCTAAACCGAATAGTAAATACGTGGATTAAAAGCACACTGGTGCTGTATTTTCTGTTTTGAAATGCATTTTATTTCGTGTTATGTTACTGCATACTTGTTGCAGTTATGACAATGATTAGCGTGAATTTCATTTGACATTTGAACCTTCATTTTTTTGTGTAATCCATAACCTGATAGGTTCTTCCATTACAGTGGTGTTGTTTGATATGGGTTTGCCTGAGAAGTGCAAAAAAGATTGTTCTCGGATAGACAGAAGCGACGAACGGTGAGAACAGTCAGAGTCAACCCACAGACCAGCACCAAAGACCTACAACATCATCTTGCAGGAGATGGAGTCACTGTGCATCGTTCAACCATTTGGCGCACTTTACACAAGGAGATGCTGTATGCAAGAGTGCAGAGGAAGCCTTTTCTCCATCCACAGCACAAACACAGCCACTTGAGGTATGCTAAAGCACATTTGGACAACCCAGCTTCATTCTGGAATAAGGTGCTGTGGACTGATGAAATGAAAATTCAGTTATTTGGGCATAACAAGGGGCGATATGCATGGAGGAAAAAGAACACAGCATTCCAAGAAAAACACCTGCTACCTACAGTAAAATATGGTGGTGGTTCCATCATGCTGTGGGGCTGTGTGGCCAGTGCAGGGACTGGGAATCTTGTCAAAGTTGAGGGACACATGAATTCCGCTCAGTATCAGCAGATTCTGGAGACCAATGTACAGGAATCAGTGGCAAAGCTGAAGCTGCGCCGGGCCTGGATCTTTCAACAAGACAACGACCCGAAACACTGCTCAAAATCCACTAAGGCATTCATGCAGAGGAACAAGTACAACGTTCTGGAGCGGCCATCTCAGTCCCCAGACCTGAATACTGTTGAAAATCTGTGGTGTGAGTTAAAGAGAGCTGTCCATGCTCAGAAGCCATCAAACCTGAATGAACTAGAGATGTTTTGTAAAGAGGAATGGTCCAAAATACCTTCAACCACAATCCAGCCTCTCATTGGAACCTACAGGAAGCGTTTAAAGGCTGTAATTTCTGCAAAAGGTGGATCTTCTAAATATTGATTTCATTTCTTTTTTTGTGGTCCCCAAATTTATGCACCTGCCTGATTTTGTTTATCTTCCCTTTCCATTCTTCCATATTCCATTATTCGACATTGCAACCATGTCTAGTTTTGTATCTTTTGCATTCTTTCCAATTTCTGGGCATTAAAATTCCACCATAAAGACATACCAAGGTGACAATTTCTTCACCAAAATTCTCAGGTTCACCTTAATCAACCATTTAATTAACCCAGGTTACACTATTTACAACCCCACACCATTTGCCACTAACTTCGGAACTCCTATATCGCTGCATTTCCATGCTCTGGCTGAAGAACAGTGACTACTTACATGTATGCAAGTTCAAAGCAGTGTTCCTGTTTGCCTTTTTTAGGTTCTTATGCTGTTCAGAATTTAACTCTGACATCACATCTGATGAAGACCCTCGAGAGGTTGGTTCTAAACCATCTGCGCCCCCTGGTGAGGTCTTCATTGGATCCGCTGCAGTTTGCTTGCCAGCCTGCAATCGGGGTGGAGGACGCCATCACCTACCTCCTGCACCAAGCTCTGACTCACCTGGAGAAGCCTGGAAGCACTGTGAGGATCATGTTCTTTGATTTCTCCAGTGCTTTCAACATCATCCAGCCACGACTTCTGAGGGACAAGCTGGAGCTATCAGGAGTGGACCACCACATGTCATGGTGGATACTGGACTACCTCACAGAACGTCCACAGTATGTGAGGTCACAGGGCTGTGTCTCTGATACGCTGGTCTGCAGTACGGGGGCCCCACACAGAACTGTGCTGGCACCGTTCCTCTTCACCCTCTACACTGCAGACTTCTCCATCAACTCCCCACGCTGCCACCTACAGAAGTTCTCTGACGACTCTGCCATAGTCGGCCTCATCACAGGTGAGGACGACTCAGAGTACAGACAGTCGACTCTGGACTTTGTAGACTGGTGTCAGCAGAACCACTTGGTGATCAACGCTAGGAAAACCAAGGAGTTGGTGGTGGACTTCCGGAGACGCAGACCCACCACACTGATACCGGTGAACATCCAGGGAGTGGACATTGAGATAGTGGACTCGTATAGGTACCTGGGTGTTCACCTGAATAATAAACCGGACTGGAGCCACAACACTGATGCTCTTTACAGGATGGGTCGGAGCAGACTCTACCTGCTGAGGTGGCTGAGGTCATTTGGAGTACAGGGAGCGCTTTTAAAGACCTTCTATGACTCTGTGGTGGCATCTGTCATTTTTTACAGTGTTGTATGTTGGAGCAGCAGTTTATCGGCAGCTGAGAGGAAGAGGTTGGATAAACTCATCAGGAAGGCCAGCTCTGTTATGGGATGCACCCTGGACCCAGTGCAGGTGGTGGGAGACAGAAGGACTCTGGCCAAAATAATATCTCTGATGGACAGAGTCTCACATACCATGCATGTAAATGTTGCTGAACTGCAGAGCTGCTTCAGTGACAGACTGCTGCATCCTAGATGCATGAAGGAGTGTTTCCGCAGGTCCTTCCTCCCTGCAGCTGTCAGACTGTACAATCAGAACTACTCCCAACAAACATAGATTTGTACATCAACGCTGCATCTTGCACTATTTTATCAACTGATTCACACTATAACCAGGGTTTGCCTCTTATCTGTATTTAATTTTATTTAATGTAATAACAGTATAATACTCTGTTTTTGGTAACCATTGTCCTTGATGTAAATATGTACAAATTGTGTATGTTTCTGTTCTGTGTCTTGTGTACTGTTGGTTTGTATATGTGTCTTTCTTGCTGCTGTTACATCCCCTTGTGGGACAATTAAAGGAATGGAGAAATGATGTCTACATGTTCCTCCCTTTTTAAAAAAAAAAAATAAGCAGCTCTGTGTTGAAACACCTGCAGCTGAAGTGTTTTCTTTCTATCAGAAACAGGATGCTGGACGACTGCAGAGCTGTTAGCTTCAGTTAACCACAGAACACAAACACACAGTCCAGCTCACAGTGAACAACACTCAGTAAGTACAGAGTTAAAGATGCATGATTAAATTTACTGAAATTATAAAGTTGTCGTGTTGTGATTACAGAAAGGAAAATGTAGTTTAAAATATGAATACTGAAGACTGTATCATCACGTTAATTTCATTTATATAGCACCAAATCACAACAAGCTGTGTCAAGATGCTTTACCATTCAACCCTCTGGAAAAAAAAGTATGACAATTTGTTCTATCAATTGTGGGGCATTTCGCAAAGCTTTGAGAGATATTAAACATCAAAATTTCAGAGGAGATAATAATAATGATAATACTGCCTTAATATATTACAGCACTGTAACACTAAATAATAATTTAAATGATACTAGCATTATTTGTATTATTATTAGTAGCAGTCAGTTTAAAAATATATATAGTTTCCACAGTTTTTCTAATTTCTTTCTTAACCCTCAGGCCTCATCCGAATAACTAACAGAAAGAATAAGGCAAAAAATATCTACCTCTGTCATTATACGTGATGTCATCTCCAGCTGGTTCTTGATCTGCTGAAATAAATCATAATGTACAATAAATGTATAAATAGAAAATACATATAAGAGAGCTGGAAATGAGGGTGAAATAATGCTCTTCCAAACATTTGCAAATGATAACATGTCCACAGAATGGAGGCAAATTGTCACACTGAACATTGTATATGCATAATCTGAGTCTCACCGTCAGGTGTTCTGTGAACACATCATCTCACCAGCAGAACCAGTAACACCAGTAGAACCACAACACAAACTGACCCAACAAATGACAACACGGAGATAACAGGAGGAGAGGTGGATGTAGGTGGAGGTATGGATGTAGGTGGAGGTGTGGTGGTGTGTTTGTCTAAAATAAAGCAAACACAGTCATTAAGTTGTCGTCACATTGTGAATGTTGAAAGCTGCAGAAACACAGACAGGTGAGTGTGTCACCTGTGACAGTGATCCAGCTGGATGGAGACTCTCCATGACCGCTGATGTCACACTTGTAGAGGCCTTTTTATCAGACCTGGAAACATGCTGGATGGTCATGTGACCTGTAGGCTGCTTCCTGATGAGGGAGCCATCTTTATAGAAAGCAGCTGGGAGGTTGGAGGGAGTGGTCTTTGTTTTACAGAGCAGAGTGACGTCATCTCCCTCCATCACAGGGAGGACAGGACTCTGCAGGATCACTGATCCACCTCAACACAGAGACAAACTACAGCATTTCATCCATTTACACACAGCTTCATCAACACTAACTCCACACACTCAGCTTACCAGTGACTGTCAGGTTAACCATGTTACTGATGGGACCCTCTCTGGACTCACACCAGTAAACTCCACTGTCTAATGGATAAGTGTAGCTGATCTTACAGTAAGAACCAGCTATTCTTCCCCACCCATCTCCATGCAGAGTTCTCTGTTGTTTGCTTGTGTTTCTCCTCAGAGTCCATCCAGCAGAGCTGTCGTCCTCCTCACAGCTCAGAGACACAGAGGCTCCTTCAAAGAACTGAGAGCTGCTGGGACTCACAGTCAGACGAGCTGTGAGGGTTAAAATGAAATTTTGATGATCTCTTTGCTTTTGTCAAAAATGATAAATTGCGTGTATTTTTGGCCTTTTTCAGCTTTATTTAATAGAAAAGAGGACAGGAAAGCAGGGTCAGAGAGAAGGGGAAAGACATGCAGCAAAGGGCCACAAGTTGGACTCATCCCAGGTGAACATGTATCAGGTTTAAACTGTGACAGAAGAAGGTTACTGACCTTGGTTGTTTGTGCCGCTCAGCAGTGAGATCAGAACTAAAGAGAAATGACACTCAGGTTGATTTAAGTTGAATGTAAAGAACAACTCCACACAAACAGCTGACAAACAGAAAAACTCATCTCTTTCTGATATATCTGCTGAATGAACAAAAAGTCTGAGGTGAGTTTAGAGACTTTGTGGGGTCTAAACTCAAGTACCCCTAAATATGATTACAGAACCTCTAAAAATAACTAGTAATGGTAGTAATAATACATTATTTACAACATTTTCTTCTAATGTTACATTTTGCCAACTCTACTAACATGCTACAGGATAGGTTTGAAATGTGTAAATGATAAGTGATTAATGGACTGGTTCTTGTATAGCACTTTTCCACTCTGAGCACTCAAAGTGCTTCACACAACTTGTACATTCACCCATTCACACAAGGCACTTTCTTCTACGTTTAAGAGTCCAGTTATTGGTATTATGCTGTTACAGCGCACTCACACAGAGGCTTAAATATTTCAGGACAGTGAGACTTGTCTTTTTTTGCTTGTTGCTCTACCAGAAAGAAAGCATAGAGCTAATTTAAAGACACAAATCTGTCCAGCTTTGAAATACATTTTGCTTGAGAAAATAGCAAGCCAAAGTGCAATCTTTTCTGATAATGCAGAGACGTTAGTGTCACATATAAAATTTCTGCTTATTTATTCTCTAAATAATCCCAGAAATGTTAGGCTAGATTGTATTTGAAAATCACTATGAATTAATACAGATCAGTTTATGCCTTTTATTTGTCTTTAAATTCAGTTTGTTATATTTAACTTTTGGGAAAATCAGAAAGGATGAGAGGAGGCTAGAGAGGGAGAGAAATGGCGAGAGCTTGATGAAAACAGCAAAAGGAACTTGAAAGCAAAAAGTGGACGTTTCTCCTCTCATCTGCTTTTCTAGAACTTATGCTTGAACTTACTTTGGAAAATTCTATTCAACATGATTGAGCATTTGCCTCAGATTTGATAACTAGGGTCCACCCTAAAACTGCAGTACTATCTGTTATAGTTATTTTTAGAGACTACAAGTACTAATCTACCAGGTCATTCAACTAAATGAGTTGCTGTCACAGCGCAGTGTGCTGGTGTGTTAGTTAGAGCAGGGCCCAAGAGCAGACATAGAGTAAGGAGACGTGACATGACTCCACAAAAGGCGAGCCTTTATTATGGCTTATTACGGGTCCAAAATTGAGTGAAGAATACAAAACCAAGACAGTCCAGAAGGATGGTCAAAAACAATGATTTATTTGCACACGCGCGGGAAGATGATTACTGCACACATCAGCAAGGATCTTCACCCAAAATACATTTCAGAATGCTTTTATACTGTCAGGGTATTATGACGCCCCCTCATGCGTTTACAAGCACATAATTTGCTTCCTAAGAACATTATTTGCAACTTGTACAGACAATAATCTATTCTAAGAAATACATGCAAACACAGAAGTTCCTCTTCCTGGCAAATAAGGCGATGGTCTTTGCCCTCTGGGTCGCCATGGGCTGGTCTTCTTCTCCTTGTCACCTGTTGTTAAGCAGAGTCTAGTGCTACAGGTTTGCTAAATACATTCAGGCCCCTACTCAGATCTGTGTCTAGGTTATATGTGATATATATGTGTGTTGTAAGCATGTATGCAATCAACCTCCTATGTTCTCATCTCCTCCAACATGTATCACCTGGACACTCTCACCAGTGAAGCTTAAAACCTTTTGGATGGAACATCAGCTCTAAACAAGCACAAATATGCACTGTATATAAAGATATAACAACATAAGAAATGGTTATAACTGCACCTGTAATAAAGGTTAATATGGTGTCAGTGTGTTTAAATGTCTCCCTACTATCTTAAGGCTATATGTGATGTTATTAATGCAATGCTAATGCTATAAGATATATTGTAGCAGTAAAACAGTTTCTTTTAATTCCACAATTCCTCCTTTTGACCTCTTGACCACAAGAGGTCACCATACCGGTGCTGTATCACTCCTTGGTCTCCTCAACTGCTTCTATCAATGGCATCATGGACACCGGGTCACTTCCCCAGGGTCCACTGCCCTCGCGATTACCTTTTCCAACAATCTTCTGACACAAGGAATCAGGCAGCACCCACAGGTGACCAAAATCCCTAGAAAGACAGCAATAGAAAGCATTGCAGAAATCACAAACCCCTTCCACTGCCCGAACACGGATGCCATCCAGCCCTCAAGGGATTCTCAATCCCTGAGTCTTCATGCATGGTCCTGGACAGGGTTCTAAGGCCCTCCAGTGCTCGGGTTACTGAGCCATCTGGGGCAGTGTTGTTGGGGATGAAGGTGCAGCACTGATCGCCAAACATGGCACAGACCCCTCCGCGTTCCGCCAACAGCATGTCCAGGGCCATACGATTTTGGACCCCATCAGTGAGGTCGGGCCCAATTGCTCCACCAATCCCTCCATCGCGTCTCTGGTTAGGTTTGAGAGTCTCAGCACATTATAATGAACATAGTTTATTCTATCCACATTCTTGTTTGGGGTCACTGGGAAAAGAGCAGAGATTATTGGCAAGTTTTCAAAACCAGCGGCTATTTGATCCACTAATTTATACTCATTTGGGACTCCCCTGGGCACTCCTATTGAGTCAATCCAGGTAGGCGAGTCCATTCTGGGGTCGTATCGTGAGTCCCCTGAGTCCTTCTCTTTCTCAAAATGTGTCTTTTACGCCTGGCTGCCAATGTGCGTGTATTTCTTTGTGGTAGGACTTTTACTTTGTTTCCAATTAGCATCAGTGGAGCTCCCAATCTCACCATAGCGCATGTTCCAACACTTCCCAGAGGTACACGAACCAAAATAGTTTTCTCCCCACAATAATAATACAACCCACTTCTTGCCCATGTGCCAATTACCGTGCTCGAGTCGTTTCCAACATTAGTGGTCCTACCTGTGAGTGTCACAGAGCACCAGCTAGGGTCAATCTCTCCCAGCTTGTATCTCGTTTTATCTGTATAGAACTTAAAGCACGTATAGTTATCTTTTTTACTTGTGAATGGACCTACCTGTGTCTGCTTGTCAATTGGCGGGAAGAGGCTGGACAAGATTGAACAGTTACCAGCACTCACCGCTCCTCTAGTAAGTCGCAGCATGCAGTCGTACCCCCACTTGTCCTCTGGATACAGTGGTGCGGGCTCTGTAAACAACCGCATGCCTAGCTGAAGCACAAGCAACACAGTTAGACACCTGTTGTTCTTTAGCATTTTGGGCCACCCAGTCCAGCCAGAGGTTACTGTCACTGAAACCGTGGGCGCTCGATTAAATCCTGCGGCTTCAGCCTAGTGTAATCAACCGTCAGGACTCGTCTGCCTTTTGGTTCGTGTTCCTCTGGTGTGACGGTTGGCGACCCATTCCCTCCTTTTCCTGTAATATTTGTGACAGAGTTAGTTACATTATTATTCATGGAATTGACTAAGTTTATCCTAATTATCCCTATTGGATCCGTACCTGACAAATCTACCCCAATTACCAGGTAGAACACGTTTCCTGGGCTATTTGACCTGGGCAGAGTATTCCAGGGGCCCAGAGAAAGTGTAATAGGGTTCTGGGCAGCAGAAAAATCCCTCTGAATTGCTATTCCCTTCAATCCCTCAGGCACATGCGGTTGCCACCCTACTCCAGTCCAACCTACCACGTTCCCCCAGCCAGGAGCGCACCACTGTCCTGCTGTGTATGACGCCAGTACAGGGCGGATTCCCCGGCTGGAGTGAGGGTTCCCTCCCCGGGTACAGATATAAGCATGACTGCAAACCCACACATCATATCCCCTCCAGCTGCTGTTTGCACCTTTACAATTGATCACTTCACACAGATCGAACGTGTATGAGCTTGTGGACCCTTTAACGTAGTCCAGTTCTATGCCATTATATGCGCTGAGACAATCATCCCTTTTACCTGACACCTCACGTTTTGGTCTTTTCCATGGCCACATCCCCGTATTCAGTTTCTCAGTTGGTGGTGGGCTGGACTGGCCTCCGTGTTCAGACAGGTCACGTGGGGCGGTCTGCAAGAAATACACAAGGAAACACACGGCCAGAACTAATACTATTTGACCTAGCAAGCATGTGGTTGTGAGAAGCATTTTTACCAATTTCTTCTCTTCACGTGTCCCATTACGTGTCTCTGATTCGTGTGGGTGCATTGTATTGTGTGAAATTTGTACTTTTAGCATAAAATAGTGCCCCTTTCTTTCTCCTTAATTTGTTACCACTCCTTTGTGTTGACGTGGCGATCTCCTCCTGGGCTGTTCTTCTTGCTTCGGCCTTCCAGGTGGACTACTGGTCGGCCCGTTGCACAGGTGAGAGGATTTATTCTGCCTCTGATTTTCACCACCCGTGTCTGGTGAAGCTGGGTTCTCCTCCACCAAGCTCTCGTCTGCTGCAGCGCACTGCGTCCAATGGAACCAGGTGTCGCCTTTCCCTTTCAGCCGAACCGCTGTGCTCGTCCTGGCCGTCACCTCGTACGGACCGGTCCAGCGCGGTTCCTTCCACTTCCTCTTGATGACTTTCAGCCACACTGCTTTTGCATCTGGGACCTCCTTTTCTCCTGTGGGTCCTCCAGAGGTGACCTGTGTTGTGAAACTGGACACAAGAGCTTTCAACTCATTAAAATATTCAGCATGAGACCTGTTACTTTTTCTGGGCTGCTCCTCCGGGACCACTGTCCAGGGCGCCGGAAACTGCCTTCCTGTCAGCAGCTCGTAGGGCGTGAAACCTGTTGATTGGTTAACAGAGCATCTTATGGTCATCAAAGCAATTGGCAGGGCCGCAACCCAGTTCAACCCTGTCTGCGCGCAGATCTTAGCTAACTTGTTCTTCAAATTTAGATTCATTCTTTCTACTTTCCCTGGGACTGTGGATGATACACTGTCCCAAACTTATGCTGAACCCCAACATTCTCTCCACCTCTGCTAAATCCTGATTTCTAAAATGGGTGCCGTTATCTGATCTAATTCTCTTAGGGAACCCATGCCTTGGAATGTAGTGGTTAATCAGACATTTAATCACACTTTTGCATCCTCTCTCTTTGTCGCCCATGCCTCTGGCCAGCCGGTCAGAGCATCCACACATACCAACAAATACCTGGTCCCTCCCGGACCTGGGTCTACCATATCGGTGAAATCAATCACAATCTCTTCTCCCGGTCTCTCTGGCATGAGAAACTTACCTGGTTCTGGCTTCACCGCTGGTTTTGGATTGTGTGCCCCACAAATCAGACACGTTCTGGCTTTTTCTTTTATCATGTCTCTCAAGTGAGAGGTGCCACCAGTGACACAAGTTTCTCTCCATCTGTGTCACTCCTACATGACCAAGCCCATGTGCTTCCCTTACCTTCTTTTCAGCCAGTTTGCTGTCAGAACCGGTCGCCTGTGGGGTCCTCTCCATAGATCTCCTTCTTTCCGGGCTCCTCGGCCTGCCACACCTCCTTTTTCCTCTGGGGTGGCCTCTTCCTGGGCTTTTCTGGTTTCTTCCAACACGTCCGTGTTTGACTCTTCTTCAGCGATAACTGCCACCATCTGCCTTCGTCCTTTGTAGCCAGCAGCTTCTTTTGCAGCTTCATCTGCTTTCTGGTTCCCCTTGCCCACCATTGTTTTTCTTGAGAGTGTGCTTTGCATTTTATGATACTCACCTCGTCTGGGTCATTCAGAGCTTCTTCCAGTTCCTCCATTTCCTTCTTATGGCTTATTGGGGCATTGGTTGCCGTTCTGAAACCTGCCCTCTTCCATTGGGCAAGTTCCACGTGAGCTGCCCCAAAAGCATAAGCTGAATCAGTGTAAATGTTCACCTTCATGTCCTTAGCCAGTCTGAGGGCTCGAGTCAGGGCTATTACTTCAGCTCTCTGTGCTGACTGTTGACCCTCAAT
The DNA here is from genome assembly GCF_013358895.1 of Oreochromis aureus. Taxonomy (NCBI): domain Eukaryota; kingdom Metazoa; phylum Chordata; class Actinopteri; order Cichliformes; family Cichlidae; genus Oreochromis; species Oreochromis aureus. The sequence continues at coordinate 77,454,327 of NC_052944.1, read as the reverse complement.
TCTTCCAGCTTCTTTTACTTCATACTGGTTTCCTCTTCTGCAAACCACAGCGTAGCCTGCTTTCAGTCCTTCTTCATCCCGGTGACAGCAGCCGTCTGTGAACCAGTCCTCGGCTCCCGGGATGGGCTCCGCTCTCAGGTCTTCTCTGACTTTCTCTTCAGCTTCAGCTTTTTGGCACAGTCGTGTGGTTCCCCTGACCCCATCAAATCTGCCATGTTAATTCCCTCATGTGTGAATGTCAAGTTTGGAGCGTCTAGGACTTTGCTCAACCTCTGCTGTGTCAGTGGTGTCATGGTGAAGGCTTGTGAATTCACGTGAGGCTACTACACTGTGTGTGGTGAGCACTTTAAGTGGATGTTCTCTCACTACATGTGCTGTTTTCTGGATGATTTTGCTACCCCAGCTGCGTGTTGTGTGCATGTGGGATGCCTGGCCTCTGTTGGATTTAGTCTTATGCTGACATACATAAGCACATCTCTGCCCCTCCTTTTTTCTGAAACAACACCCCATTTACAATCCCATGTGTTTCAGAAACATCAAGGTAAAATGGTTCGTCATAGTTAGGTGTAGCAAGGTCTGTGGCTCTTGACAGATCCTGCTTCAGTGCAATGAATGCTGTTTCTGTGGGTGGCGTCCAGGGCAATTCAGCCTTAAGGTTTCGAACGCCCACCTTTTTTATCAGGTCCCTTAAAGGGGCCGTTTTGCCTGCATAGTTAGGAATGAACTGTCTGCTATAACCTGTCAAACCCAGGAAGGAAAGGAGCTCTTTCACAGTTCTTGGTTGTGGGTGTGTCAGAATCTGGTCTCTGTGTGTGTTCATCAAACCCACTGACCTGTGTGCGATGACTCGGCCCAGAAATGTTACTTCCGGTCGGACCAACTGCAGTTTTTCTTTACTTACTTTGAACCCACATTCTGCCAACCGGTTCAGAACCACGAGCGAGGCTGCTGTACAGGCTGAAGCTGAAGGGGCTGCAATGAGAAGGTCATCAACATACTGAATTAATGTACAACCTTCAGGCAGGTGGCATGGTGACAATGCATCTTTCAGCACCTGATTGAAAATGCCTGGGGACAGTGCGAAACCTTGTGGCAGGCGCGTGTATCTGTATTTCTGGCCTCTGTATGTGAATGAAAAAAATGTCCCTAAGTGACTCATGTAGAGGGAGACAAAAGAAAGCATTAGCAAGATCAATACATGTAAACCACTTTTGGTCCCATGAAATGGCGGTTAACGCCGTGTATGGGTTTGGCACAGGCACAGTGTCAGTGCGCAGTATGGCATTAATTGCCCTGAGGTCATGTGCCATCCTGTACTTTCCTGTCCCGTGTTTTTCCACTGGCAAAATAGGTGTGTTCCAAAACGACTGTGAAGGCTCAAGCACACCTACTTCCAGCAGCCCTTCAATGGTTTCTGCAATTCCTTCCTCAGCCTCTGGTTTGTGTCTGTATTGTGGTCTATTAATTGGCGCCTCAGACTTCAGCTGGAACAAGACAGGTGAACAGGTAGCGAGGCCGACGTCAGTGGGCCCGTGAGACCACAGAGTGTCAGGTAGTTGTGAAAGCGGCGACTGCATCAGGATGGTCAGTTCTTTCCCTGCCGTGTGTTCTTGAGATTTCCTGATGTTCCAGAACCACTGCATCATTAGACAGACAGGTGATTCGACGCGTTTTACATTTTGGCGCATACCATACATTTGGAATCTGAGTACTTTGCCACCAAGCGTTATCCAGCGCCCGCTTGACCATCGGTCCCATTTCTCTAGCCTGATGACCCACGTGGACCGCCAATGTGACATGAGGAGCTGAATCTGATCCCATCTCGTACCAAGGCAGTTGTTCGTCCGTCAATTTCACAGCCGCTGCTACTCCTTCCGGGCCAACATAGATGTTGTGGCTACGCGACGTTCCAAATTTGACCTTCAAGGTCAGATTGAAAGCTTTCTCGGCATGCGTGTCATCGTCGTCCCTATCATAAAAAGAGTGGACGTGGTATGGATCACGCGGGCGGGTGTAGACGGCCAGGCTCATTATCCAGGGTTTCCACAGCTGATATTGTCTGAGAATGCCGTCTTCTACTAGCCTTCCCAGTATATGTCGGCTGTAGCTTGTTCAGAGTCTTGGAGCAGATATTGGGTCTTTGAAAATATCCCCAGGCACGGGAACTCTTTTCCTCCTGGAAGACTGACAGTAAGCCCATCTGCAGAACACATGATAGTGGCTCCCAGCTTCACGAGCAGATCCCTGCCCATGAGATTTACAGGCACTTGTGGTGACACCACATATTGGTGCTTCAAAGTTTGTTTTCCCAGCTTTGTCAGGGCTGGATCAGTTAGTGGCAGAGTCATCGGGACCCCGGAAAAACCAACCACTGTGACAGTGTGGTTGGAGAGTCTTGCACTGTTCGGTGTGTCTCTCAGTGTTGAGTAAGTAGCTCCAGTGTCCACCAGGAAGGTCAGTGGTGTTCCTTCCACGGTCATTGACAGCATGGGATCTGCCATCCCCACGCTGTCGGGTTTTTCAGGGCCCCGTCAGTATTGCTCCTCCCCCCAGTTCCAGTCAGCCACTGGATACTGAGCGACTGGCGCTGCACTTGGGTTTGGGGCTTGATGCCCTCCTCTGTATGCACCTCTTCCTCTGGGAGCTCCGCGTGCCTGGGTTTGGCAGCCTCGCCTCGATAGTTCATGGGCGGTTCGGGCAGTCTCGCGCCCAATGTCCTTCTGCTCCACATCTCAGACAGGCATTCCATGACGTGTAGCTGGGATTCCCCGTACCACGAGCCCTTTGTCCTCCCCGTGCGGATCCACCACGCCCTCTATACGGTCTAACAGCTCCCCAATTCCCCGCGGGTTGTCGCTGCCTTGGTGCATTGACGGGCCAGCGGTCATCAGGGTAGACGTTGGGATCCAGATCTGGCCATTCAGGCACGGGACCAGGCTGGGGCTTCACCACCATTATTTTCTTTGTGGCTTCCTTGACCTCTTTCTTTTTCTCGCCTGCTTTATTTTTTGCTTCCGCCAGCTGCAACTTCACCAGCCACGCCTGCGCTTCCTCCAACTCCTTCTTCTGTTTGTTCACGTCATCTTGCTCCAGCATCAATCTGTGCGTGACGTGCCGCTCCCATTGGGTGGAGTCTGCAACAGCAAAGTCTGGATTCTTTTCTAGATCAGTTCTCACTTGCTTGGGCAGCCCTGCAAGGACCGCAGCACGGAACCACGCCCGACTTTCTCCTTCCCTTCCGGGGTGTATTCCCGTTTCTGACATCCACTGCTCCTTCGCTCTTGCTAAAAACTCACTAGGTGTGTGTTGTGGATCCCAAATTATTTTAGGAATGGCTCCAGTGTTTGGGGTCGGGTACTTCTCACGAACTGCGTCCGCTAGGTCACTCTGCACGTCACGATATGGCACGTCGTTGGCGTGATGAGTCGTTCCAGCGATTTCTTCCACGTCAGCCAGGCCACACCCAAGCATACATCTCCCAGCGATCCCGCGGAAGTCTCCAATGGCAATCTCCTCTCCTTCTGTCAACATGTTCAGTTTCCTCAGCCATCTTGCTCCCCCCTCTGTGATGGGTGGTAGTTGTTTGACCAATGCGTCCAGGTCTCTTACCTTGTATGCGCGATAGATTCGTTCGTGTTTCGGGCCCATTATCAGTGGCAAATTCAAACTTGTGGTTGCGGCTTCATCCCTGAACTTCACTCCCTTGCTCTTTTTGGGTTTTTCCAAGCCCCTTGGGACGTCAAACATGGATTGGCGTTGTCCTCTGCCACTGGATTTCCTTCTTGTGCCTGAATCTCTGCTCACTCTCCTGTTACGCAATTTGATGCTGGTGCCTGGGTCAGAGGCAGCGCCTTCTATGATGTCTTCCTGTTCTGAGTCCTCTTCTTCTGATGAACTCCCACGGGCTGTGATTTCTTCCTCCGCGAGCTTTCTCAGGGCTTTCTGCTTCACCGAGGTCAGTGTGTCCAAGACCGCTAGTATGGCGTCTCTGTCCTCATGCATGAACCCATGTACTTCTCCTTCCCAACGGTCTTTCCTCACAGGAAGTGACCTACCTGTCTCGAGCTGTCCTTCTCTTTTTGGGGTTGGCAAGTCAACAAACGATGGCCTCCTGACCACGTCGTCTGGTGATCCCATATCCTCATGTGGAGGTGTGAGTTGAGCCTCGCTGTGAGGCTCACCGTGGCTCCCAATCTTTCCTGAGTCTTGCACGGTCACGTCATCGTGTGGCGAGGTCGAGACCCCACCTGCAGCTGAGGCCATCAGTGTCCCTGCTTCCTCTGGGGTTGGTTGTCCCCCTGTCGTTGTCTCTCCTGTTTGGGTGGTTGAGATTGTGCCTGTGTATTTGACATCTGCGATTCCCCCAAGCACAATGCCAGTTTGTCCATCTGGGCCACGCACTCGTCCTCCCTCAAAGGTCATCATAGGCATCACATAGGGTGGCGGGGCTTCAACTCCAAGAGCCTCAGGCGGGGCACTGGGCAGTTGTGGGATCCACGGGTATATTTTTGGTGTGTGGTGTCTGTTTGCTTCTTCCTCCTTTGAGGTGAGTTTTGTCATCTGATCCTCCATCTTCTTGTTGTCTTCCTGCAACTGGCGCAAAGTTTTCAGTATACTCACCATGTCCTCTGTTCCCTTTATCTTCTGATCCACCTCCTTTGCAGATTCCGTCTTTTCCACTTGCTCCTTCATCCAGGATGGCACTGCATTGCACATCATCATCCACTTACAGCAATTGCCATGCATTGCCTTCAGGGCCTTCATTTCCTTTTTTGTTTTCCTGTTGACTGAACGGCCTCCACATTCCTCCTGTAAATCTTTCAATTTTGTTTCACACCTTTCCCCTTCAGTTTTAAGCACAAGGTCCAGGGGCACCCTATCATCTGGCCCTTTCTGTTGGGATTGAAAAAGTTTGCATACCTCAGCTTCCATGGCTTGACATTCCTTTTCTGCTTCTTTACATGTACCCGGGCAGGCCATCCGTATGGCCTTTTTCAACTGTTCCACCTGATCCTTCAGTGGTTTGTAACGCCTCTGCCCGCTGGCCGAGCTGTCCGCCATTTTGTGTCTCCCCCTGCAAGACAGCACTCACCTCTTCAAAATGGCTGCTGTCGACTCCTCCCACCGAGTTACCCCCGGATGCTTCCCTGTTCAGTCACAGAGGCCGTCTCACTGCTCAAACAGTCACTTCCTCTTTTTTCCTGCTTGGTGACACACACACAACGGTGAACTCAGGACTCACAATTCAGTTTTTTATTCCAGCAGTCGTCACAGCCAACCCCTTGACAACACCCCAAAATTACTGTGCAAGAGAAAATGGAAATGGCAGCTTAAAATTCCCCCAAAAACCCTCAATATGCTGTAGTGTGTTTATTCATGCATTTCATGTTATTTCCAACCCCTGTAAATTTCTGAAAGGTCTCACTGTACTTTCTCCGAAAGCAGGCCAGCTGCACACCACGCACCAGTGAGAAAGGAGGAACCAGGGCCAAGCTCCCCTGGGACCCAGCAGCACTTCTACTAAGCCTATTTAATAAAATATCACAACATAACAGTCCATAGCCACAATTTCGAACTCAAAATCAAGTGTCTCAAATGTACTTATTGTCACAGGAACCAAGTAAACACAAATCCACATTATTATAACTGCAAGGGAGAAGCCAGGCCTTCCCCTGCAAAAATCGTATCTACAGTAATAAGAAAAGACAAAATCGCAACCCAAGTGTGTGTGAATGCACTCAACCGTTTCAACGTGCAGCTCAGTTCTTGGTCAGAGACGTCTAAGCACAACAAAGATCACATAGAAACAAGGCAAAATCACATAAAACCCTCATCATGGGCCTTCTCCAAGGCTGTCCTCTGTAGGTGCCCAGTCAGTAGTACCAGCACCCTCGCACAGGTCGGCTATCATGACAAACAGATCCAGGCTCCTGCTCAACCAGTCGTCTAACTCAGATTCTGTAAGGTCAACCGCAATGGAAAACTCATAGGGTTCTTCCACCGTTTCACCTCGCACGACACAAGTAACCGTAAGCCGATCCTCCCCTAAGGGCACAATTCTTATCCTCCAGGCACCGGAAATGAGCATGATTCTATGTAACTGGACGGTGACAATAGCAAAATCAAAGAAAACCAGTCCAGTAACCGACCCACAACAGTCCTTTCACAATCTCCCAATATTGCCCACAGCAAACTCCCAGTGGATATAGTACTGACTATATTCACATAAATATAAAGCCTATTTCCAAAGTCTGAATACTAACAGGAATCTTGTAGCAAAATTATTTCAGCTATTTAACCGACAGTGCGACAAATACCACAGTTTCACCCCCAAACCAACAGACAAAAAGAACACATGTAAGTGAAAACCAGGTATTAGTTATCATGAGTTTCTCAATGTATAAAAGTATTCAAAAGCCTTCAGTATTCATATATTACATAGCAGACCCAGCCAAAAATCACCTATTAATTGCAAACATAAACATCATTTATTTCATTGTAAAACACAGTGCCAGAAATATAATCACACACAGTCATTCAATGCCTATCAGGGCGTCATGGCCAGACACCTACGCACCAGGTAATTAACGGCTCCACATGTCCCTCAGTTATGTCACAGACAAATAAAATGCCAAAACAAAAATTAAGTATTTCACCATAAATGTATAATTCAAAGTGACTTCCCTGGCCTTCCGGGTCAACTCAGCGCCCACGAGAAATAATTAAACATGTCCCTTTACTTCCCTATGGGGTAGGACCGCACCCCGCTGTCTGTGTGTAAAGTCTCAAGTTATCCGTAAGTCAACAGTTAAAGGGTTCAATGTTTAAAGTCAATAGAAAATAAGAAGGTGTACATGAATATTCAGCATTTCAAACTGTAACTCAAAGGCAGCCACTTCAACCATATGTGCAGTTATAGAAATTAATAAAAAACAATTAAACATATTGTCCACAGCAAAAGAGGAACTAGATCTCAAATTGTAGTGCGTATGAGGCCTTCAAGAAAGGCCCTGAGAAAAAGGGAAGTGACCGCACCCACTAAGGGTATTCTGAAATTACCAGCAAATTTCAAATACTACAAATGCACAAAATGACCACTTATTAACACACAAAGAAAACACACCATTAAAGCTCCTTTATTTTACTTTAAACAACAAGATGTCACTGCGATAACAATATACGAGTCGCCATGCAATTCAGCTCTCATAATTAGGCTCATAAGATCTATAAACCAGATGAATTAGACCTTGTGTAATATACATGGTATCAATCAAAAAAATCAGCCAGTTGTTCTTCTCCTATCACCATATTCGTGCGATACTCATAAGGAACATCCACTGTTTCACAGGAAATAAAAATCTCTATTGCAAGCCCTTCAGGTACTGGTCTTAAACTAACTGCCACAAATGCGTCAGTCACATTACCCTCCAAGTCGGACAAAGGGATGTCAGGACCATCCATTGGTTATATATATTTAAAATGGGACCGTATTGAACTGATCTTCTTTATTCTCTCAATGTTTTAATTGAAAATGACATCCTGTTTCATTCATGGTTTGAGTACTGGATCAATGCACACGAATGTCGCACTTTAAATTGAAAAGAGGAAGTCACACTCAAAGTCAATGGTAATCTAAGAAAGTCACAGCTGGGTCACTTGCAAACACACAGACATACGACTTTAAAATAACATATCCTCTGCAAATTGTCTCTCACACAGACTTTCTAGACATAAAACTTTTACATTATAATACAGAGACGTCTTGTAATCACAATAACAACAATTATCAGGCCAGACATTGCACAACCTCAACAATTTCGACAGATTTAAATTAACCCTCCAAGGGACAAACTCCAAGTTTTTTATCATCAATTACCCAGTTTCAGGTCCAACCTGTCTCTGGTCTAATCTCTAAACTCCCTAACCCAATTTAAAAGCGTCCAACGCCCAAGCTCCAAGCTTTACTACCCAAAAGCGCAAATACCGTTTCTAAACGGTAAAGTGATTTAATCACTAGTTATTCTGGAGTGTCCCAATCTCCACAGTGACCAACTGACTATCCCTCCTAGAGGATCTAAAATACGCGTCCGCATTTCCCGCAAGCGTTACCTCTGGACAATGCGCTTCTTAGCAGTCCAACTGCCGTTCTACAGAAATTTACCCTAATTTAAAACAACCATCATAATTCTACATTAAGTATATGACCGAAGCCGGTCCAGCCGTTTCACCAATTAAAATTACTAATTACGTATTTTCTAAATTCTCTTAAGTCATTTGTCACGTATCCGTTATTATTATCAGAACAATATTATTCTCGACAAATTATATCCGACTTTGCAAATTTTCAAACCATTACGACACAAACATTTACCAGCAATCTAATGAGTAGACATTAATTTCAAAATCCAATTCGGCACACTTTGAATAATTCAACAGGTAGTGCCTACCTTTAGATGGGCTGCCCTTTGTCCACTCAGTACGACCACCGGATCTGTCTGCGTGACCCCTTCGGACGTCCAGACCGCCAACAAATCCGTCCTCAACTCAACCCCGAGGCCAATGCACCAAATATTACGGGTCCAAAATTGAGTGAAGAATACAAAACCAAGACAGTCCAGAAGGATGGTCAAAAACAATGATTTATTTGCACACGCGCTGGAAGATGATTACTGCACACATCAGCAAGGATCTTCACCCAAAATACATTTCAGAATGCTTTTTATACTGTCAGGGTATTATGACGCCCCCTCATGCGTTTACAAGCACATAATTTGCTTCCTAAGAACATTATTTGCAACTTGTACAGACAATAATCTATTCTAAGAAATACATGCAAACACAGAAGTTCCTCTTCCTGGCAAATAAGGCGATGGTCTTTGCCCTCTGGGTCGCCATGGGCTGGTCTTCTTCTCCTTGTCACCTGTTGTTAAGCAGAGTCTAGTGCTACAGGTTTGCTAAATACATTCAGGCCCCTACTCAGATCTGTGTCTAGGTTATATGTGATATATATGTGTGTTGTAAGCATGTATGCAATCAACCTCCTATGTTCTCATCTCCCTCCAACATGTATCACCTGGACACTCTCACCAGTGAAGCTTAAAACCTTTTGGATGGAACATCAGCTCTAAACAAGCACAAATATGCACTGTATATAAAGATATAACAACATAAGAAATGGTTATAACTGCACCTGTAATAAAGGTTAATATGGTGTCAGTGTGTTTAAATGTCTCCCTACTATCTTAAGGCTATATGTGATGTTATTAATGCAATGCTAATGCTATAAGATATATTGTAGCAGTAAAACAGTTTCTTTTAATTCCACAGGCTGATGACAAAAGGCAAAACAAAAGCTGAGACGAGTGCAGGCAAGACAACTAAACTGGAAAACAGACTGAGAAAAACCCATGAAACTGTGATAAAGCTATGAAATGTCGAGAACTAATGGACTTTGGTAACGTTTGAACTGCTGCTCATGATAATCTGCTGGGGGAGAGCAAACAGGGGCTACGGTATCTTCGATAGGGTGCATGAATCAATGTGCCATCCTGGAAGAGTTGGACTATCTGTGCAACCTCTGTAGAGTCCAGGTGTCACCTTATGCTACCAATCATGAAACTGAACACAGCCAAATGCAAAACTAATGAAAAAACTGTCACAACAGTTGTGGAGGGAAAAACTTTTGTAAATCCATTCCTGTTTTCAGGGGTTGTTTCATTTTTGCCCCTCTAGTATACCTGTTGTTAGTTTCACAAATACCTCATGAATTCAGCCTGATTTGTTTGTTCAATAATATTAAATAGTTTCATCAATTGTATCTCTACACAGTGAAAAAAGTGCTCCAGTGCTGTCTAGAATAGGAAGGAGAACAAAAAAACTCCTGATCAGAGGAAGAGGGCGGGCTTTACTTGGTGTCAGTGAGAGAAATGAAAAAAAGCTGAAATGAGTGAGAAGGACGATGAAGGAAACATCTGTGCTGTGTCTGCTCTGTAAGTAGAATCTCTGTGTTTGTTTGAATTCTTGTACTTTGACTGTCTGCTCTCCTGATAACTGATGATGGAGGAGAAGACATGAAAAACAAATCAGGCTGAATTCAAGTTCAAAACACCACGAGGACCAACTGCAGGTCTGAAATGACTCTTTATCTTTGCTCAGGAGTCGAGGAAACACAGCAGGCAGTGAAAAGCTCAAATCATTCACTCATTATTTAACCACACAAATATGTACAGTGTAACAGTAATATTTATAATTAGTGCACATTTTTCTGTATAACTCCACAGTGCAGTCAGTGCACCTCCAGTAACAACAATGATTGTTTAAAAAGGTTTTTAGATAAAAAGAAGCAGAGAATGTTTAAAATCTGTTTCTTCAAATAGAAGACTTGGTTAAAACACGTTCACTTATTGTTTGAGGCAGAGCTGGACTGGCCATCGGGCATACCGGGCATTTGCCCGGTGGGCCGCTGGCGATTTTTTGTTTTTATGGGCCGATGGACTTTTTTTTTTTTTTGGAAGGGTATATATAATGAAAGGTGTTGGATTGGCCAATTGGTCATGATCGACTCTGGGCTGGACCATTATACAGCCGAGGAGGCCGGATGCACCCGCCCCTTGTTTAGCAATCTTATAGACGAACTAAAGAAAATGGAGAACAAAAAGGAAAGGAGGTGTTTATGAAAATATCACTAAATCTGTCATTTATTAATTTTAATATTAATTAATGATCATGTCTCACCTCTAGTGTTCTTGGTCTTAATTTAAGATTTTTCTAGCGATTGACAGATCACGTGACTTTCGCGCATTGCATGCCGGGAACTCGAGGCAAAACAATCCAGTACCGCATCAAATGCAAGCATTTGCAGCACCAAAAACGCTCATTCTCCGGTTCCAATACCTTCTTGGTTTTTCTTTGCCGCACAAAAAGGAATGTACAAAACTAAGGAGAACAATGCCGGACCGTATAAAGACAGACTCGACGAAAAGGCAAAGAAAAGATACGAGGAAAAAATCAAAGGAGTGAAAGGGTCAGACCCTTACGAGCACACAGAGTGGACAAAAGACGTTAGCCTGCTGCCCAACTTTCACCACGCTCAGATTTATAATTATACGGTTCTTGGAGTGAGTGCAAACACTCATGAAGTTTAGTAACTTCAGGTCACTGCAACAAGCCCAGGTACAGTTTACCGACGGATGGGTACAGGACCTTGAAATGCACCGTAGAACGAAAGACCATCGTAGAACAAAGGTAAGTTTACCAGTCTCACAAATCGTCAGTCATAAATACACATTCGTTAACCGCTTATTAATATAACCTTTGAGCTCAACGGTAATTAATTAGTAGTGGAAATAATTTCTGGTACGCATTACAGAAATGTAGCAGTGACAATAATATTGTATGTTGTAATCGCACTGGACAATTAGTGATACAAAACAACTGTTTTATCCTGTGAATAAAAGTATATGTTTTTGTCAGTGTACCGTGGTAATAACAGAAGCGAAACGCAATATTGTGTCAGGACAATTCACTATTTATGCACAATAAATAAAGGAGCATAGAGCAACAATTTCTGTTCAGTGCCAGACTTGATTGTAACCTATATCACCAATTATGTTAAGAAAAATGACATATTAACTACTACAAAACACTGACCTTTGTGGGAATACTTGGAGCAGACTAACATGTGAGCAGGAGTGTTCTGAGACGTTATATTTGGTATATCCAGACCATCCGTCGGCTCTTACTTCAGAAACATGGCTTAAAAAATTTCTCTTCAATGACGTAATCCGATAAAAAAAAAAAAACGATCTCTTTACCCGTTGGCTTCCCGTGGCTGTCAGGCGACCGGCTTTTGCAGTTAATAATACAACAGCTTCTTGCCATTTTTGGGGTTTCTTTTTATCGCTGTGTAACTGAGTTCAATTGAAAGCCTGCGTGCGCTAGTACCTCTTGCCTCAAGTTCCCAGAATCCTTTGCGGTTTTACCCCTGAATGACGTCACATTTTCAATCTCTATCCTGGTGGGCCGGTCTCTAGTCAAAATGCCCGGGCCGATTTTTTGTCCCAGTCCAGCCCTGGTTTGAGGTTAATCAGGGATTCAAAGTTGGCCAGAGGTGTGGATGTGAGTGTGTACTTATTATTATTGTGTTGTATTTGTTGTTAAGCCAGCACTGGAATACGCTGCTCAAGCAGTGACAACCGGGCTCCAGCTCTGCAGACCGAAAGATGAGAAATTAGTTGAGAAGATGGATGATCTATCAAATGTTCAATCTTACACACTTTTTTAATTTTGTCAAACCTTGTTGAACCATGTTGCTGCCATGGTAAATGGTAAATGGACTTGTTCTTATATAGCGCTTTTCTACTCTTTCTGAGCACTCAAAGCGCTTTATACAACTTTCATTCACCCAATCACACCCATTCACACAAGCACTTTTATCTGAAATCTTAAGTGCTCTGTATCTACCACTCATACACATTCACACTCCGATGAATGCATCGGAGAGCAACTTGGGGTTAGTATCTTGCCCAAGGATATTTGGCATATCCTTTTCTTTCCTTCTTTGCGTATGTCTTTTGTCTAGTTTCATCTAACGCCAACCCTCAAAGAGTCTCTCAGTCTTGTTCTCTTAAACCTAAACAAGTTATCGCCCTGGCTAACTATCAAGCTGGTGTGTATCAGATGTCTCCAAAAATGTGGGAGCACTTTTGCAAATATGTGATGCCTTGATCAGATATTTGAAGTTTATACAGCTACTTTCTTGCCTGAAAAATAAAAGTTTATTTTGTGACCCAGAAAGTGTAATAAGACTAATATTATAACTTAGTAGCGGCCACCATTGTTGGAAACTGGAATTTGTAGTGCCACACTATGAATTCTGGGATATGGTGGGACACGAAGGATACACCCGACCCATCCTTCAAATCGGGGAAAAGGAGGATGCATTAGTTGGCTGCATTCGGAGAGGTCTGGGAATTTGGACAGCCTTTGTCACGTCGCTGTGACGTATAATCGGTCTACAAATGCGGCCTCATGAGGATGCAGCTCATGAATTTAGAAACCCCCATTGATTACCTTAGAAGTCAAACATCTAAGAAAAACTAATGCCCTTCTGTCAGTTAATCCAATTTACCACAGAACACCTCACATTATCAGTTTGAAACATACAGTAGAGGTTTCGGATAGTAAATGGCCTTTTTACTATGTAGTGGTTTTCTAGGTGATTACTCCCAGCCATTTATACAACATGCCCCATTCGCCAGTCCATAAAAACACACCTACTTATCATCAATCTTGGGTGGCTTGGTTTGTAATATAAGCATAGAGTTTTATTACATCCAGTCTAAATAACAGATGGATAGGACCTGTGTGTCACCTGCTAGGTTTGGTCACAGATTATAAAACAAGAACAAAGCTTCAAGTTGGAAAAATGAAGCAAGTCACTTGCTGTGCAGTGCAGCGAGGAATTCAAAGACCTCTAAATTGGAGAGACCAAACAGCCACTTAATAAACGCATGGCACCACATAGAAGAGCCACCTCGATGGGACAAGACTCGGCTGTACATCTACATCTAACGGTCAAAGGTCACTTTTTCGAGGAGCCCAGTGTTCACATTTTGGACAGAAAAGACAGATGATTTGAAAAAGGAGTTCACTATGAACAACCATCTTTAAGTAGACACTCCTCATTTGCTTTGCATCCTACTTAATACAAAATGAAGTCAGTTTTCAAGAAGCTGCATGCTCATTGTCTCTGCTGCACTAAGGCTCTCTGACTCAAATCAAGATGGCACCGGTGTGTGTAGCTGCTCATCTATAACTCCCAAGTTTCTGTTTATATAATTTGACTTGCGTCACTCACAAAACAAAGTCTCTGCTGAGGTCGCCAGACAGTTTGGTCCAAAATATTCTGTTGTTTGGAGCTGGTGGGAAGCAACCCATGTCCCCAGTTGTATCGGAAAGCCCTGGTTACCTATACCGGGTTCCCATACTGCCTTCCCGGCAACAGCGTCATTGTCGTCAGGGTAAACTAAGCGGTCACCTGTTAAAGCTGAAGGTTTCCCTAAAGAATTCTTCTGCGGTTTTCCAACTGGTGCATTGAATGTTCCCATGATTGTTTGTGTCTCGGCGTTTCCTGGATCATGTTGATGCCTGTTTGGTGCCTGTGGTCGGTTTTGATGATGCTCCTCGGCCTTGCTGCCCATGCCCTCCCAGGCTAAACCTCCACCGTGAACATTGTCGAAACCTGACATCACTGTGTCGGGTTTCTGGACTTTCTGAACCTCATGCTCCAGCTCCAGCTCCTGCCGGGATTGGCCTGGTGAACGCCAGATAACTTATAAACAAAATATTTTTACTTCAGGACTTTTTCAGTTCCCGTGACCTGGATTTTATGAGTGTGACTGAGACGTGGCTGGTTGATGAGTCCAGTGCTCTGTCTGAACTTTTATCAGTTGTCACAATCTGGCTGAGGCAGACTGTATGTGTTTGCAAAAGAGGACTCAAACGCAGACCAAAAACTGAAAGTGACGTGGATTAACAAAAAACAAGCCGTTTATTAAGGTTAGGAAACAAGGTACAAACAAAGGGTGAAACTAAACAATAACCTAAACTGAACTGAACTAAAACTAAAACATGAAAAAAAACTTAAACATGGTGAACTGACATGCATACCTGAATTGTATAACTGATGTTTTTAGCTGGGATTATGCTCAACTATGATCATGTTCATCACTTTATTGATAGAGATTTTAATATACATGCGTGTTGTCTGGATAAACCACTGGTGAAGGACTTTTTGAGCCTTATTGACTCTTTTAACTTGGTACAGTCCATGTCTGGCTCTACACATGAACACGGACACACACTGGATCCTATTCTGTCATACGGTCTATCTGTCACTAACTTGGAGATTTGTGACTCTGTACTCTCAGATTATATTACCTGTGTCATTCAATGTTGATTTTACACATACTGCAGTCACAACTCTCACTGGCACTTGGTACCGTCAGGTTACCCCAACCCAATGTTTTAGCTTTTCAAGCAGAATATGGTGGTCAACTGTGTCGAAAGCCGACGTGAGGTCCAACAAAAGCAGAACAGAACATTTTCCTGCATCATTACTAGTGTCTGGTGAAGAGGTTGGATTCATCATTAAAATGTATATTAAAATCCCCAACTATAAGCAGCCTAAACAGTTACATAGTAGAGAATAAGAAGTTGCTGAACTTTGATAAAAACAACCTATTTGAGACAGGTGGACGATATACCAAAGCACAGTAGGAAAGATCCTTGTTTTTGGCTTTAACCAGCTATAGCTGAAAAGACAGAAAATGTCCAAATTTCATAGAGCAGCAGGAGAAATGGTCCTGGAAAGCCATAACAAGACCACCACCCCAACCAGATACCCCAGGCTGGGTAATGAAAGAATAGCCATCTGGGCAGAGTGGCAAATAGTATAAGTTAGATAATATAAAATTATTCAACAAGAATGATTTATTAGTCAGAGACTGAGCCTCATTATTTGCAGAGACTTGATTTAAAGGACACAAATACTCAAGGTTTGAGCCATCATGCTCATTGAGGCCACTCACCGAGGGAATAAAAAGTTAGCCTGCAGGAGAGTCTGGATAAACCTTCCTGAGGCAGCTGGGTCTCAAAAAGCTGGGACCAACATATCCAAGCAGCAGGGATGTGGAAAACAAGCCCCACTCCATGGAGCTTCTCTGAGCACAGGAGACAAGGCAAGTTCAGCGTCGTTTACTAGCCAAACCCCGCTGTCAAAGAAATCTGAGCATCACCTGAATGCCTGCTCTTCTCCCTCTCCTTCTCCATGGTCTAAGGGGACCGCCACAGCTGCCTGAGAACGATTCAGCTCCCATTAGAGGATGGAAAATACCAAAAGTGGAGGGTGAGACATTGTGGGGCTTCATAGAGGATTGGATGGATTGCAAAGTTAGGCGATCATAAACCAAGGCAGCCAATACATTGTTGATACTAAGATTTTCTTTATTAGAATAAATCATATTCAGTTAATCATAGTGAGGTCTTTACTGTACATGTAAAGCCACAGCTGCAGCTAGTTCCTGTTGTTCAAACTTGTTTTCTGGAGCCTGAACCTGGTGAGAGCTCTCACTGCTCTGTGTCCTAGTTTGGGTGGCCACAGCGTTCATGCTGTGAGGGGTTTTATGTTTTTGTGCTCTATGATCAAGTGTGTCAGTGCGCAGTTAAACAAGATAACATCTCCCCACCCTGGAGTTCCCCCTGAACAGCCCCCGGTTCTTTGTGGTCACTTTGAATTTCTCAGCAGAGTTGATAAGAAGAGGAGAACAAGAAAAACAGTAGAAAGACTCTGCAGATTATAAACAGCAATATGAAGAGAATCAAATTACAAAATGAAAAGTGTCAAACTAAAAGATGCTGGAAAAAAGAAAAGAAGGAAAAACCCATCTGCTTGACCCATTGTCAAGTTTGCTGACGACACTGTTGTTGTAGGCCTGATCTCCGACAACATCAAGACGGCCTACCTGGAGGAGATTAGGAACCTGGAGACCTGGTGCCAGGAGAATAACCTCCTCCTAAATGTCAGCAAGACTAAGGGGCTGATCGTGGACTTCACTACAAAGCAGGTGAGGAATTACAAACCCCTCGTCATCAGTGGCACGCCAGTAGAGAGAGTGGACAGTTTCCGATACCTGGGTGGCCACATCACTCAGGACCTGTCATGGTCCTGTCACATCAACACCCTGGTTAAGAAAGCCCGTCAGCGTCTCTTCTTCCTCAGAAGACTTAAAGACTTCGATCTGCCTGAAGGTGCTCAAGAACATTTACTCCTGCACCACTGAGAGCATCCTGACGGGAAACATCAGCACCTGGTTCAGGAACAGCACCAAGCAGGACAGACGAGATCTGCAAAGAGTGGTGCGCTCGGCCGAAAACATCATTCAATCAGAGCTCCCTGACCTGCTGTCCATCTACACCAAGTGGTGCAAGTCCAAAGCTAGGAAGATTATGATGGACCTCTTCCATCCCAACAATGGACTCTTCTCACTGTTGAGGTCTGGGAAGCGCTTCCGCTCCCTTAAGGCCAAAACAGAGAGAATGAGGAGGAGCTTCTTCCCCCAGGCTATTCGGGCCCTGAACCAGGTGTAGGACTGGACTCTCACACACATCACATTAACACACACACCACCACACATTTTCTATAATTTATAATCTTTATAATCTCTTTTTGCTATTTGCACATTTTTTACTGTAAATTTGTAAGTTAATTTGTAAATTTTGTAGTAACCTGTAAATTGTAAATACTGTAAAACTTTTTTCTGTCATTTAATGGTCGGGCATTGTACAGCTACAAGCATTTCACCCCTATGCCATACTGTTTATGGTTGTGTGTGTGTGACAAATAAAATTTGAATTTGATTTGAATTTGAATTTGATTTGAATTTGGCTCCTCAGATAGGTGGCTGCTGCAGTCAGGGGAGAGGGGACAACAGGGCACTTCCACACAACACACAGAGCTGTGAATAACACAACATCACCATGTTTATTTAAGCCACATCACATCAGAGGCAAGCATGCTGATGTAGCATTGTCTATAGATAGCTATAGGTAAATCAGTTAAGACACAGGAGTGATTCAAGATGACTCTCAGAGCTTCATCTCAGCCACAAGTCTTCCTCATATGCAGGTGTCAGTGGTGTTTTTTGAAATTTTGAGTTTGCGCATTTTGCAGCACATTACACATAAAAAGCAGCCACGATGTGCATGTTGGTGCAAACAAAAACTGGTTGCATGATCAGTGAGATTAATTGCTATGAGTTGTCAATTTGACTTGTTGGTTCTGGTTATCTATAGTGTGAAGCTCGTGAGACTTACTGAGGTGTGCCCTAGTTTGGCTAAGAAAGTATTCAGTTCATGGGAACGTTTTTTACTTTTGTGCCTGTGGTCAAGTGTGTCAGTCTTCATTTAAACAATATCGGCGCTGTCAAAGATGTTATCTTGTTTAAATGCAGGCTTAACGTCCACCTTCCTTTTCTCAGAAAGAGCCCCCACTTCTTTGTGGTCACTGAATTTCTCAGCAGAGATGTTAAAAAAAAGAAAAAAATTATGGAAAGTGTACACAATCTATAAAAATCATGGCTTAATCGCTTCATAATGCCACATAAAAAAAGTTTGGCCATAGATGTAGGGTAATAATAAAATAGCACTAAACAGTCAACTCAGCAAGTCTTGAAAAGGTAATGGCCAAAAACTTCCTCCTTGTCTTTACCTGATGATCATTTAACCTTCCATCAAATATGATTAGATGACAACAAACACGAAACATCCTGCAGATTAAACATGGATACCAAAAAAAAAAAAAAAAAAAAAAAATATATATATATATATATATATATATATATATATATATATATATATATATATAGAGAGAGAGAGAGAGAGAGAGAGAGAGAGATAGATAGATAGATACATAGTACTTTATCTGGAGTGTTCTGTTTTCAATATGTTCATATGCTAATGAGACAAATATGTGTAAAGTGTATTTCTATTGTTATACATTGAAGAATTGTGAATCTTTTATTCATCTGGATAGACAGGAAGGCTTTTATTTTGACATGCGCATAGAGAGGAAGCAGGAAATGCAGAGAACAGTGGGAAAGCATGGCTACACCTGTGTAATCATTCATGTGGAATCCAAAGCAATCCTTCAAAGGAGTCCTTCAGAAAGCAATAGTCGTAAGTTCTGTCAGTTCTTTGTGTATTAAGCAATTAATAATATGGTGTTTTGAGACATTATTTTGTACCTTCTTTGAAGTGCAGTTAAAGGGTGTAGCGCCTGAGCTAATGATACAAGTGTACGCTCACCCACTACCTGCTTGTTTTTCTTTGTAGTAATATCAGTTTGCATATCTACAGTGTACTTATTTCATAGTCTCCTGTGTAAGTGCCTGAATAGATTTACCTGCTGATTATATACATTAAATACAGGCCATTTATATGACAATTTATTAAGAGTTTTGTATTATGTGTTTTTCTAGTTTCACTCCAGTTCAATGATGTCAGTGCAAGATGATTGCTATGTTTGGAATCATTAAAGGAGCAAGTACGCTCACCTTCTTGGCTCTTGAAAAGGAGTTTGGCTGGCTGTTTATCTATGTTCACACTCAGGGAGTTTAACATACAGAGAGAACAGTACAGTGAAAGACTATATTCGTCAGAGGGATTCTCCAGCATAGTTATGGATGCCAAAATGGACGACAAAGTGTCATCGGTTTCCAGCTCCAAGCGCACCTCTTCTTCAAAGCATTCAGTAGCCAGCGCCGCTGCAAAAGCCAGAGCTATCGCTGAAGCTGCACGCACCAGGGCCACATTTGCACAGAGGAGCTCGAAAAAAAAAACAAAAGGCCAAGTTGGATTTAGAAAAGGCTACTCTTGAGGCAGATCTAGAAGCATTGAACTGAAAAAGCAGCTGCCGTTGCTGTTGCTGAGGCTGAGGTTTTAGAAGCAGCAGCAGGCATAGACTGTGATGATATACACAGCAACAGGAGTGGCATCTCACCTTTGTCCATCAAACAGCAAACTGAGGCATACCTCGAAGATCAAGCTCGAATCAGTTTTAAACCTGCCATAGATTCTCAAGCCACACTGAGTCCCATCTATGTTAAGAAAGCATCGCTGTCAACAAAACAAGAACTCCCAGAATCCAACGTAGAATATCACACTCTATCCACAAACCCTGGTTACTCACAGCTAAGTGAGCATCAGCCAACTACAGGACAGCAGCCGTTCTCACCTCAGTTCACTCCATTGAGCCCTCGCTATTTTTGTAAGGCATCTTCAGAACGCAGTCCACACATACAGCATTCAGATACTTCTCAAAGGATCAGTATACAGCAAAACTCTCAGACTCCATCTACAGGCATGTTAGACTTTGCAAAGTATCTGGCACGCAGGGAATTAGTAACCGCAGGTCTCACTAAATTTGATGATCAGCCAGAAGGCTACAGAGCTTAGCAGTCATCCTTCGTCAGCACCATTCAGGATTTGGAGCTGACAGCCAGTGAAGAGTTAGATCTACTAGTAAAATGGCTTGGCAAGGAATCATCAGAACATGTAAAAAGGATCCGTGCTGCTCATATCACTAACCCTGAAGCTGCGCTTAATTTGTCATGGTTGAGACTTCAAGAATGTTATGCAACCCCAGAAGTGATAGAGTGTGCTCTCTTTAAGCGACTGGACTGCTTCCCTCGCCTCACGTTGAGAGAAAACATAAAACTAAGGGAATTAAGTGACCTACTGATGGAGCTTTTGGCAGCCAAGGAAGATGGTTATCTACCAGGTCTTAGTTACTTGGATACTCCAAGAGGCATTAACCCCATTGTCGAAAAGCTGCCAGTGAACCTGCAAGAGAAATGGCTCTCCGCTGGTTCAAGGTATAAAGAACAGCATAGGGTATGTTTTCCCCCATTTGCCTTTTTTGTGGATTTTGTCAACAGTGAAGCCAAGGCTAGAAACGATCCCAGTTTTGTTTTGACAAACAGCAGCCGTTATTATAATCGAAATGAAAAACCCATGGCAAATCATGATGGTGGGAGAACTGCCATAGCCGTTTGAAAGACAAATGTGTCTACAGTAGCTAATCCAAGCTCCAGACATAGAGAAGAAACAGATGGGAGAGGCACAAATGATCTTGCTAAGTACTGTCCACTTCACAACAAACCCCACCCTCTGGAAAAATGTAGGGTCTTTAAAGCGAAACCACTCATGGAACGGAAGAAGTTATTAAAGGACCACAGACGGTGCTTTAGGTGCTGCTCAGTTACTCATGTTGCGAGGGAATGTCACATGAACCTACAGTGCAATGAATGTGAGAGTGATCACTGCACTGCTCTTCATCCGGAGACTACTCTCCCAGAAGTGTCGCCTCCTGCATCAGTGTCAGATACAGACCAGCGAAACAACTCCACAACAGAGGTAACCTCAAAGTGCACTGAAGTATGTGGAGATGGTCTCCTTGAACGATCTTGCGCTAAGATCTGCCTGGTGCGAGTTTTTCCAAAAGGACAACAAGAGCGCTCAGTCAAGATGTATGTCATCCTTGATGACCAGAGCAATCGCTCGCTGGCCAAATCTGAGTTTTTCCAACTCTTTGGGATCAGTAGCAACCTTTCCCCATACTTGCTGAAGACATGCGCTGGCACTACTGAGATGACAGGGAGAAAGGCAGTCGGTTTCCAGATTGAGGCTTTAGATGGCGAAGTGTGCTTAGACTTGCCTCCACTCATTGAATGTAATGACATCATGACCAACAGGTCTGAAATCCCCTCACCGGAGGTTGCGGGTTCCCATGCCCACTTGATGCCCATAGCGCCTTACATTCCTGAGATAGATCCCGAAGCACAGATTTTGATCTTACTGGGAAGAGATCTCATACGTGTGCACAAAGTAAGGCAACAAATTAACGGCCCCCACAATGCTCCCTTTGCCCAGCAGTTGGATTTGGGATGGGTGATAGTTGGGGAAGTTTGCATCAACAGGGCACACAAGCCTACTGTAGCTGTCTATAAGACTAGTGTCCTGCCAAATGGACGTCCATCTTTCATGGTGCCATGCCAGAAGGAAATATCTGTGAAAGAAAAGTTGGCGTATGGCGGGGAGCAAAGACCCTTGCCTGTCCAGTTATGGCTCCATCAACATGCCTGCTGAGGAAAAACTTGGGGTAAGCGTATTCACAAGACAAACGTGTGATAACGAACCCGCTTTGTCGTTTGAAGACGAGAGCTTTCTGAACATCATGCAGAAGGAGTTCTGTCAGAATGAACAAAACAGCTGGGTTGCTCCTCTACCATTCAGGTCGCCCAGACCACGCCTACCAAACAACCGTCCTCAAGCCTTGTCTCGTCTCCACTCTCTGGATCGCACATTGGGCAAAAATCCTAAAATGAAAGAGCAGTTCATTGCGTTCATGAAGAAGCTCTTTGAAAATGGGCACGCTGAGAAGGCAGTAAGCGATGGGCGATCCTTTTCACATGCATGAGTACCAGGGCTGTACATATAGAAGTCATTGAGTCCATGGACTCAAGTAGCTACATCAATGCACTACGCAGACTTTTTGCTTTAAGAGGGCCTGTGAAGCAGTTGAGGTCAGACTGTGGTACAAACTTTGTTGGAGCATGTTCTGAATTAGGAATGAGACAAGATGATCAGAGTCAAAACAAGATCCTGCGATACCTCTACGAACACGGCTGTACATGGGAGTTCAACCCTCCGCATGCCTCACATATGGGAGGTGTGTGGGAGCGCATGATTGGTGTGACCAGGAGGATACTGGACTCCATGTTGTCTCACGGTAAACACAGTTCCCTGACTCATGAAGTGCTCTGTACCTTGATGGCAGAGGTGTCTGCTATAATCAATGCAAGGCCATTGATCCCAGTCTCCTCCGATCCTTCTTCACCACTGCTGCTGACTCCCGCTATGATAGTAACGCAGAAACCTGGTGTACCACCTCCAGCTGGCGAGTTTGTTGGGAAAGAACTTTTGAAGTGCCAGTGGAGACGAGTACAGGCACTTGCTGACGAATTCTGGACCCGATGGAGAAATGAATATCTACACACTCTGCAGCCAAGACGCAAGTGGCAAGAAGCATGTCGTAACTTACAAGTGGGTGATGTAGTGTTGCTCAAACAGAAGCAGTCATCTCGTAACGAGTGGCCGATGGGGTTGGTCACTACCACCTTTCCAAGTAGTGATGGGAAGGTGCGCAAAGTGGAAGTCAGAACAACATCACAAGACAAAGTAAAGACTTTCTCAAGGCCTATAAGTGATGTTATTTTGCTCTTATCAATAGAGAGTCAGAAGTCACCCAAAGACAGTTAAGCATGAAGTGGCATATTTGGGAATGCCAGACGGGGAGTGTTCTGTTTTCAATATGTTCATATGCTAATGAGACAAATATGTGTAAAGTGTATTTCTATTGTTATACATTGAAGAATTGTGAATCTTTTATTTTGACATCTGGATAGACAGGAAGGCCTTTATTTTGACATGCGCATAGAGAGGAAGCAGGAAATGCAGAGAACAGTGGGAAAGCATGGCTACACCTGTGTAATCATTCATGTGGAATCCAAAGCAATCCTTCAAAGGAGTCCTTCAGAAAGCAGTAGTCGTAAGTTCTGTCAGTTCTTTGTATATTAAGCAATTAATAATATGGTGTTTTGAGACATTATTTTGTACCTTCTTTGAAGTGCAGTTAAAGGGTGTAGCGCCTGAGCTAATGATACAAGTGTACGCTCACCCACTACCTGCTTGTTTTTCTTTGTAGTAATATCAGTTTGCATATCTACAGTGTACTTATTTCATAGTCTCCTGTGTAAGTGCCTGAATAGATTTACCTGCTGATTATATACATTAAATACAGGCCATTTATATGACAATTTATTAAGAGTTTTGTATTATGTGTTTTTCTAGTTTCACTCCAGTTCAATGATGTCAGTGCAAGATGATTGCTATGTTTGGAGTCATTAAAGGAGCAAGTACGCTCACCTTCCTGGCTCTTGAAAAGGAGTTTGGCTGGCTGTTTATCTATGTTCACACTCAGGGAGTTTAACATATAGAGAGAACAGTACATGGAGTTTGTTATATATACTGCATTAATTACTCTTTTACATATTTAATGTTATACACTAAAGCTAAAGCCTGCCTCCTCCACAGCTCATTATGTATTTTTCCACAGTGACATCATGATGAAGTCCAACCTACTAAACATTAGTCTAACGTGACTTCCTTATAAGACGCTAAAATTAAAGTATGGAGTTTGAGGGAGCTGGATGAGCAGACCTTTACACACAGTCAGTGACTTTAAGCTTTATTTAAGCTTTAATTTATCCTGATTTAGTCATTGTTTAAACTTAGGTTCTGTTTTGTATTTAAAATACCAACAAGCTCAGGCATTTAGAAAAACGAAGAAACAGATCAGCAGGAGTAGATACCGCAGAAATGTCTGCAGTAACTTTGTCGCCCTTCTCGACTATCCTGTTTTTTGGCATTTTAATGTTTGTCTCTGCAGGTGAGGTTTAAAAGCTAATCACTATTTCTGGGGCTGGGCCACTGTTTCCTTCTTAGATAAAGATTAACAAGAACAGTCAAACTGATTTCATGTTGATTCTGCATGTCTGTGCATGTTCAAGCAGATTGAGAACTGGTCTCTCATGTGAGATTATACACTTTTTAACTGCTTTCCAGTTTCCAGCACAGAGAGAGAGAACACAAAGAAGTGTAATGTGTGTGTCAGTGTGATGTGTTGTAGTGTCAGGAGTCAGTATACAGCTACAAAGCTTTTTGTTCAGTGTATACAAACAGCTGTAGCTGCAGAAAAGGCAGCATGCAGAGACTCACAGTGTCTTATAATGAGAGAGATGCTTTTTCTCACTGATTATCGGGACATGTTTCTGTCATATCATAAATATTCAACTAAACATTGAATTATGCAGGAACTTAATTCAGGATCTAATCTGTAAAATCTAAATCAAAATATGTATTCAATTCAATTTATTTTATATCATGACAAATCACAGCATCAGTCGCTTCAAAGTGCTTTGTGTCGGAAGATAAAGCCTAATCTCAATGTAGAGAGGTGGTCTGTCTCCTAAATCCAAACTGGGAGCTGAAGGATGCCACACTGTTAACAGGATAATCCACCTCTGTATAAGAAGTTCATTCTTGAATGTAGTTACAGTTCTTTACATTATATATTTACATTTTAAGAGAAGTGAATAGAATCTAATAATTAAATCGAGGATTGAAATTGTTTGTCGTGTTACTGGGTCATGGACCCAGCTTTTCTGAGTTTCAAAAATTTTTAAGTTTAGTTTATTTGGATATTTTTTTATTTAAATATTGACTTCTAATCCCTGGTTTGTATAACCTGTTAAGCCTCAAAGGGCGTGTCTACCATACTTGCTCAAACTTTCAGTTTCCAGATGCTTTAAAGTTTAATTATTTTTCCATGCTCATGTGTCAGGTCCCTTTTGTTTAATATACTCATATTTTCGCCGTTTGTTTTTGTATCTAGTGCTTTGTTTTTGAATTAGTGTTTCCTTTGTTCTTTGGTGTTCAAGTGCCTTGAGGTGACGTCAATATCGTTAAACTATATTATTAAACTGTGCTTTGCTTTTACTTTTGCTTATTTGTCTCATCTTCTGTGATTTAGTTCAGCTGTGTTTCAATCTCCCCAACTGACTCCACTTCCCCTCATCGCCCCTCTGTGTATATATAATTATATTATATAATGCTTCCTATAGAAAAAGTAAGCCTTAAATATTTCTTTGTTGATTTGTAGTTTGGTGTTTAAAGGCCATTTTGCTTTGGGAGTTTTAAGAAATTTGGCCATATCTAAGTTTTCCAATTACATATAAAGCACACATCATTGTCAGATACTACTCAGACAGACAGAAGTGTAATTGCCCCCCCTCCCCCCTTTAAATATTGTACTTTTTCAAAAAAACTCCACTGTTTTAGAAGTTTGTTTTGTTTTCTCTTCCAGAGCATAAAGTCATCACAGCTGACTCTGGACAGGATGTCACTGTGCCATGTCAAGCTCCAAACGACAACAACAACTTAGTTGTCGTTTGGGACAGAGCTGAACTGAAGTCAGAATATGTCCTTTTATACCAGGATGAGTTGATTGTTCCAGACAACCAGCATCCATCTTTTGTGAATCGGACAGATCTGCAGGACAGACAGATGAAGGATGGAGACGTGTCTTTGATTCTGAAGGATGTGAATACTGATGACACTGGAATGTACGAGTGTTATGTCATCCGGGGATTCAGAAAACATACGATTCTTATCGGCAAAATCTACCTTTATGTTGTTCCTCCAGGTGAGTGAGTAGAGTTGAGTGTGTGTGTGATCAGAGGTGAAGCTGCTTCCAGGTTGTTGATGTTTGTTTCTAAAGATCTTGTTGATGAGACTTGGTTGATGAGCAGCTGGTCTGAGTGATGTGATCAGAGTGCAGTAGATAATGTCTGACAGCAGTTTGAAGAGGAAATGGATTCTGTTCTGTTCTTCACTCATCACCTACCTGACAGCTGACACCTCACACCTGTTTCTCACCTGCAGGTCACACAGGAGGAGACACAGAGGATGGATCTCTTAGACTGATCCTTCACCTGTCAGTTCCTGCTGTGGTTCTGGTGTTAATTATCCTTAAACTACAGAAACATTGTGTGATATTTTGGAAGCTGTGATCCATTCTTGCACGGGGTGGGGGCCAATGTTCCCTCTAAGCTGCACACGTGCGCAATTGCGCACTGCTGGCACGGTCTCTGCGCACAAAAAATCTGCGTTGCGCACAAAAAAAATCTAACCTGAACTGAAATTAAAATTAATACTTTAACAATTCTGTTTTGCAGTGTTAGTCAGTGAGTGACTGGCTGCTCCCGTATGGGATTAGAATGATGCCACCTTATCCAACAGTCCAGCCAATAACGCGATTCACATTCGTATATACGCAGCCAACCAACGTCACTGACAGGCTATGACAGCGTCCTTATGTGCCGACACCGGTGTTTTAGCTGGCAAAGCGGTGTGGCTGATGTGAAGTTAATGACAATGTGTACAACCATTGGAGAGGTGAGAAGGACAGATGGAAAAATTGAAAAAGGGAAACGTGTGGACTTTATACCAGTTTTTTAAATTGTGCTGATAGGGCACGTAAAACCAGAGTTGATAAAAATATCTTCAATGTTTGGTTTTCTTCCTGAATGCGATCGTTGTTTATATTTACTGCGGGAAGAAACGGTAAAAATGCCGTTTTATAAGGAAAAATGCTCAAAAGCGCTCTCCACCTGTGAGCAAAAACAAACCCCACCCCCCTGTCCCTTTCCTATTCCTCCAAAAAAGTACCATGTCGACCAATCAAAAAATGATATGGCAACGCGGCATCTAGTTGTTAAGAAACGGGGGGGAGAGTTTTAGGAGTGACGGCAGTGTTTTGAGATGTGAGAGATTTGAGACGTTTAGTGCAAATCTTGTGTAGTTAGTGTGTAGTGTAGTCAATAGTTTTGTTGTGTGTGTCAGAACAATGAGGCGACTGCTGAATGTTACAGGTGTTACAGCAGTGATACATCTCCTGCTGTGTGGCCTGCAGATATCAGGCTGTTGTTCTCCTTTATCTCATAGTGGACAGAAATAATTTTTGGAGAGGCACAAATAATTTTTGTGGCATCAGATTTGATGCAGAACAGCTGATTGTTCTGTAAATAGTTTGAAATGTTTATTTAAAAAACGCCTTGGCTGCATTTAAAAAAATAGCTGCAAAAACTTTGTTGTTTGCCAAACTCAGTTACTTTTTTGAAGAAGTAACTATATAATTAATTGCCCGACTGTTACGTCCCTCTGCATCCCCTAATCTCCTCAATGTTTTCAGCTGGTGCTAATTGGCCACACCTAGTCAGGTGTGGATAAAAGCATACCTGAGGCAAGCTTCCCAGGGAGCTCACTTGTCTTTGCCTTGGTGGCACCAGCCATTTTAGCGAACCTGTTGTGCCATTTTAAGTTAAAAGCCTCTTCTCATCTACACTCTATTCGTCTCCTTTTTTTATGTTGCGGCTTTTGAGCCGGGGCGTAACATAAGTGGGGGCTCATCCGGGATTGTTTGGATGTTTCTTGGGGACTGAATATCAGGTTTTTTGTATTTCTTTAAGTGGGTGAGTGAAGGTGTTCACTGTGATTGAGCAACGTCCCTTTAGTTAGTGTGTTTCAGCTGGGTGGCTGTGCTGCCCTTCCATCGAAGCACTTGTTTGTTGTTTTGCTTTGTTGTTTTAGTTTTTTGTGTTTGGTGGTTATCCTGGGTGGGGTTACGCTTCAGGGTTTGGTGGGAGACTGTACCCCTGGTCTGCTGCCTACCCTTGAGTTTGCGTTTAAAGATGCCTCGAGCCCGGTACACCAATGAAGACTAGACAGGTAAAGTTTTATTGGGTTTTTTTAGCGTTTTAGGCTGGGAGTTGCTCAAAGTGAATTAGTGGCACCAAACTTGGCAGGAGGTTAAGACATGGTCTTGTAGCTGAGGCGGGTAGGTTGTTTTTAAGTTGGCATAGTGTGTACACTGTGTGTGAATATGTCAGTGTTGATGGATGCTAATAAGATCCTTGTGAGGTGAGTGTTTTGTGCTGTGACCTTTAGTGTTGTGGGGAATATGACTACACAGGTCAATGACTAGATTTTTTAAAAATTTCATTGTAAGTGGGCTAAAGCAGTTATTTAAAAGTAGTCCAACATAAATGTAAATGTTGTAATAAACCATGTAACTTGGATGGATTAGATGCTGGCGTGACCACAGTGCACACGTCTGATGTTGCTCACAGTGGTCCAAGGGATCGCTCAGGGAGTTTGTGTGTTCGCTCAGACACATGAAAAATTAGAGGGAACATTGGTGGGGGCTGATCAGGCAGATTTTATTCACTGTAAGTACAAATGTAATATAAAATCATATACTGGATATCATATGTATACCATGTGATATCACATGTCAAACACCTCTGTCTACATAGATAGACAGAGGTGTTTGAATATAATACCAAAGGAAACTCCTTTTGTCTTTTGCTTTTCTTTGAAGTGTGTTAAAACTCTCTTTTTTAAGTGTTGTCTAGGGAAAGGGAATGAGCTGCCTAGTGCATTAGAAACATACTGCCATAGAAAGGTTTTACAAGGCTGTATCTATTAAACACCAAATTGTGTAAATTATGTTCTAGAGGGTGTTTTTTATTATCTATGTGGATCTCTTAGGATATATTTTTCATACTCAACTCTTGGTTGTGTATATTTTCTCTCTCTCTCTGAGCCTAGGCTTGGTTGAGCAGAAAAGGCTCCACCTTTGGGTCGAGCCAAAATCCTCTGCTCTTGGTCCATGCACTTGTTGCTAGGGCTGCACGATTAATCGTTGGAAAATCGCGATCTCGATTCATACTTATGTGCGATCTTATTTCCAAATGACAACGATTAAAAAAAAAAGAAAAAAAAAAAGACGACGACGATTGTACCGCATTTTGATCCGGGACGTAATCTGCATGAAAACAAGCGCTCCCTCTTCCTGCTCAACAAATGACAAGGGCGGAGCCTTATACCACGTGATACAGAAGCTGTGCCGTGATGCTCAAATTGGCAGGGAAAAACAACGGAGAACACGTCAGGGATGACGAGAAAGTGACAGGAGAAAATCGGTCCCGGTCAACCACCCAAACATCAATAACGGGAACCTTATACAGCGCTTCCCTATACACGTTGAACTCCCGCAGGCACAAAGAAATTACGGAGGCTATTACTTATCACCTGACCAAAGATATATCAACACTGTGCAAAACGAGGGATTTAGGAAAATGATCAACACCCTAGACAAACGCTACACAGTGCCGTCCCGCAACTATTTTTCTGTTGTTGCACTACCTGCTCTATACACGCAGTGTCGAGCAACGGTGGAGACGGAATTTCAAGCAGTACAACATTTTGCGGCAACCACAAAATGTGAGGCATTTATTGTTTTTATGTTTATTTATTGTTTTATGTTCAGTTTCAACTGTTACGAAGTTGATGTGCAGTTAATAAGTGCAATAAATATTTATATTGGAAAAGAAAATCGTGAGAGAATCGTGATCTCAATTCTAAGCAAAAAAATCGTGATTCTCATTTTATGCAAAATCGTGCAGCCCTACTTGTTGCTCATTCACTTAACCATGCCACAAAAAAGCAGCTCATGCATCCAGTCTCTGCCAGACTGTCTGCATATCGAGTGCAGTAATCAGGCTCCTCAATGCATGTGTTTATGTACTTTGTTCCAAAGATGTCTCTGTCTCTCTCTCTCTCTCTCTCTCTCTCTCTCTCTCGCTCTCTCTCTCTGGGTGAATGGCGGAGTGAATGGTGCTGGGGACAGGAGTGTAGGAGTGAGTGGATTTCTGTTTTCGAGTACCTTTTTCTATTTTTACTGTCAGGTGTAGGGATGGGTACCGGTGTCGTTCTGACATAAACGGTAGTAACCAGACCGAAAAGCAGCGCACATTTCGGTGCTTTATTTCGGTGCTTTCTTTTTTTTCTTGAGCCAATTCTAGCCAATCATTTTACGTTTCCGAGGAAAGTAGGCGGGCTCAGGTACGTACGTTCTTTTAGAGCAGAGCTACAGATTAAAAAAGGCGAAGCGGTCAAAAGTCTGGCTGTACTTCGCAGCAAAGCATGCAAACTCAGCAACCTGCAACAAGTGCTTTAAGCTGATACTGTGATACTGTCAAAGGTAACACCTCGAATCCGATGAAACACCTGGCGACGCATAGCGTTTTTTTTAAAGCCGAGAAATGTGCCGTGTTTAGCTTGCTGCGAGACCTCACACCGAGCACATCTACTGCGGGTGTGGGGCCTGTTATCGGACCCGGAGTTAGCAACAACCCCCCAAAAACCCGAAGAGTAGAGTCCTGGCCCTTAGCCCTGTCAGCGTAGTAGAAATGATGATGGCAGCAGCAGCCGTTCTTCTCTGAGTGAGTAGCTTAATGTTGTTCGTGTGTAATTCACATTGAGTAGTCTAACCACATTATTACATTAATGCATGTAAGGTGAACTAGCAAACATCATCATAGCTACATGCGGCTGTCTTCTTGTTTGGTGGCAGATACTCCCTTCACCCTGGCCAAAAAGGCTAAAATGACCAAAGAAAAAGTGGAAAACAGTTAAACATGAGAGGTTTTTGGACCAATTTTGTGTTTTTTCCATTGTTTAAGCACTGCTTCCAGCCAAGAGTGATACCATATATGCCCTACAGCTGCAGAAAAGGCTTACATTGTTATTTTTTTTTACAAAAAAACAGCTGAACATGAGAGGTTTTTGGACCAATTTTGTGTTCTCCATTCTTTAAGCACCGGTTTGAGCACCGTTTAAGCACCGGCACCATTTCAAAAGTACCGGTTTGGCACCGGTATCGGATAAAACCTAAACGATACCCATCCCTAGGCAGGTGTGATTATTTTTTCAACACACGGTTGCTAGTTTGTTTTGTTTGTTGCCGGCTGGTTTGGTAGCTTTTGCTGCCAGCTTGGCACGGCACAATGCCCTACCTGTAAGAATACTTTAATCACAACTTAACACAACTGAAACCTAAATTCTGTGTTGCATAGTTTACTAACAGTGTGTGCTAACACTGAAGTTAGCAGTTTGTTTACTAAGAGCTGCTGGGACAAACCACAGTGACCGGCTACAGAGTTTTAGTTAAGGTGGTTCTAATATGTGACCTGTTGAATTATTTACAGGGATTTTTTCAATTAAAGCATCATTTGTTAAGTTTTTATGGAGTTCAGTTCTTTTACTGAAAGTAATAAACCTGAGAGGAAATAAACTTTGGACTTTAGTAATCTGAGCTCTGAAGCTGTGATGGAGCTCAGTCGGTGTGAAGGTGGCTGCTGTGTAACAAATGTTTGTCTGAGGTGCTGCGACTGATTGTGGTGCTGCAGGGAGCTGACTGTCCTCCAGCAAACTGTTTATGGGGACACCACCTGCCCGAGGGTGTACTGAGAGGTGGTGTATGGTGCTGGGTGTAGTCTCTCTGCTGGTTCATAGTTTTTACTGAGGTCACCTGATACCTGGCAGTGAAGTTTTTATAAATCAGCTCTGTCAGATTTAATCCAACAGAATAACATGTAAAACACTCCAGGGCTTTTAATCTGAAACTTTCTCCAGAGCTGTCTGGAGTTTTTCTTACATTAAAATATTCTGGGATTACCAGACTGTCCACATCGTGTGTCCTGCCAAAACTTTCATCTATCATAACTTTCATCCACAAATATACCCTGACATTAAACCCAAATATGTCAGAGTCTGCAGTGTGATCATTTAATGTGGTCTGGAAAAGCTGCAAATGTTGCATTTATCTCAGATTTGAGAGCAAGTCATTAGTATCAGTACTCTCTCTCTCTCTCTCTCTCTCTCTCTCCCTCTGTGTGTGTGTGTGTGTGTGTGTGTGTGTGTGTGTGTGTGTGTGTGTGTGTGTGTGTGTGTGTGAGAGAGAGAGAGAGAGAGAGAGATATTCAGGTAACTTACTGGGTTACTGCAGATGCTCACACCTTTTCAGCACAACAGCTGCATTTTAGTGTATTACTGCCTCCTACTGGAGCAATGATGTCATTGTTAACGTATCACTAAACTATTAATTAAACTTGATGTATGTTAATGTTGTCATGAGACCTGGTGTAGAAAGAGATTGAATTCCCTCCGGATGCCTTTATATCAGAGCTGAGAGGTTGAAAGGTCTTAATATTTCACCTTCTGTGGTTAAAAATTACTAAAACAGAGCTTTTCTCTATTTTGTAAAAATAATTTATTCTTATCTAAGATAAATCAAAAAATAAGTCTGATCAATATTTTAATAGGAAATGTAGTGGTGTGTGTGGTGTAGGATGGGATGTTTGATCTATAAGATGTTTGATTTAATAAAAGAGATTAAAAAAATTCACATTGATGACTCTATCATTTCTAAGTTTTATTTCTTATTTTAATTTTACAACTTTTTCTGGCGAAGTTAAACTCCTTGTTAATGCTTTTAATGAACACAGCCTTCCAATTCTCAGACAGGTCGCTCTGTACAAAACCAACTTTGCTTTGTCAGTTCTTTATGGATAAATAATTAAACTTGTGCTATTTGATGTTCCTGTCAAAAAGCAGAACATCTATGGAAGTCCACGGGTCAGATTTTCCACCGTGAATACTTCAAAGTGCTTCTTCACTTTTATAATGAGTCAGTGAAAGGAGCGCTGTGTCGTCCATCAAGTGTGTTCCACAAGAAAGGTGAACGGACGGCAAGACAGAGAAATACATAAATCGCAGCAAAAAATAATTTCCGGCACAACTTCACCTGCTTCCAAGGTGCATGGAGGGGATGAAAGAATTCACAAAGCAGGAACTCCAGCAACACTTGAGGGAAGATTAACAACTTTAATAATTGACCAACGCATTTCGGCTTGTGGCCTTCATCATGATCAAGATCTGAAATCCCAACATAAATGTTAATATTAATAATATCACAACATACATGTTCTTACTTTTGTTCTGAATTTGTTTCCTTTATGTAAAATCTCATCAGATATATCCATCTGTGAGCTGGACTGTGTGTCTGTGGTCTGTGGTTAACTGAAGCTAACAGCTCTGCATTCGTCCAGCATCCTGTTTCTGATAGAAAGAAAACAATTGAGCTGCAGCTGTTTTAACACAGGACTGTTTATTTTAAGACCAGGAAGAAACATGGAAGAAACACTGCTAAATAATCTGTGGGATTATTTAGCAGTGCTATAATTGAACCTTTAATGCAAAAAAGAGCCCAGATGTGGTCCAGATGTGCCTTTTTTCTGCATTTGGTTCACACACAAGGTTGTGAGATAATGCATTTGTTGTTTAGTTGTTTAGTGTAAGATGTATACAGAGACAGACTGAACAAACCAAAGATCATTGCTACCTTTTTCCAGCCTCTCAAAGATTTGAACCATTTTTAAACTTGCATGTTAAACCACAGCAGCTACTTCCTGTTGCTGAGTCCAGTTAGTGTGAATCAGGTGAGACTTCTCACCACAGTGTGTTATGGTTTGTCAAATGATAATGATCAAGAGGTGAGAACATGTTTGCTTTGTGGTACAGTGTGCGAGATTATATTAATAGCAAACAGCAAACCATTGTGTCAGTCCACATTTTTGTCACAGACTAAGCTCTCAGTTATTTCTGATCTTTCTGTGTTTCACAGCAGAGGTGTGAAGTTAAAACAAATCTATGATTTTAAAATGCATCACTTAATCTCTTTATTCACAGCTGTTGTGTAATAATATAACAATGCTGTTGCTGTGCATTTGCTGTAGCTTTGGTAATTTTATGTGGTTTATCTTGCAGAGACTGATACAGCTGTGTTATACCCAGCAGTGAGCGATGACGATGTCAGTTATGAGCAAACAGAACAAGGGGGCCCAGGTACAGCTGCTCTTTATTTTTAGACAGAGCCAAGCTAGCTGCTGACGATGTTTCCAGCCATCGTGACACCTATGTTTTGTTCCCTATACAATAGTTCAGGGTCTATTTTTGATTGAAGCCACAAGAAAAAGTAGAGTTTCTCCTACTGCGCACAAGGTAAAAAACTAAGAGCTCAAGAGAAAAAGACAGTGTAGTGCGTTTGTGGCCAGAGAACAAAATGTCAGTAATCCTCAGTAGGATACTCTTCATAAATCTTTTGGTAGGACTTTAAGGTGAATTAAAACATAGTGTGAGAGAGCAATCTGTCAAACAGGCAAGTTGACTAAAACTGAATAACTACAGACTACATGTATCCATACATATTCTTCTTATTCATAAACACATAAGCACTCAGTAGTAAGTATAGGCGAGTAAACCAATGGTTGTAGTAGTGAATAAAAAGTGTTATTGAATAAAAAAGCAAAAATGGCAAATCTCCAGTCAAACCTCAAATAACTTTGTCAAAACCATTGATGTTTTGCATGAGGAAAGATGTGTTGCATTGATTTGTGAAACATAGGACTCGGATGCAGGACAGTAGAGGTTTTAAAAAAAAGTAGTCAAAAACGTCCAAATCCAAAAATCGAATCTAGTCCAAGAAAAGAAACATAAAATCCAAAAAAATCACAAAACAAATAAAAATGTACACTTGACACTAGATAAAAGAAAATGTTTTTTATTTATTTGTCCATCAATCCATCCATTCACTTTCTTTTGCTTATCTGGGACTGGGTCGTGGAGGGAACAGCCTGGGACCAGTAAGGTGTTTCCAGGAGACACCTCACCCAGGAAACATCCTTGCCAGATGCTCAAACCACCCATACAGCTTCCACATCACTGCAACCACAGCAACAATCTGTCTCCCGCTCACTTCTACCCTCCCTTGTGAAGAAGACTTGGGTGAGTAACTCATCCCTGACCCGAAGTGGGCTCTTCACCCTTTTCTGGCTGAGGACCATGGCCAATTCACAGATTTGGTGGAGTGAGCTGGAGACCAACATCTTATGAAGCCAACAGAATCCCATCATCTGTAAAAAGCAGAGAAAAAATTCTAAGACCACCCGGATGGAAGCCTTCTGCCACTATGGCTATGCCTAGAAATTCTGTCCATAAAAATAATGAACAGAACTGCTGAAAAGAACAGCCCTTAGGGAATGAGTCTGTCTTATACAGCCCTAGCTCTTGTATACCTTGTTGTAAAAGGATCGAACGGCCCATAGCAACGAGCCGGACATCTCATACTCCCAAAGCACCTCCCATAGAACACCCAAAGGGACATGATCAAACGTCTTCTTCAAGTCCACAAAACACATGTAGATGTGGTTGGCCAAACTTCCATACATCCTAAAGTATCCGTGAGAGGGCAAAGAGCTGTGTCCTGTGTCCTGTAACCAGGACGAAAAACGCACTCTTCCTTCTAAATCCCAGGATAAATGGTAAATGGCCTGTATTTGTATAGCGCTAGTCCCTAAGGACCCCAAAGCACATTACACTACATCCAGTCATTCACACACTGGTGATGGTAAGCTACATTGTAGCCACAGTTGCCCTGGGGCACACTGACAAAGCAAGGCTTTGTCCAGACACTGGCACCACCAGGCCCTCTGCCCACCACCAGTAGGCAATGGGTAAAGGCTGTCCGAGCCGGGACTCAAACCAGCAACCTTCCGATTACAAGACGACGATCGCCCATCGTTGCCCAGTATACAACTAATCAGACCAGGAGTGACATGTTTAGCCGCATGTTCTCCTTAAATTGCTGGCTGTCTGAATGGTGTCCAAGAAACGATGTGGGCTTCATAGATAATTGGCACACCTTCAGTTCTCATTTCTAGAAATATGGATAGTCATATTTTGGGGGGTTTAATCCCCCCAAAATATGACTATCCAGAGTTGGGACCAGGAAGCAGAGTTGCAGTCCTACATGCCTCACTGCAGCTTCTCTCCTCCTGCTACGCCCCCCCCCCAAAAAACCCATCTCCATAGAGACTGTGTCAGCTCCCAAAAAGACAAAAAGCAAACTAAAAACCAGCAGCAAACAACTTAAACATAAAAAATCACAAAGACAGAACAATACAGTATCCACATCTGAACCAAAGAGTAAAACAGTGAAATGTGGATTATTAAATATTAGGTCTCTCTCCTCCAAGTCTCTGTTAGTACATGACTTAATAATTGATCAACAAATCGATTTACTCTGCCTTACAGAAACCTGGTTGCAGCAGGATGATTATGTTAGCTTAAATGAATCAACACCCCCGAGTCATTCTAACTACCAGAAACCTCGAAGCACAGGCCGAGGGGGTGGTGTGGCAGCAATTTTTCACTCCGGCCTATTAACCCTTGTGCGCCCGCCTGTTCTCGGGGCGCGGGTCGTGGAGACCCCCGAGGGGCGTGTGTGTTATTATGATGGTGATGATGATGATAGTGATAGGGTGGGGGTCGCTAGGACCCCCTCGGGGCATATGCGTTATATTCATGATGGGTGTGGGGGGTCGCTAGGACCCCCTCGGGGCATATGCGTTATGATGATGTTTAGGGTGGGGGGTCGCTAGGACCCCCTCGGGCATATGCGTTATGATGTTTAGGGTGGGGTCGCTAGGACCCCTCGGGCATATGCGCGCTATATTCATGATAGTGGGGTCGCTAGGACCCCCGGGAACATATGCGTTATGATGTTTAGCGTGGGGGTCGCTAGGACCCCCTCGGGGCATATGCGCTATATTCATGATAGTGGGGTCGCTAGGACCCCCTCGGGGCATATGCGTTATGATGTTTAGCGTGGGGGTCGCTAGGACCCCCTCGGGGCATATGCGTTATGATGATGATGATAGTGGGGGTCGCTAGGACCCCCTCGGGGCATATGCGTTATGATGATGTTTAGGGTGGGGGAGGTCGCCAGGACCCCCTCGGGGCGTATGCGTTACGATGATGAATTTATTTTAAGTGTCTTCATCGTTTTATTTTTGAAATACACCAATTTTCATATACTGCAGGAAAAACGAAAATAAATATTATTTGCAAATTTGCAAAAAAACAGTATATGCATCAAAATAAACTATTTCCAGCAGTGCAATATGAGTCCTAAGCATCCCAGAAACGACACAGAAAGTCATAAAGTCAAACATAACTTAAAACCACCAGTATAGGGTCATAAGGCCACGATGGTAAAAAAAAAACTACATTTCCGCAAAATGACGTCACTTCCGGTTTCGGGCAGGTCATGGCGGACATGCGACAGTTCACGCTGATGGACGTAGGAAGTGTTTTGAACAGCTGATCGGATCGGCAAAGCGTTTTTCTGGAATATTATGTTTTTTTCGCTGCAAGCGCTTTTTATGCAGTTTTTGCAAAGCTATATGTGGAAGGAAACCGTGACCTAGGACAAGCTGATGGCATAAGATGTAAGTACAACTCCTCTAGTTTCATATGCAAAAAAAATTATTGCGCTAGCTTACGTAGTTGCAGAGCTACAGGGATTTAAAAATAGTTACGCAAAACGGAGCGTGTCCGCTCCGACCGGCTTTAAAGGGTTAACCTGCTCTCTAGTATAATCTCATTCTCCAAGCGTACAAACAACTCACATGAAATGTTGTAGTCTTTGTTTATTTGGCGACAATAAAAACAATCGTGAATAAAACCATACAGCATTTGTGTTCTTTCAGGCAACGTAACAGCACACGTGCACTCGTTTTACACATCGGTCGGTATTATCTTGCGCAGAATACGTTCAGAGACCGTCTTCGTCTTCTCGTCCTTGTCCTTCGTGTAAAAAGGATGATCATCGGTCTCCTAAAAATGTTTAGGGTGGGGTGGGGGTCGTTAGGACCCCCCCTGAGGGGCACTCGTGTTACTACGACGTCGGAGGCGTCTGGGAAGCGGCGTTGCGTGAAGCGGCGCAGTTGGGACAGTACTTGACGGCGCAGTTGATGCACACGTGCGCTCGGCACTCGCGGCACAGGATCTTGGTCTTGACGTCTTTGCTCCTGGGACACACGCGGCACCTTCGCCTCTTGACCGGAGAGGAGTCGTGCGGCGTGGCGTCGGCATCGTCGGCATCGTCGGCCTCGGTAGCAGCAGCAGTAATAGTAGTAGTAGTAGTAGTAGTAGTAGTAGTAGTAGTAGTAGTAGCAGCAGTAGTACCTCGGGCCGTGACTCGGCCTCCTCCTCCTCCTCCTCCTCCTCGCGCTAACGCCCTGGCTTCGATCATGGGGCACGCGAGTGCTTTGCCCAGCCGCTCGAGGAAGAGCCTTCGTCTGTTGAGCTTGCCCGCCATCCAGTCGGGGTGAATTTCCCTCCAGAGCACGAACGCGTTGTAGGGCGCCACGTCCACCATGTTGTGGAAAAGGGCCACGGGCCACCTGCAGGTCTTTGTCCTGCAGCTGTACGTGCTCACGACCTTGTCCAGGTTGTTGACGCCTCCCTTGGTGCGGTTGTAATGCAGCACCAAGGGAGGTTTTCCGCCGGCGTCGCCGTTGCTGCTGCTGCTGCTTTTGCCGTTGCTGATGCGGCGGGGCTAGGCCGGGGCTCGGGGCCGAAGCGTCAGTGGTGGTAGCGAGGAGCGGTGGTGAGGAGCAGCACGTTCTTGTTCTTTTTGGCCACGTAGGAGAGGATGATCGTGTCTGGCCCTCTTCCTCCACCGCCACCACCACCGCCTCCTTCTCCTCTTCCCTCTCCTCGTGGCGCGGAGCCCGCGATTACTACGGATTCCACGGAGCCCACGGCCCTGCCCTTGACGCAGCGCAGCTCCCTGGGGATCTCGGGTCTGTTCGCTCGCAGGGTGCCCAGCACCGTGTGTCCTCTTTCGCGAAAGAGCCTGTCGGCGAGCTCGCGTGAGGTGAAAAAGTTGTCGCACGTGACGTTGCGTCCCGGCGGCAATCCCTCGGTGAGGTCCACGACCACTCGAGCGGCCAGGTGCTTTTTGGGAGGGCCGCGCTTGTCGGGCTTGCCGGTGTAGACTTGCATCTTCCAGCGTGTAGCTGGGCAGCGCGCCGCACGCCACCCATATCTTGATCCCGTACCTGGCCGGTTTGCTGGGCATGTACTGTCTGAACGGACACCTTCCTGAAGATAGGGCGAGAGAGAGAGAGAGAGAGAGAGAGGGAGAGGTGTGGGAGAGATTGGGGTAGAAACGCAAGATGAAGAAGAGACCTGAGTTTGACAGAGAACGTGCTTGCAAGCGTGGAAGATATACAGTCATGCGAAAGCACACGCGCGGAACCCAACACAAATACAACAAAGCGAGCTAGCGTGTTTTCGCTGTTCCCACTCCCATTCCTCCTCTGGTCGCCCAGAGCAATGTGGGAAAGCGTGGGAGAGATTGGGGTAGAAATGCAAGATGAAGAGACCTGAGTTTGACAGAGAACGCGCTTGCAAGCGTGGAAGATAGAAAGAGTCACTCGAAAGCACACGCACGGAACCCAACGCGAATACACAACAAAGCGAGCTACGTGCTTTCGCCGTTCCCGCTCCTATTCCCCCCCCCCCAGTCACGCACAACACGCACGCACCACCACGTACGTACCTCTGAACGGCACCAGTCTCTCGTCGACGGTAACCTCCGGTCCCGGTCGGTACATGGCGGGCAACCTCGCGCACCACTCGTCCCACACGGCTCTGATGGGGGCCAGTTTGTCGTGGCCGCCGCCGCCGTGGCCGCGGCCACCGCCCTCGCCTCGCGTGGCTCGTCTGGTCTCTCTGTCGCAGCGCGCTCGAGTAGGCTCGAAAGGTCTTGAGGGGCATCGCGGACCTGCCGCTCTCGGCGTCCCACAGGCTCTCGCAGGCCTCTCCCCGGGACCTGTACACGCCGGCGAGCACCAGCAGCCCCACGTAGGCCCGGAACTCCACACGGCCCATGGGCTTCCACCCGTCGATGGCGGGCCTGCGCCTGTCCGCTTCCAGGTTGGTCATGGTGATCACCGAGTCCTCTATCTCCGGCGGGAAGTAGGCCATGAACGCGGAGGCCTCATCGCGCGCCGCCGCCACGGCCTCTTCGGTGGGGCCTCGTCCTCGCGGGTCGAGGTTGTCGTCTTCAAATTCTGCTTCTTCTTCTTCTTCATAGTCTTTGTCTTCATAGTCTTCGTCGTCTTTGTAATCGTCGGCTACATCTGCATCGCGAGTTTCACCGACAGCGCCGTGGCTGCGATCGCGCCCAAGATCATGAACGCCACCTGCAGCGCGGCCGGCGTCCTCCTCTTGCCAAAGCTCCCAAGTCCCCCGCCCCGATTCAGCGCCTGCTTCTTCCTCTCCCTCTCGGTGGTTCGACTCGCCTTGCGAGCCGCCGTCCTGGCAGAGTTGCAACGCCATTTCGTAGTCCTCAGCCTCTTCCGCGTAGGACCTATGGGGATCCGCGACCCCATCGTTTTCGTCCTCCCGATCCTCCGAGTAGTACCGCTCCTCCTCTGCGAGCGTTCGGGCTGTCCGGTGGTTATCTCCCTCGGCCTCTCGCTCTTCTTCTTCTTCTGCTTCTTCTTCTTCCTCGGCCTCTTCCTCCACCTCCGAGTTCTCCTGCTGCCGCTGCCGCCGCCGCTGCTCTTGGTCTTCCTCGACCCCTAGCCCTCGATAGCGAAACGTGGCCGGTCGCAACAACCCAGACACTGGAGCCGACCCCGCGTAGGCCAAAACCGTCGGCGATGTTGATGGTGATGGTGAGGAGGACGAGCACCGTGACACAGACGGCGAAAGCGCTACGCCTGTACCGCCGAGCTTAGTGCTCTTTCGCTCCCACGGTCTAGTGTGTGACATCCCTTGTTGTCGTCGCCGTCGCCCTCGCCTCCGTGAACAAACACCGATGCGCTTAGTACCCACCATCCGCTTTCTTATCATCTCGCCGCGAGACTCGCTCTGCTTTCGCTAGGGTGTTCCATCGACAGCGGTGTGTGGCGGGGGATCGTGAGACCCCAAACCCCCTTGCTACCTCCGCGGGGGGACCAGCGTCCCCCTGGCCGACAGACCGACCGACCCCGCAGGGGAGCATCAGGGTTAAAGAATGGAGAACACAAAATTGGTCCCAAAACCTCTCATGTTCAGCTGTTTTTTTTTTTTTGTAAAAAGATAACAATGTTAGCCTTTTCTGCAGCTATAAGGCATATATGGTATTACTCTTGGCTGGAAGCAGTGCTTAATCAATGGAAAAAACACAAACTTTGTCCAAACCTTGAATCTTGCTCTTGACGAAGGCGGTCGCACTTTTCTCGTCTCATCCTCTCCTCTCCCTTAGCTTCCCTGCTTAGCGTCTTCTGTCCTTGTCTAGTCTCGTGTTTTTTTGTATTACTTTTTTTCCCTGGAACACTCTCTCACAGTCTGTTCTCTAAAACCTAAAAGAGGAATTATGGATTGGATCAACTGGTCCCTGAATGCAATTGACACCCCTTTCTCAACGTGAAGTTTGGGCTTGGGTGAGCCTGACTGCTGAAGATATCTACCTATTCGGAACCATGATAACAGGGTTCTGGCTGATCGGAGCTGGCCTGGCCCTGGCTTATCGAAGATTAAAGGAAGCGGAACCAGCTGTTCAAACCTCCACAAGGCTGCCCGCTGGGATTGAAACGATGGGAAGAGACGTGAGTTTCTCAAAATGGGCTCATTGTGTGCGGCACGGATAAGATCTTGGAGAAGCTTACGGCTGCCGTGAATACTCAGAATAAGATCTCTGAGTGCAAACTGGATTACATCTCGGAAGGGCTAGCTCGGAATAACATCTCTGAGCGCAAATTGGAAGACATCTCGGGGAGGCACACTGTTGTGAGTTCTCAGAATCGGCTCCTTGAGCACAAGAATGACAACATCACAGAACGCAAGTATGGCGAAGCTCGCGGCTCTCCAACGAGAGACCAGTGCTGGAC